>NC_137497.1:11013720-11353720 GCF_041902795.1 Electrophorus electricus | reverse complement strand
TAGTTCTCTCTCTCTCTCTCTCTCTCTCTCTCTCTCTCTCTCTCTCATACACACACAGATAGTGGTTCTGTCTGTCTCTCTCTCTCTCTCACACACACACAGATAATAGTTCTCTGTCTCACACAGATAATAGTTTTGTCTCTCTCTCTTGTCTCACACACACAGATAATAGTTCTGTCGCTCTCTCTCTTACACAGATAATAGTTCTGTCTATCTCTCTCTCTCTCTCTCTCTCTCTCTCTCCCTCTGTCTCACAGACAGAGATAATAGTTCTGTGTCTTTCTCTCTCACACACACAGATAGTGGTTCTGTCTCTCTCTCTCTCTCCGTCTCTCACACAAATAATAGTTCTGTCTCTCTCTCTGTCTCACACACACAGATAATAGTTCTGTCTCTCTCTTTGTCACACAGATAATAGTTCTGTGTCTCTCTCTTGCTCTCTCTCCGTCTCTCACAAAAATAATAGTTCTGTCTCTCTCTGTCTCACACACACAGATAATAGTTCTGTCTCTCTCTTTCTCACACACACATAACAGTTCTGTCTCTTTCTGTCACACAGATAATAGTTCTGTCTCTCTCTCTCTCTCACAGATAATAGTTCTGGCTCTCTCTCTCACACACACACAGATAGTGCTTCTGTCTCTTTCTCTCTCGGTCTCATACAGATAATAGTTCTCTCTCTCTCACACACATAGTGGTTCTGTCTCACAGACAGATAATAGATCTTTCTCTCTGTCTCAGACAGATAATCGTTCTCTCTCTCACACACATAGTGGTTCTGTCTTTCTCTCTGTCTCACAGACAGATAATCGTTCTCTCTCTCTGTCTCACACACACAGATAATAGTTCTGTCTCTCTCACACACACAGATAATAGTTTTGTCTCTCACACACACAGATAATAGTTCTGTCTCTCTCTCTGTCTCACACACAGATAATAGTTCTCTCTCTCTCACACACAGATAATAGTTCTGTCTGTCTGTCTCTCTCTCTCTCTCTCTCTCACAGATAATAGTTCTGGCTCTCGCTCTCTCTCACACACACACACACACACACACACACACATATAGTGCTTCTGTCTCTTTCTCTCGGTCTCATACAGATAATAGTTCTTTCTCTCTCACACACAGATAATAGTTCTCTCTCTCTCACACACATAGTGGTTCTGTCTCTCTCTCTGTCTCACAGACAGATAATAGATCTTTCTCTCTGTCTCACAGACAGATAATCGTTCTCTCTCTCTGTCTCACACACACAGATAATAGTTTTGTCTCTCACACACACAATAGTTCTGTCTCTCTCTCTGTCTCACACAGATAATAGTTCTGTCTCTCTCACACAGATAATAGTTCTGTCTCTCTCTCTCTCACACAGATAATAGTTCTGTCTCTCTCTCTGTCTCACACACAGATAATAGTTCTGTCTGTCTGTCTCTCTCTCTCACACACACAGATAATAGTTCTGTCTCTCTCTCTCACAGATAATAGTTCTCTCTCTCTCTCTCTCTCTCTCTCTCTCTCTCACACACACACACACACAGGCATACATTTCTCTCTATCTGAAACAAAGATCTACAGAGCCTTTTCCTACAAATCTCCCACATTATGGAATAACCTTACTGTAAATGTTTGAGATTTTCAAGATTTAAGGCTGCAAACATATCTACTTATTATTAACTACTTCCCATCTTAGGTAAAGGTGTAGATCTGGGGGTTCATGGGCATTGAGAGTTCTCGTAAACTGGGATGTGATGATGCTGTCACTTCACCTCTCTTTTGTCTCTCTAGTTTGTTGGCTGAGAGCGGCGGAGTGTTGATCATGCCTGTGCTTCCTTTTAACTGTGCTGCCATAACTACATCTGCCAGAGTCCATCTTTGCACATCATAGTTCCCTAATTTACATACCCTCTACCTGGACATGTCTAATAATCTAGTCTCTCTGTCTGCTGAGGTTCACCAACCCCTGATGTCGTGATGTTACTTTCTCAGCTGCCATGGCTCCTCCCACCAACCCCTAATGCCCCCTGCTGTAGCCCACCACACCTCCACCCCACACAGCTACTTCTCCACTGCCCTTCATGGACGATCTCATACAGGAAGAGCTTTGGTCATGTGCACACCGTCGGGACCAGACTAGGACTTCTAGAAAACCACACTAGACATTAATTGCTTATTGTTCCATTTTTCTTTATTTATTTTTCTCCATCTCACTACTTATTCTGCTCCTTATGGTCTATATTCTTACTACTGTAATGTCCATTATTGGCCAGAGGACCCCCCACCAGTTTACAGAGCGTCAGAACCAGTGCACTGAGGACACTGTCAGCACTGACATCCACACGGGTCTCACACATCTGGAGGACATGGACAGTTATGTTCCAGTACTGTTACAGCTCAGCATTCAACAGTCACCCCAACCAAACTGACAAACACTCCTCACCATTGGACTCACACCCTCCTTCTGTAAATGGGGGCTGAACTTTCTAACAGACAGAATCAGTCAGTCAGAACTGGCAGTGTACATCCAGCACAAGGACTGAGAACACTGGGACCCCCAGGACTGTGTGGCCGCCCAGTATAACACCAGCATCATCAAACTGGTTTGACTGATCACTGGATGAGACAGCATACAGGAGGGAGTTGACAGACATGGTGACATGGTGTCATGACAACAATCTCTCCATGAATGCAGACAAGACCAAGAAGATGATTATTGACCCAAGGAGGAAGGAGAAGCAGCAGCAGACACCACTACAGACAGGAGAGATGGAGGTGGAGAGGGTGAACTCCTTCAACCTCCTGGAGTTCACATCAGTGAGGACCTCACCTGGTCTTACAACACACATCACATCAGTGAGGACCTCACCTGCACCTACAACACACAGCACATTAGTGAAGACCTCACCTGGTCCTACAACACACACCACATCAGTGAGGACCTCACCTGGACCTACAACACACACACCCCACATCAGTGAGGACCTCACCTGGACCTACAACACACACAACATCAGTGAGGACGTCACCTGGACCTACAACACACACACACATCACATCAGTGAGGACCTCACCTGATCTTACAACACACACACACACACACACACACACACACACACACACACACACACACACACACACACACCCACATCAGTGAGGACCTCACCTAGACCTACAACACACACCCCACATCAGTGAGGACCTCACCTGGACCTACAACAAACACCACATCATAAAGAAATCCCAACAGTATCTGCTGTGTCCTCTGTTTATGTACGATACACAGCATGATCTGCAGGTTAACACTCTCCTGACATCAGAACTCTGAAAATGTTCAGCTCTTGTTCACAGTTTTATTGACATCAGGAGGAAACGTGAAACTGAATCACATGAAAGACAATCAGCAACACACCGGCCACAACACGTACCAATATACACAACAAACAATGCACCAAACTTCACAGAGAATAAATTATCCACCAAATAATGATCTGTGATTACAAATAACAATACAATAAACTACACACAACGACGATGTTTTCAAAAGGTATGAGATGTACGCAGACGCAACTGCATTAGCACGGATATAATAACTATAATAACTAGAACTCTTGGAGTTGTTCTCTCTCACTCTACGATCGCTACACACATGAACCGACTCACTGCTACTGACACCCTGTGGTTCTTAAATTAATTACAACTAACCTCAAAAAATGGAACAAAGTTTATAAACTCCTGACAGAACAGCATCTGTACTTCCTGAGGAGGCTGAGGAAATGTAGCATGTCAACTAAAACTCAGCAGTTCCTACAGGAGAATGATGGAGAGTGAACTCACCAGCCACCACAGTATGATTTGGGAACTGCACTACTCAGGAATGGAAGACTCAGTTTTCATTATTTTCTCATTCTCACTCTTTCAGAAACACACACACACACACACACACACACACACACACACACACACACACACACACACATATACATGTAAGCACACACAAACAAACCCACATACACATGCACACACTAACGTTCCATACCTGAGAGTGTCCAGTCTGCAGTTGGGATCCTCCAGTCTAGCAGAGAGCAGCTTCACTCCTGACTCTTCTGGGTGGTTGTACGTCAGGTCCAGTTCTTTCAGGTGGGAGGGGTTTGACCTCAGAGCTGAAGCCAGAGAAGAACAGCCTTCCCCTGTGACCAAACAACCAGACAGTCTGCAGAAAGGAGAGAAACAGGTATAGAGACAGAGAGTGAGATGCATTTTCAGACCAGCCTGCGTGGGGCAGCTAGAGAGGCTGGTAACTGTAGTTGGAGGTTCCTCCACTCTCATCTCCAAGATGGCGTCCTCCATGGCGGATGGCTTTTTTCACTCTTCTCCAGTTCGCTGCTGTCTGTTTATTTTAGCTCTTATTTTTATTCAGCCCTTCAGAACTCTAGTGCACTATTAACCTACATCAGAAGAACCCTAAAGCTGGACTTACACTGTGTGATTTCAGTGGTCTTATAAGACTGTTACATGTCAGACTGTATGAGATGATGCCAGTAAAATCTTGGCAGAATTCTACATCTGGCTCTGATAACAGGAGTAATAACACTGTCACATTTCTGGACCTGTGAATCAGAGAAAGCTGTTTAATAACATTTTTAATATAGAGACAGGACCAATGATAATGCAGAGATAAAGTCAAAGAATCCAAAGCGATGCATACTTATATATGTGTGTTTGGGGGGTTGTTTATGCCATTAAAACAGGTATAAACAACAGTCCTTTGATCTAGGAGTCTTTTCTTTAGCAAGAAGATGATTCCTGCTCTATTAGTAGAGAAATTGAATTCTAGCACAAAGATGTAGCCAAATTATTATTCCCAGTGAATTTCACTAGAAAGCTCATCTTATTTTTAGATACAAGAAGAATATTTATTGACTATAACAAATCTCTTCAGTCCAGCAGAGAGCTCCTCCACTCCTGAATTGTTCAGGTCATTGTTACTAAGGTCCAGTTCCCTCAGGAGGGAGTTTGGCAGTTGCAAATCTGATGCCAGATTTTCACAAGTGTTTTCCGCAAGACTACAGGTAGCTAGACTGCAAGTAGACACAACAGACATTACAATATATCCTACAGTAGATACAACAGATATCACAATATACCATATAGTAGATACAACAGACATTACAATATACTCTACAGTAGATACAACAGACATTACAATATAGTCTACAGTAGATACAACAAATATTACAACATACTCTACAGTAGATACAACAGATGTTACAACATACTCCATAGTATATAGTATAGTGGAATTGTTTTGCATTATGGGAAATTTCTGAGATATAGATATCCAAAATTAGCATATTGTAAATGAGTACATGAATTCACTTAATGGTAGTATGACTTTAATATGGGATTATTAAACTTCCGTGTGCTGTCCAGACAGCAGAGTCCCTTGCAGTCTTCAAACGCTGACTGAAGACCCATCTGTTTGTGGAATATTTAAATGACCACTGATCCTGCTCCTATGTTGACTAACTGAAACTCTAGTACTTATTGCAGGGTGTTGTTTACTACTCTGATGTTGACTGCTCCTATGTTGACCAACTCTAATACTTATTGTTTATTACTTTGATGTTGACTGCTCCTGTGTTGACTAACTGTAGTACTTATTGTTTATTGCACTGATTGTCTGTTATAGAGCTTTTATGTATTTTGCACTTCTAGGCATTAGCACTGATCCCTGTATTTCAACAGTATTCTAGTTCATTGGTATCTTGCACTCTAACCTACTTTACTGGCTAGGATCTGTTCTATGAGAAAATGACAAAGCACCTTTCTAAGTCACTCTGGACAAGAGCGTTTGCCAAATGGCGTAAATGTAAATGTACACTTATGTGGTCATGGAACTGTCTTGGCTTCATGGGACATTTCAGAGAAATAAATATCCAAAATCAACCTGAATGAAATGAGTACATGAATTCACCTAAATGTATGATTTTAATAGGGGTTTATGAAAAAATACAGTGAAATTTGTCCAAACTTACTGTGCTGATAGCCAGGGTACACTACTCATATGTGGTAAGTGGACATGTTCTGGCATTATGAGAAATAACTGAGAAACAAATATCCATATTCAGCCTTTTCCGAAATGAATACAAATTCGCCTGAAAGGTAGTACGAATTTAATATGGCTTTTTGAAAAAATAGTAGTGAAATCTGTCCAAACTTACTCTGCTAATAGCCAAGGGCTCCTACTCTAACGTGGTAGTATAACTTTCTTGGCATTATGGGAAATTCCTGAGAAATACATATCCAAATTCAGTTTAAACAAAATTAGTGCATTATTTCACCTAAAGGTAGTTTGACTTTAATATGGATTTATGAAGACATTGTACAGTGAAATGTGTCCAAACTTACTCTGCTAATAGTCAAGGGCTCCTACTCACATGTGGTAGTGGAACTGTTTTTACATTATGTTAAAATTCAGAAAAATATGTAATCATACTTTCTCTGAATTAAATGGGAATGAAAACATCATTACAAATAGAAAGACTTCAATATAGATTTATTAAAAACTGGTGCAGTAGAATCTTTTCAAACTTGATCTGGTGATATCCAAGGGCCACCACTTAATTGGCAGTGGAATATTTCAGCCCCGGAGTTCCCCTGCCCTGCACATTTGCCACATTTCACTAGTGATAACCCCTGTTTCAGCTGGCAGTCAAGCTCTAGAATAAACTTCTGAGAAGCATGATGTAGAAAAAGCAGTTTCCACAATGCTTATTAAGCTGTGTAAATATATTACCAATTGTGTTTAATCTAATCATGCAATTAAACTAGTTCAATCAAGTAAACTGTATTTTGTAATTTTAAATGTAGTAAAAGGGCATGTACATCAAAGCTCTTAAAAAGACTTACGTTTGTTTCTCTTTGCTTAGGGAGCGTTAGATTGCGGTGAGCAGCGAAATACCGTAAAATCGCGAATACAGGCGCATATAATTTTAAAAGCGCGAATGACTTGACCGTGGTTGTAGCCTAGTGAACACCTGTAACCTAGTAACCACGTTTAAATGTGTTTAAACTGATGTAGGGGACCTGACTGATTAATACACAGCTGTACTTCATGAACACCAGATGTTATAAATCACATCCCCGTCAAATCTCTCGTCACACCCTCACCCTCCTCCCTCCTGCTCTCAACTACGTGAAGATCCAACCGCATTTCTCCAAAAGACTTTAGCTTGATTGTTGCAACGACAAGACTTCCAATCTTGTGTATTGACGGTTTGGTCAAATTGTTGAGACTGTTAGCTGATTAGATATCTGTGCTGAACAGTAAACACACCAAACAAACAGTTAGATTTTCTTTGCTAACATTACCTAGTTAGCTGTTAGCCATGAATGACGATCAGAGATTGAGTGAAAAACTCATACAGGCTTTGTCTGTCTGTCTTAGTCCATCTACTTTTACTTTTTGTCTGTCCCTTTCAGGTATTTTCCTTTTCTCTTGGAAATCACCATAGCAGCAAATATCCTCCAATTCCAGTTTGTGAGATTTTCTGTCATTTTCATGATCCACTACAGTTCCTTTCACCTCAGTAAGTTAAAACAGCTCCCCTGATGCTATTGGCCACTGTAATGACGTCATTCAATAGTCTGCCGGCACGGCCCGTCCTACCACATATGTGATTGGATAAAATTACTGTCACTCATATTTCTGTTACTGCTGGATACAAGTGCTTCTTGGATATTCATGTTATTACTACCTTTATTTTTTTCAAATGGTAAAATTTTAAGAATTTGTGGTGTTTTTATTGTACGTTTTGACATTTTTAATACGTCAACATAGACACAAGGGCAACAATCACAAGGTTATTACTGTATTTCTAGACCAAACTGTTTTCTGCTGTTTCGTGTGCTCCCAGTTTTAGTTGAGAAAATATTAGGAACATTATCTTCACTACATATAATGGTGTTATACTGTTTCTGACCATTCTGGTGCCCTACACACACCCTGCTGCTACCACACTACAGTTACAGTGAAACTACAAACACTCCATAACTGCAGCCTGATAAGATTTAATACACAGACTGAATACAGGGATGCTAATAGAACACAGATTTGTACCTTCAGTTTCCAGAGTTGGCTCTGTCCTAGTACAATTCCCCCAGGTCATTGTGCCACTGTTGGGTAGTGTAGTCTATTGTGTGTCTGTGTGTATCAACATAAAATATCGTGGGTGTAGATTACTGTACATTCACTGAGTGGATTTGAGCTTGTTAAATCTACTACTGTATTTTCTTTTCTCTCCTCTGGTTTATGTTTAATGCACACAAGTTTGGGGTGGAGTAAGTGTTGGGTTTGGGTTTTATTGTGGCTTATAGTCCCCATAGAGTCAGATGGCATGTCTGTAAATCTCTATCACTTTTTAGTAATAGTGGTTTGTGCTCAGAATAAAGTGTCTGTTGTGGTCTCTCCCCCTACACTGGCACATAACAGAGATGTATAAAGGTTGGCATCTCTTTCTAATCATCTGCAGCTGAAATAACCAGCAGCTGAAGATGGCTGCCTCCAACACTCCTTTACCATTTATCAAACACCTTTACTGATGATTTTCTTCATAATTTGTGAAAGATGGCCATGTTACTATAATGTGTGGGATGTAGCCTGGACACATATTAATGTGTAACATATTAAAACTGTTGCATGACCATTGTATTAGAGTGTTGCTAAGAACAATGCATTAAATAAAAGATTTTTACACATTTTTCCTTTTTTTTTTTTAACAGAACAGTGCCTTGAATCTGCCACTATTTGTATTTTATATAATTTCCCTGCAAAACACCTTCCCTCTTGTTTCTGAACTTCTGAGCCCTCCAGACATCTTGTGGTTTTAAGTATTTTCTGTGGTCAGTGTTTGTTCTCCTGTATGGAGGAAGCACAAAGACAAGGAGCACAACAAGGGGTCTAGTGAGGAGCACATTCTATCAGTGAGGGTCCAGTGAGGAGCACATTCTATCAGTGGTGGTCACAGACAGATAATAGTTCTCTCTCTCTCTCTCTCTCTCTCTCTCTCTCTCTCTCTCTCTCTCTCTCTCTCTCTCTCTCTCTCTCTCTCTCTCACACACGCACACACACACGTTTCAATTGAGGTGAAGCATTATAAACAGTAAATGAAACATACTTGTCTCAATCTGTATTATAAGTAAGATTTCAAACAGTAGTTATATTTGTCCTGAACTAAACAGTGTGAGCTCTGGTTTACTGGCTGGCAAATAATTTTAGCACCAAATGTCCAGTTGAGGCCTGCAGAACATATTTATTGGAGGGACAGATGGGACCAGTGAACATCTTGTGGTGACACATTAAAATGGCCTTACAGCACAGAGGAATTTCAGGGTACACAAGTTAATATAGTGGTAAAACCACGATTATAGTGTATAATAAACTACATACTGTTTAATTCCTTATCAGATTATGACATTCAGGTCATGAGGTCAGTCAGGGAATCATTAATTAACCCATAAGATTACAATTTGAATGAATCATCACCAATAAATCAAGGGTGTGAGTTACATAAACATAAATATTATTACCTGAGAAAGGTTTCATTTCTGTCCAGCAATTAATATTTTGTCATTTATAAGCATCTTCCATTCTTTGATTCATCCCCTCGAAAAAGGTTGCATTTCAAGATTCCAAAAATTCTACTTGTGGTTATAATTCTATGTGTGGTTATATTTCTACATGTAGTTATATTGCTACATTTGGTTATAATTCTACAAGTGATTATAATTCTACATGTGGTTATATTTCTATGTGTACCTGAATTATGTAGTATCAAATGGTGAATTATGGGTGCAGAAATATCTGATCTAAAGTTCTGATGTAATTACAAAACACCACATATGCTATGCACCACACACACACACACACACACACACACACACACACACACACACACACACACACACACACACACAATATCGCTACTTCACACAACTAATTTATTCACTAAAATCAACCATTTACATTAACACACAAAAAAACAACAACTAAACAAGTCAGCAGAGCTGTGGGGCTACAGTGAGAGTGAACACAGCTGACACTACAGCAGACCTGTGGGGCTACAGTGAGAGTGGACACAGCTGACACTACAGCAGACCTGTGGGGCTACAGTGAGAGTGGACACAGCTGACACTACAGCAGAGCTGTGGGGCTACAGTGAGAGTGGACACAGCTGACACTACAGCAGACCTGTGGGGCTACAGTGAGAGTGGACACAGCTGACACTACAGCAGACCTGTGGAGCTACAGTGAGTGTGGACACAGCTGACACTACAGCAAACCTGTGGGGCTACAGTGAGAGTGGACATAGCCGACATTACAGCAGACCTGCGGGGCTACAGTGAGAGTGGACACAGCTGACACTACAGCAGACCTGTGGGGCTACAGTGAGAGTGGACACAGCTGACACTACAGCAGACCTGTGGGGCTACAGTGAGAGTGGACACAGCTGGCTCCTCTGTCTCTGTCTGCTGTGTCCACTCTCTTCCATGTCCTCCTCCTGGATACTTTCACCATCAAGTTCTTCTGTCTTTTCTCTCTCCTGCTGTCTTCTTACTAAAGAAGGTTGCCATGGCAATAGCATTACTCTTTCTCTTCATCCTGGTTATTTTCTGTCTTTCTATACTAACTGTAAACGAACAAGCAGGAGTTTTTTATATTCTAGCCAGTTCCTTAGATTTAAGGAAGCTAACATTAGCCTCATTAGCTTTGTTAAAAGACATCAGGCACCCAGCATGCCACACACACACACACACACACACACACACACACACACACACACACACACACACACACACACACACACACACACACACACACACACTTCACTCCTTCTCTGCTCCTAATCTCCTGATTACTGATTACTGTGTCTTGTGTGTCTTTCTTTCTCTCTTGTAATTAAGTCCACAGGTTCACTCGTCCAGTGCTGAACATTGTTCCTCACTACTCACTGACAGAGTTTACTGTCAGCTGTCAGCTCAGTTTCTCTCTCTGCTGACTCAACGTCTTCTACCATCACTGTTTTTATTTTTGTTTGATGTCTTTGGCTTGATGAAAAAATTAGCAGCCAACATTCACTCCTAAGTCAAGCTAATATGATGTTAGCGTGAGGTATCTAGGAGTAGTAACCAACAAATATACTGTAACTTGGCAAGCTTAAGGTTACTAATATTAGCCAGCTACATGTTTCATAAAAACACCTGTGGAGAGAGATCACAGATTTATCTTAAGGAATAACCAATAAACTTTTCAGTTCTATTGAATTAATATTAACTTGTTGCGTTCTTTCCTCCAGCATGGCTGTCAGTTCAGCTCATCTCAACATGTGTTGAACACACCGTGTAGATCATAATGAGAACAGGGTCTCCCACCCAAAAACACAAGGGAATCATGTGTGCTTGTAAAAGTGTCCTGTAATGTGTCCAAAACCTCAATGGTTCAGCTCTAAAATTTTTAATTAAGATTTTAAGGGCTTTTATTTGCAGAGAGATTAGAATGACTGATGTTTACAGTGTTTCCATACATAAACTAGTTAAAATCACTCAGTGAAAATCTTACATTAGAACACTTCATTTTAAAACACTGTTGTTGGAGTTTCAGAATATATTCATCCTGTAAGACATTTTGCAAAATTTCTGCTCTCAGGTGACCAAAAATGCAGCTTGTGGACAAAATGCCAAAGCGCCTAGTTGAAGCAGCATTGTAATAAATACACCTGTACATGTGGACAAGGACTCATCTGTGTCTTCTCTTTACAATGTTATATTTCAATTCTAGACTTGAATATCTGCCCATGCATCACAAATGTAACTCTTTGTCTCCACAGTGTGGTCATTTAAAGAAATGCAGCGAAGTTTCAACAGAAAACTATATTTAGAAATATTTGAAGAAGAGAACTTTATAATATAAAAGTGTAAATTTCCTTGCATTGCTTTACCTGGCAATGTTTGTTTAATACTGTACTATAAGGGAGTTGACACTGACCTTTTTAAAATGCCTCTTTATTTACATTCAAAAATAGTCACAGAAACTCACCTGAGAATCTCCAGTTTACAGTGTGAACTCTTCAGTCCAGCACAGAGCTGCTCCACTCCTGAATTCTGCAGGTAATTATTATTCATCTCCAGCTCTCTCAGTGAGTTTTCTGTTTGTAGAACTGATGTGAGGGATTTGCAAGACTCTTCTGTGAGACCACAGCCAGATAGTCTGTAAATGAGTAAATACAGTAAATAATGTAGTTCAGTGAGAGGATGATGAATTAAAAGAGCTGAACTGCTAATAAAAATTTTAAGAAGAGCTTGAAAGGTCTGGAACACACTGATACATTTTCAGCCTTTTAATTTTACAAACACAGCAACATTTCAACACTACTGTGTCTTCATCAAAGACAAAATAGACAAAGACATGACAAATAACATTCATTAGCAACCTAAGACAGGTGAACAAATAATGGATGGTTGGTTCATAAGTCAGTGAATGGCAGTTACCATAATCAGAGTCCAAATATCAAAATATCCCATCCCTAACACCATAACAGGAAACAGAACAACACAGATCTCATTCAATGTTACACAAATACAAATACACTAATGTACAAACAGAAAATATTGTTGGAAGACACGCAGAGTAGTGATTATGGAGGAATAGTCACTGTAGTATTTATTATGGAGAAATAAACACTGCAGTAGTGACTATGGAGGAATGAACACCGCAGTAGTGATTTTGGAGGGATAAACACCACAGTATTGATTTTAGAGGAATAACCACTGTAGTATTTATTATGGAGGAATAAATACTGCAATAGTGATTATGGGAGGAATGAACATTGCAGTAGTGATTATGGAGGAATAATCACTGTAGTATTTATCATGAAGAAATAAACACTGCAGTAGTGACTATGGAGTAATGAACACTGTAGTATGATTATGGAGGAATGAACATTGCAGTAGTGAATATTAGTGTATGAACACTGCAGTACTAATGATGGTGGGATGAACACTGCATTAGTGATTATGGAGGAATGGACAGAATGCAGAGAGCAGAATCTTTTACTAGTGTTCACATTCCTGTGCTCACACTGAGTCACTGATCATGAAACATTCTCCTCTGCCTTTGCTTTTCCCAGTGAGGTCCTGAATTCTGTCTGTGTGGTGCACCGAGAATCCTGGAGGCTCAATACCTGAGTCAGGGACCCCATCAGTCAGTCAGGTGTGTGTGAGGCAGACCCCATCAGTCAGTCAGGTGTGTGTGAGACAGATCCCAGTCAGTCAGTCAGGTGTGTGAGGCAGTCCCATCAGTCAGTTAAGTGTGTGTGAGGCAACTATCTCATGTCTGCTGTTGACATGAAATGTGTCCCTGGAGTTTGTCCTTCATGGACTGTATGTGTGCAGTAAAATACTGGGGAGAGGAGGACAGTTCACATGTTTCAGTTTGATCAGAACTGACTCACTTCTCCTGCACTGCTTGTGTGAGGACTCAAGCACATCTGACTTTTTGTACAAAAGAACTGATACAGTCAGTTTCACAACTGTGCTTACATGCATTTGAGTAGAGCCAAATATTAATACTTTCTGAAATTCAAGAAAAAACTTTCAACTGTTCACTCAAATTATGCTGATGATATGATTTGTAAAGAAAAGCATTGTATTAAACCTGAGAGAAATACAAAACAATCATTTTCACTAGTGTTCTGAGATATTGGTCCCACTATATGTGAGCAACAGTAGTAGCCTGCTACAGTTTTAGGTGAGTGGCATGTTACACTGATCACACAGAGCTGTGAACGTCACTGCATGCTACACTGATCAAACAGAGCTGTGAACGTCACTGCATGTTACACTGATCACACAGAACTGTGAATGTGACTGCATGCTACACTGATCACACAGAGCTGTGAACGTCACTGCATGTTACACTGATCACACAGAGCTGTGAATGTGACTGCATGTTACACTGATCACACAGAGCTGTGAACGTCACTGCATGCTACACTGATCATTTTACATTTATAGCATTTAGCTGACGCTTTTATCCAAAGCATCTTGCAATTCTGACTGAGTACAACTTGAGCAATTGATGGTTAAGGGCCTTTCTCAGGGGCCCAGCAGTGGCGGGGCTTGAACCAGCAACCTTCTAATTAAAAGTCAAGTACACACAGAGCTGAAGGTGTAGTAGTGGAATCAGTTGCTGTTAATGATGTTAGTTTATTTTGACTTAAACCTATTTACAACTAGATTATGACAAATTGCCTTGGTAAAATATTTAAACAATGAAAATGTTTCAGATGAAGTCATATTAACACCTACACCTTTATATAGTGTTTCAGATGAAGTCATATTAACACCTACACCCTTATAATGTGCCCAGTCATCATCATCTGCTCTAAAGAAAACCTGTGATAAAGTTTGAAAACTGCCATCAGTATATATATGTGTGTGTGCGCGTGTATGTGCGCGCATGTGTATACATTGGTCATGCTCATCCTTGTACACTTTTCTCTGTATTGGTCAGTATTGATTGAACTGTAATGTTGATCAGAAAGCTGAACTGATAGTTCATATTTGAACCCTTTTGTATGTTACACTGGGTGGTGTGGTGTGGTGTGTATGTGTGTGCGCATGCACGTGTACACACTGATAGTTTGTACTTGAACACTTCTGTATGTTACACTGCAGCACATTTTCTCTGGCTGTTTTACTAAAAGTGAACTATAAACACTGTTGGCCACTGTTTTAAATGTAGGACCATTCTCGACACAGAGACACACAACTATCCATGACATCAAATATCATTTAACCATCATTAATACATTTAGACTAATGAATCACTGGACTAAATTGAATCACTGGACAATGTTACTACATTCCAATGTTCCACAACTTTATGGTTTAACTTAAGCACCTGGTGTTGGAGCCTTCAATCACCTACATGTGCTTTAATGTAGGCTCTCTCTATCCTGCTCTCTCTCTAATGTTCTCTCTCACTCTCCTTTTCATTTTTCATAGAAGACCTTCTGAGTCAAGCACATCTAGTGCTACATCCACTGTTCATCTCTAAATGAAAATACTCACATGGCTTTTCTGGATGCTTTGACCACTGGCAGCAGTCTCAGTAGACATTCCTCTGATGGGTCATATTTCCTCAGGTCAAACTCATCCAGCTCCTCTTCAGAGTTCAGCAACACAAACACCAGAGCTGACCACTGAGCAGGAGACAGTCTGGCTCTATGACGGTTAGCTCCTCTGTTCAGGTATGTTTGAACTTCCTGCACTAGAGAATGATCATTCAGTTCATTCAGACAGTGGAACAGATTGATGGATTTCTCTGTAGAGGGATTCTCACTGATTTTCTCCTTGATGTACTTGACTGTTTCCTCTTTGCTGGGAGAGCTGTTTCCTGTCTGTGTCAGTAGGCCTTGCAAAAGAGTCTGATTGGACTCCAGTGAGAGACCCAGAAGGAAGCGGAGGAAAAGGTCCAGGTGTCCATTTTGACTCTGTAAGGCCTTGTCCACTGCACTGTTGAGTAAGACAGATATTGGGGTTTTGAAAATACTGAAAAATCCAGCGTGTTTCTGTTGCAGCAAATTGGTGTTGGTGGAGATGAAGGAAATAAACACATATAAAGCAGCCAGAAACTCCTGAACACTCAGATGAACAAAGCTGAACGCCTTCCCCAGCTGTAGCTCAAACTCCTCTCTGAAGATCTGAGTGCACATTCCTGAATACACTGTCATTTCTCTGACATCAATGCCACTGTTTCTCAGGTCTTCCTCATAGAAGATCAGGTTGCCTTTTTCTAGCTGTTGGAAAGCCAGTTTTCCCAGTGGCAAAACATGTTTTTTCATATGATTTGTGTGAGTCCTTTTTTGTCCTTTCATACTTCCTCCATACTTTTGGTCCTTGTGTCTGAGCTGAAAGATCAGGAAGTGTGTGAACATCTGAGTCAGGGTCTTGGGGATCTCTCCACTCTCTGCTTCACCCAACATTCTCTCTAGAACAGTGGCTGCAATGCAACAGAAGACTGGAATGTGGCACATGATGTAGAGGCTTTTTGATGACTTCATGTGTGTGATGATTCTATTGGCCAGGACCTGATCACTGATTCTCTTCCTGAAATACTCCTCTTTCTGTGGTTCACTGAACCCTCTTACCTCTGTTACCTGGTCAACACACTCAGGAGGGATCTGATTGGCTGCTGCTGGTCGAGAGGTTATCCATAGGAGAGCAGAGGGAAGCAGATTCCCCTTGATGAGGTTTGTCAGCAACACATCCGTTGAGGTCGACTCTGTTACATCCCACAATCTCTCATTGTTCTGGAAATCTAGAGGAAGTCTACACTCATCCAGACCATCAAAGATGAACAGAATTTTGTAGCTTGTATAATGTTTAGGTTTTAATTCACATGTTTCTGGGAAAAAGCGATGAACAAGCTCCACCAGACTGAACTTTTTCTCCTTCAGCAAATTCAGCTCCCTAAAAGGAAGTGGGAATATGAAGAGAACATCCTGATTTATGTTTCCTTCAGACCAGTCCAGTATGAACTTCTGCACAGAGACCGTTTTGCCAATTCCAGCCACTCCTTTAGTCAGCACAGTTCTGATGGCTTTGTCTTGTCCTGGTAAGGGTCTAAAGATGTCACTGCATTTGATGGATGTCTCCTGTGTTGCTGTTCTCCTGGATGCTGTCTCAATCTGTCTCACCTCATGCTCATTATTGACCTCTCCACTCCCTCCCTCTGTGATGTAGAGCTCTGTGTAGATCTCATTCAGAAGTGCTGTGGTTCCCTGCTGTGAAATTCCTTCATGAATCTTCTGACATTTGTCCCTCAGTTTGGATTTGAGCTTTCTGTGGCAAGCAGGGGCCAGTTCTGATAAAAGAGGAAGACAACAGAACACATGCTAATCTCTTTTAGATTCAGGTTCATTCATAAAAGACTCATTACAGGAGTTACAGGAAAAGAGATGAACAGATTGTTATAAATGGAGAGGACCTGTGTTCTAATGTGATCTGTGAGAAAGGACCTGTGTTCTAATGTGATCTGTGAGATAGGACCTGTGTTCTAATCTCAGTTCCAGAGAATAAAGTGACACTTTCTTTTAATTGATGCTTTTAACATTAAATAAACGCTAAAAAGACCCTCAGTAATACATCAGTGATGTAACAGAAGTGAAGCATCTGAAGACATTCAGTAGATTAATTAATTCAGTGGTGTTTTAATTAACTCTTTAAATAAAATCTGTTTATAATCTGTTGAATTCAGTATCTTTTCACTTTATTTGAAGTATCAAAGCTCATATCTGCAGGTGTGAACTTGAGAATATATAACAGGAATAATACATACTCAACAAGATGTCATAGACATGAAGTTGACAACTGGATTTTAACTGGATTTCGGATAGGGTTTGAGTCAGGATTAGGGCCAGAGTGAGAGTTAGGACTAGGTTTTGGGTTGAGTTTATGGTTAGATGGGCTGGTTTGAGGTCTGAACACTGGTGTCTGACCACTTGAACTATTCCACTTGTGAGTAAACTTGATGGTGATTGTATCCAAACTCTCATATGATTCATTCATGAACATATACTCTGATACTTGGAGGGGTGGGGGGTGCATGTGGACATAGAAAAAAAAAGATCAACATCTGCCAGTGATTTGTGGTCAAATTTCACTGGTCAAATTAAATCTCAGCCCTAAAGAATAACAATGTATCCTCAAAAGGTCAGCATTCTGCAAACACATGACACATAGTCCAGCAGTTAATGTACTGTACTAACAATCAGAAGGTTGTCAGTTCAAGCCCCACCACTACAAAGTTGCACTGTTGCCACTGCCTTAACCCTCAACTGCTTGAATTGTACTCTTTTTTTTTCCTTCAATAAAAGCACCTGCTAAATGTGATAATGTCATGACCCAGAACTCTTACTGGTCAGTAGTGTGTTAGCGAGGTCTTTCTGGTTCATCTTCCTCAGGACGTGCAGTGTGATCGTCAGTGTCCCCTCTCTGACACTGCTGTGATCCTCCTCATCCTCCACCTGTCTCTCAGTGCATGCTGGGTAATCTGAGCTCAGTAGATTCTTAAATCTCTTCAACTCATTCTTCAGCAGAGAGATGATTTTGTCCTCCAGCTCCTGAATAAACAATATCAGTGAAACTAGTGTTATATATGGATCTTTTTAACACATAATAATCAATTAAACAGAAGAGAGGACTGAACTGAGTGGGATTGTGAGGTCATGTGGACATTATGGTTTATAAAAGAACATAAGCATCACATTAACTGGGCTGTATCTTAAAGTTTAAATATTAGTTAATTTTATAAAGTTATAATAGTTTGTGAAGTGAGTTTTGTTCATTATCAGTTAAATTACAAAAAAGCCATTAAAGTAATACATGAACCAGTAAACCACAGAGTCTCATCATGATCTGTGATCTAAACACACTCTAATGATAAAGACCCTTCCCCCTCACACACACACACACACACACACACACACACACACACACACACACACACACACACACACACACACACACACACACACACATATACACACACACACACACACACACACACACACACACTCACACTCACACACACACACACACACACACACACACACTTACACACCTTGAACAATGACTCCAGCTTTTCTTTAGAAATGTTTACAGGCTTCTTCTGGTCACTGTGGACAAACAAAACAAAGACTTTAATGGATAATCTACAGTTTATAAACATGAATCCAAGTTAAATTCATGGTTGTGTACATGATGCTGATGATGATGTGATACATGGCTTCAACCCAAACACCGTACTGACAGTAGAGCAGAATAACCAGAGAAGCTTCCCCTGGCCCTCACTCTGGTGATGTAGAATAATATTTATGTGAATGGTGCTTCACCAGATACTGGGAAATGACAAACACAACCAGTTATATTTACCCCATCCACACAGAACAGGGGGCAACAGAACAGACAGACAGACAGAAAGAGAGAGAGAGAGAGGTTTAACAGAGCAGCTGTGGGGCAGCAGGCAGGATAATCAGAGGTGAAGCACCCTGACAGGCTGCACCCATGGTGGACACTATCAGATACTGACCAGAAACCAGGGTGAGGGTTAATATAGAAAGCTGTTAATTTAACAGTTCTGGGTAAACTGTGTTTGTGTGTTTGACATTATTCTACTCTCCAAAGATTGGGTGTATTGTATTTACATTCTGTGTCCCAAACCTGTTATGTAATACTCAGCGTTCATGCTGGAATCCTTCTCTCTGTAACAGATGAATAAAGTGTTTTCTGTGGTCTAGATGGTGGTGTGATTCTGGAGAGTTTTGTCCATCCTGTGACTGAGGGAGATCCTCTGACTCTACACTGTTTACTTCACCCCACTATCACATTACACCTCACAGCTGATTTATATAAAGATGGATCGCTCATCCAGACCCAGACTGCAGGAGAAATGACTATCCATACTGTCTAAAAGTCAGATGAGGGCGTCTACTACTGTAAACACCCAGAGCAAGGAGAGTCACCACACAGCTGGGTCTCAGTCAGAGGTCAGCAAGCAGTGAATTTAAATGTTTAACAACCATTTTAAAAGAGGGAACAGATCAAACATGTAACAAATATTGTGATTTGTGTGCTTTTTTCAGTTCCCATGAGATCAGCTGGTGATTCCTCCTCTCTTAGCCTGGTTGGTTTGGCTGTGGGACTGAGTTTGGTCCTGTTCTTTATCTTACTGACCCTGCTGTGGTGCTACAAAACCAACACAGGTCTTAGATCAGCTGTGGATCATTTCTGAATACTGTAAATGTTATATGTTTGTATGATACACATCATGAAACCTGTTTACAGTATTATAACACCTTTAGTTTATTTCCATGTTGCTCTGGTGCAGAATCTATGTGCCACTGTATTGGCAATCAGTCACACATCAGACATCAAATCAGACAAAGAGAGAGTCAGGAGGTGAGGGGTGTCAGTCACACCACTGCACACTGCTCAGACCATGAACCACTAACAACTTTCCTTAGTAACAATTAAAGCTTTAACTTTTCTAAGCCAATTTAACTCATCTTTCATCACTTGTGATTTGTTCCATACTGTGTCCAATAATCTTTCAGTTTGGCATTTACAAAATTAGCTTCTCTTATAAAGCTGAAAACTGCCCACATATATGACACAGATGTTTGATTTGATCTTTAGAAACCATTTCTCTAAAAACATTTTTTGACTTTTGTGATGGTTTTGAGCAGAAGGAGATGTGAAATTATTCTTGCAGATTGTGTCACTGAGGCTGTGCCATCTTTGTGGTTAGAAAGGTGAAGGAATGTTCCTTCCCTCTGTCACTGTGTGGTATGGCTGGGGGTCTCCAGTACCACAGAATCCTCTATAAAGTTACACACCTGGCTGGAGTTGACTGATATGGGATAATAGCTAAAATTCCACTTTCTGCAATGTCTCTGTTACCCCAGTCTGGCTGTGCCCTGTGTGGTTCTTTATTGCACCAGTCTGTCTGTGTACTGTGTGGTTCTTCCTGTTATGACAGTGAATCCTGAGGCCTAGTCAATGTCCTCTGCAATTGACCAAAATGCTCTACCTGCTACACTACTGGGAAAAAGGGAGTGATGGGAGTGCTTGGTGGAGACATAACAGGTGTTTTTACTCTTCAACAGTATGAATAAACAAAAGAGTTCAGCAATGAAGGGCCAGACAACAAACACACAGGGACACGTCCTGCTACAGGACATTTCTCCTCCTAATAAACAACTGATGGAGAGGGACTCTCCCCAGAAGAAACAAGACAACACAGACATGAATGAAGAAAGACGACAGGAGACTTGTTGGGAACTTTCCACTTGAAAAAATACCCACACACCAAGGCTTCATAGAGTCCTTAGTGAAGTAGTTATATGGGGGTGGGGCCACTTGTGGGAGATCAGACTAATGAGCACTGATTAACTCCCAGCTCATGGCCTCCCTCTGGTGGCAGCTTGCTGGTATTGCAAGCCTCACGTTACAAGAAAGAGAGAGTTGGAGAATGTGTGTGTGGGTAGATGATGCTGAATCTCTCTCTCCTTTTCTCCTAAAACTAAAACACACCTGTGGTGAACCCCTCTTATTAGTTTGACCTGTAGAATGGTGATATTGTTTACTGGGGTATTAGTGTCATATTTGGGGTGGGGGAAGGGCAGGTCACTCAAATATTGGAGAAGAACAAATCCAACCCACTTATGAAAGAATCTGAGTTTGTAATGTGTCATTCACCGTAGAACTGAGGTCACAGGCCCACTACTGAAGTTAAGAGGAGGCTCCATGGACTGGTCACTCTTCATAGACACACAGCTGGGTACTGGAATTGCTGTGCTGTGCCTCCACCTCCTGATGACATTGAATAGAGAAATTAATTCACATTAAGTGCTGAGTGGGAGTAAAAAAAAAAATCACATTAGGGAATAACCAATTACCCCCTCAACATTTTTACCCAATCAACTCCACCTGGTACCTGCACTCACTCGACATTTTATTAGAAACACCTGTCCTTCAGCAACTGCAAAAACACACCACACACACAATGTCTGCGTCCTCTATGGTTCTTTATTACCCCAGTCTGTCTGTGTCCTGTATGGTTCTTTATTACCCCAGTCTGTCTGTGTCCTGTATGAATCTTTATTACCCCAGTCTGTCTGTGTCCTGTGTGGTTCTTTATTACCCCAATCTGTCTGTGTCCTGTGTGGTTCTTCACTACCGCAGTCGGTCTGTGTCCTGTGTGGTTCTTTATTACCCCAGTCTGTCTGTGTCCTGTATGGTTTTTTGTTACTCCAGTCTGTCTGTGTCCTGTGTGGTTCTTTATTACCCCAGTCTGTCTGTGTCCTGTGTGGTTCTTTATTACCCCAGTCTGTCTGTGTCCTGTGTGAGTATTTGTTACCCCAGTCTGTCTGTGTCCTGTATGGTTCTTTATTACCCCAGTTTGTCGGTGTCCTGTGTGGTTCTTTATTACCCCAGTCTGTTTGTGTCCTGTGTGATTCTTTGTTACCCCAGTCTGTCTGTGTCCTGTGTGGTTCTTTATTACCCCAGTCTGTCTGTGTCCTGTGTGGTTCTTTATTACCCCAGTCTGTCTGTGTCCTGTGTGAGTATTTGTTACCCCAGTCTGTCTGTGTCCTGTATGGTTCTTTATTACCCCAGTTTGTCGGTGTCCTGTGTGGTTCTTTATTACCCCAGTCTGTTTGTGTCCTGTGTGATTCTTTGTTACCCCAGTCTGTCTGTGTCCTGTATGGTTCTTTATTACCCCAGTCTGTCTGTGTCCTGTATGGTTCTTTATTACCCCAGTCTGTCGGTGTCCTGTGTGGTTCTTTATTACCCCAGTCTGTCGGTGTCCTGTATGGTTCTTCCTGTTATGACAGTGATTCCTGAGGCCTAATAAATGTCCTCAGCAATTGTATCCTGATATCTCATCCACCTGCATGTAACAGTTTCTAAAATGAATGAGACCAGAACCACCACTATTACTTTACTATAGTGTCAGTATCACAGAACTGGACTGTCCCACCATTACTAATGACACCAGAACCACCACTATTACTTTATTACAGTGTCACTATCACAGAACTGGACTGTCCCACCTGTTCAGGTAAGCAGGCCCTCCTAGATGGACCCAACGCCTGTCCTTCAGCAACTACACAAATATACCACACACACACATCCTTCAGCAACACAAACGTACTACACACCTGTCCTTCAGCAAGTACACAAATATACCACACACACCTCCTTCAACAACAAACAAACCACACGCACACACACACGTCCTTCAGAAACACAAATGTACCACACATCACATCTGTCCTTCACTACACAAATGTACCACACACACAAGTCCTTCAGCAATACAAACATACCACACACATCACACCTGTCCTTCAGTAACACAAACATACCACACACAAACACACATCACACCTGTCCTTCAGCAACTACAAAAACACACACCACACACACACACACACACACACACACATCACACCTATCCTTCAGTAACACAAACGTACCACACACGCACACACAGACCTGTCCTTCAGCAACAACAAAAACACACCACACACGTCCTTAAGGTCCACACACACACACACACACACACACACACGGCCTTCACTAAACAAACATAACACACACACACACACACACACACCACCTGTCGTTCACCAACTACACAAACATACCACACACACACACACACCACACCTTCCCTTCAGCAATACAAACATATGCACACACACAACACCTGTCCTTCAGGTCCTCAAATGTACCCCCCCCCCCACACACACACACACACCGATCCTTCAGCAACACAAACATACCACAAACTGGGGTATTATTATTGTAATATTGGAGGAACAAATCCACCCCACTTATGAAAGAATCTGAGTATGTAATGTGTCACTCACCATTGGACAGAGGTCACAGGTCCACTGTTGAATGCAGGAGGATAATCCATGGACCGGTCACTCTTCATAGACACACAGCTGGGTGCTGGAGATGATTCACTCTTCACAGACACACAGCTGGGTGCTGGAGTTGCTGCTCTCTCACTCCACCTCCTGATGATATTGAATAGTGAAAAAAAATCACATTAGGGAACAACCAATTACAGCCACAACATTATTACCCAATCAACTCCACCTGGTACCTGCACTTCAGCAACTACACACACACACACACACACACACATACACACCACACCTGCCCTTTAGCAACACAAACATACCACACATGCGCACGCGCACACACACACACACACACACACACACACACACACACACACACACACACACACACAGACCTGTCCTTCAGCAACTACAAAAACACACCACACACCACACCTGTCCTTAAGGTCCACACACACACACACACACATACACACATACACACACACACACCTATCCTTCAGAAACACAAACATACTACACATGCACACACACACACACACACACACACACACACACACACACACACACACACACACACACACACACACCACCTGTCGTTCAGCAACACAAACATACCACACACACACAAACACACACACACACACACCACACCTGTCTTTAAGGTCCACATGCGCACACACACACACACACACATACACACAACCTGTCCTTCAGCAACTACAAAAACACAACACACACCACACACACACACACAACCTGCCGTTCAGCAACTACACAAACATACCACACACACACAACCTGTCATTCAGCAACTACACAAACATACCACACACACACACACACACACACACACACACCACACCTACCCTTTAGCAACACAAATATACCACACATATCAAATCTGTCCTTCAGCAATACAAACATACCACACACATCACACCTGTCCTTCACAACACAAATGTACCACATGTACATGCACGCGCACACACACACACACACACACACCACACCACACCGATCCTTCAGCAACACAAACATACCACAAACTGGAGTATTATTATTGTAATATTGGGTGAACTTCATTCCCTCACACACTGGGAGGAACACATCCACCCCACCTATGAAAGAATCTGAGTATGTAATATGTCACTCACCGTTGGACTGAGGGCACAGGTCCACTACCGCACACAGGAGGAGGATCCATGGAGCAGTCACTCTTCATAGACACACAGCTGGGTGCTGGAGATGACTCACTCTTCATAGACACACAGCTGGGAGCTGGAGACTCTGCTCTCTTTACCCTGATGAAGATGAGGAAAGTATTGAGTAATTACATCATTCACTACATTTTATTTATCCTGAATATTCCCTCTTCCTGTTTCCTCAGATTAAGTGCTGATGGAAAACTCCTCACTTTGGGTCAGAGGTTCCTCCTCCACTGCTGGAGTTATGAGGCTCCATCATGGAGTTGTTCCTCTTCACACACACAGCTGGACACTGGAGATGCTGCTCTCTGCTACCTGTCAACAGTTCATACACACAGAGTGAATCAACACTGAATCAATGTGAGTCAAATATAAACCCAGGTTGTGTCTATAATGATCTACTCATTCACTCACTCACTGACATTCCACCACATAGACGGGTCTATATAGAGCACTACATAGGGTATGTTAGTGAGACAACAGACAGAATCTATCAACACTAGTCTGTGTTAAAAATATAAGACTGTGACCTTTCATCACGGAAATGATCTGCAACACAAAGTAGACCAGCGATGCATTCACAACATATAAGTAAGACACTTTAGTGATGATTTATAGTTTGTGTTATGTTGTAACTTTAATAATAGTCAGCTCTATAGCTATGTCCACGTTCCCATTTTATCAATGGTATCTTTGTCCTTAATCAGTGTACATCAGTTGTTCACTACATTTACAGTACACTATAGGTGGTGGTGGGAAAAGCGAGGCTTGTAAAACACTGAGATGTTCGAAGCAGTTGTGTTTTGAGTTTTCAAAACTGTAGTAGACTACTGTAGGGAACTGGGATGACTGGCACTGGTTGGCTTTATAATGTGTTCAACCTGGTGTGTTGGCCAGAGCACAAAGCCATACTGAGATCAAAGGTGTAATAACAGGCATGGACTTGATGTTACAGAACTGTGAAGTAGAGAATAGGTTAATAATGTTATGAGATCAAGCACAAATATGGATATTACTTTAAATGTCAATGTTGTTTTTAAATGACAACATGCAAAGTACACAGAAAAGCCTTTTACAGTCGATTGTAATGTCTATACTACGATCAATATAACTGGTACTTGGGCAAATTGTAATTGGTACTAGCGGCAAATCTCTAAACGCATACAATCACTTGATAAACAAAGAATGCAGTGGCCTTCACTAACATTTAAATTACTGATTTAACCTCCCTAAAAGACAAAGGATTACAGCTGATATGAAACAGTATTACCAGAGGAGAAATACACTAAAACATGAAAGTGAAACTAAACCTATACAGAGAGCACATGTGATCAGATGTGTGATCAGGTTTGTTTGTCACTGTCAGTCAAAGACAGGAGTGGCAGGTTCTGTATGACACCTGTAGAAACACAAGCTTCGTTTAGCCGTGGTCACGTGACATGGCCGCTTTGAGCCACACTTCGGATCAGTGTTTCAAAACGATGCGCTTCAGAAACTCCAAACAACCGTAGAAAAGTCAGTACTGACCGTCCCATCCCAAACTATAGTTAATAATACAGATAATTAACTATACAGGGAATCTGAACTGTCCACTGAGGATTTGGACAACACTAAAAAACGGCTGAAACTGAACAGAAAATTAACTATAAAAAACAGACGTTAGAGCAGCAACTTTATGTTTAGGCAAGAGGAGTTTAAAGTGACACCATTTAACGACGTTTACAATAATTGACAACGTATATCTGACCCCGTTAAATTATTTCTTGAATATAACTGTGCGATCGTATTGAGCGTTAGCCAACTGACCGTTATTTTAGTTTAGTTAACTTCATCAGGATTTTAATCTTTACATTTAATCAATTTAATTTGGCTGGACCTACGATTTAAACACAGAATTATGTACTTACAAAACACGCTGTTCAAACTACACCGACATCGCATTTTAACAAATAGAATGAACTTACCGTGAAATATTTTAACCGCGCGTATCCCTCTCAATCTGAGATGGTGTAGTATCTTTAACACACTATCCCTCGACGGGCTAGATACACTCACTCTGAGCCTCAGAGACCCAGGACGTTATCCATCTAAAATGACCATTGACACTCACACTCTCTCTCTCTGGATGGATATAGTAAATGATAAAGTAACAGTCTTGACAACTGCAGTATAAGCAGGTTATCTTCTTTCTTTTGGGATGTTCTAACTCGTAGCCTACTAGTCTAATACGCTACTTCAGTACACTGAGTGAAAAGAAAATAAAGCTTCGTTTAGACACGTCTCACAACACACTCATAAGACGTTGTTAGATACAAAAGAGAGTTATGTTAGGATTCTAGATCTGAAAACCCAAATCACCACTGTACTAGAGGAAATTTATTTTACTGTATAAGAAAACCCATCTCATCACGCCCAACTTAAGTATTCACGTTTTTCCATCTAAAAATAACTCTTAAAGTGGCAGGTACAGAAACACGTCACTACTCCTCCATAGACTACCATATCACGTTTACAAACCACTACTAAACACATATTTTCATCTGCGCTACTCCTGTTGACTGACTTAATAAAAAGGGATTGACAACACAACTCTGTCCTGATCATCTCTTGGTGATTTGGGTACACTCAGATTATAACGTGTCTCAGTACTGTGAGGTGTTTTGGGTACAATCACATTATAACATGTCTCATGTATATGTAACAAGGTTTTCACAAATCAGTGTCTTACTAACAATTAACTGTTACATTTATCTTCACAATAAAATATCTTTAATGACAAATTTTGTTTTTACAAAGAGGTGTTAATTATACGAATGATGTATATTTCTACTCAGATAAAACACACTTCAAATGGCTGAGGTGATGGCGGTACATATATTCCGTATAACTGCACTTTATTTAGCCCTCTACACAGAGCCAGGTTTGGACCCCAGGCCTTAGTCCCTGACGGATCATTATAACACCAGTGATCATCAACCCTGCTGCTTCAACTGGAGATCTCAATGGAAGAACTCCAGGAGCAGGGGCGGGGCTAACAGTCCATGGTAATAGATCTCAAGAAGTGGGAGGTAGGGCTAAACTCTGCTGGGACACAGATCTCCAGGAGCAGGGTTGGTGTGCACTGGTCTACACAGGTCCATCCGAGAGTGAGAGTGAGAATGAGAGAGAGAGAGAGGGAGAGAGAGAGAGAGAGAGAGAGAGAGAGAGAGAGAGAGAGAGAGAGAGAGAGAGTATGAATCACAACCATCCAAACATATAACAAAGTAGCATTAACTAAATGTCATAAAGTATAATTCAACTAAACCAGGAACTTTATAAGACGATATGAAACACATTTCTGAAACATGTTCCTGTTTCCTTGAGTCTTCAATAGTTTTTATGGTAAGCATCATTGGTGTGGGCAGTGTATCCCAGAACAGTGTGTCCAACCTGTGTCCTGTGAGCTCCCGTCTCACCTGAAGAAGTCTCACCTTGTCCTGTAGCTTCTGTGCTCGGCCAATCAGACGCTCCAGCATCTCATGAAACTCTGCCTCTCACCCCTCTACCTCTCTGCATTAGTGTTTCCCACGACACTGCTGGTCCCTGTCAAACACACACACACACACACACACACACTCAGCATGTTGTCCTAGTGACTGGTACAATCCCTATAGATGTGTGTGTGTGTGTGTGTGTGTGTGTGTGTGTGTGTCCCACAGTCTGACGTACCTGGGCAGGAAGTCCTGCTCCTGCTGCACAGCCTCTGAACTCATGACCTTCTCTTTTACGGTCAGGAGAGGCTCCACCAGACACATAACCAGACCACTGGAGCTTAGACAGGAACAACTCCAGCAGATTCAGGACCTACACACACACACACACACACACACACACACACACATAGTGTGTGGATGTTGGAATGTGTGTGTGGCAGGAGTGTGTGCTGCATCCATTTCCTTTACCACACCCCTCAACACTTTAACCAGATAGAGTGCAGCACTGAGAGAGAGAGATACACACACACACACACACACACACACTTGCATGTACACACACACACACACATACACATACACACACACACACACAGTTAGCTCCAGAGGAGAGATGAGTCCTCCAAGTCTGCCTCTGTCCTGGTGTGTAGGAGCGACCCACTTTAATCCTGAAGTCCTTCACGAGCGTCCTCTCCCTCCTCACACGCTCCTTCTCCTCCTGACGGTCCTGACCTTTCCTCTTCTGCTGACTGAACAGAGCCACCAGATGCTTGTCCAGCTTCATCATGGCCTCATTGTCCACCTCCTCTTCCTCACCGCCATCTTCCTCGCTGGTCCATCACTTTTTCACTGGTCTTAAATCCACAGACCTGCTGTGGCTTTTATTTTGTAATTTTCTTCTACAGCAGGTGTGTTGGCCTCCCACTGCACTACCAGGTGTGAAAACTGCCACTTTGTAACTGTAACGGTAACTTTCTACTTTTATAGGTGCTCCTGTTTTATAGATGCGTTACAGACTGATTGATTCAACATGTTGCCATGAACAGTTTATCAGCGCAAAGAAAAACTATTTCAGGTTTATTACCACATTTGTCATGTACATTTAAGGCTGGTAACAGTGCATCAACTGGTGGACGGTTTCAAGTCTTTATTGAGCTGGATCAGGTGGGAAACTGTGCAGGGCGGTCGGTCCCCAAAACCAGGTTTCAGAATTTCATATGTGTTAAGATTATTCGGACAGGCTTCATTTGACATGGGGAAGTGCAGTAATGTAATTGTTTGTGACATTTCTCAGTGATTTTCGTCCCGCCATATCAGTCATTTTTACCTATTGCAGACGTCCGTGTCATTAAATATTCTCGCACCCTTTTCCTACGGCAGTAACCTTAGTTTTTTTGTAATCCTGGGCGAATTGCCAGGGATTAAATATTAAATATCATTTTGGTGCGTAAGCGCTCGAGAAGCAAAATGACTTCCAGATGGTGGAAGTTTTAAGTAAATTCCTCTACACTTATGACATGGTTAGTCCCTCCCAGTTTCCATGATCCGTGTTTTCCCGGTCTTGTGTGTTTTATTTCCATTCCGTAGATTCGTTTTCTCCGCTCCTCGTTTGGTTTTCCTCATCTGTCCCTCGTTTCTTTCCTGGGTAAATTCATGTGTTTAAACCCTGTCTGATGGCCTGGGTTTTGCTGTTCATTGTTAGGTTTGTTGCGTATGAATACATGTATGTAAGTTTGAACTCTGTGCCTTCGTGTTTCCTAGCCTTTGTAATAGCCTGCTTCCCCTGTTTGCCTTCGTGTGTTTTGTTAGTTTGATCATGTCTCCCCGTGCTCTCCGTGTTGGTAAACTGACACTGGACTATCCTAACGACTACGACTCTGGATTTGCCCCTAATAAATCTCGCTCTTCTCCGCACGAGTCCGCCTCCTTACCGCTCACAGTTACAATGTATGTGACCTTCTAATGTTCAAAACCAAGTCATTATTACTGTAAGCGGTTTTATTAAATCCAAACATTCTATACAGAAGATGGGTGAAAAATATTCTGTGGTTGCGACCAGCGGAAGCTACATATCACACGTGGATGTTTTTGGAGACCGTAATACATAAATCCAGTAGCCACTGACTGTGTAATTCATACTGAGGTTTCTGATCCTGTGTGCGAATCAGTCATAAACATTAGCGGTCTCGTGGTAAAATTACTTTACGGACACGTCTAGAAAATTAATCCCATCTGATTAGTACTTTATTGTTCCCAAAAATATCTAATACAGCATGAATGCTGGAAATTAGACAATTGACCCTATACAACATACTGGCAGGCAGGACTTTGTCTCCTCTGTATAGTACTGACTGGGTTCTCCTGTCCCCTCTGTTCAGTACTGACTGGGTTCTCCTGTCTCCTCTGTACAGTACTGACTGGGTTCTCCTGTCTCTTCTGTACAGTACTGACTGGGTTCTCCTGTCTCCTCTGTACAGTACTGAGTGGGTTCTCCAGTCTCTGTAAAGTACTGACTGGGTTCTCCTGTCTCCTCTGTACAGTACTGACTGGGTTCTCCTGTCTCCTCTGTACAGTACTGACTGGGTTCTCTTGTCTCCTCTGTACAGTACTGACTGGGTTCTCTTTTGTCTCCTCAGTCATGCTGTCCTGCAGCAGATGTCACTGTGTTTTGCTGTTACAGCTGCTGACAGTCATAGCAGGTAAATGGTCAAAACAGGTTCTCTTAGGTCATCAGAATTTCATCTTTGATTTTGGTGTGTTAACCGGACTATTGTACCTGGTCGCTCAGTTGTGTAGGAGATTATTTAGTGTGGGGTGTATTATATATGTATAATTATATATTATATATTATATATAGATACATATGCTGTATCATGCATGAATATGACAGATCAAATACATAACATTCTAAATAATAAATATTGTTTAAAAGTTGATATTTATTTCCTTGATATGAAACATTGGGTCATTTTCCTCTATAAATAATATTATTATAGACTAACATTGGGTCATTTTCCTCTATAAATAATGTTATTATAGACTAATATTGGGTCTTTTTTCTCTATAAATAAAATTATTATAGACTAATATTGGGTCTTTTTTCTCTATAAATAATATTATTATAGACTAATATTGGGTCATTTTCCTCTATAAATAATATTATTATAGACTGATATTGGGTCTAATATTTGGTTTAATTAGTTTGATTTGTTTCTCTTTATTTACTTTCAGGACTTGTTTGACAATCTGTTGAAGTTTTAGTTCAAATATATGCCGAAATATAGAAACTTGTAAAGAGTTCCTAAACTTTCAAGCACCACTGTAACGTTTTAAACTCTCTTTTCATAATGTGTCTCTCAGGCTCTTTTCCTACAGTAAAGGTGAATCTTCATGATGCTGCTACTCTCCCCTGCACTCAGACGTGTTCTGGTCTGCTCACATGGACTTTATATCATATACTACATTATATTCTGTCTCAGTGTAAGCAGACATCCTGCCAGTCAGAGGAGAGATTTCACATGTCCCATGATCAGTACCTAAAGGGAGCTCCTCACCATCACTGATGCTGATTACACTAAGAGGACCTGGTACACCTGCACCTGTAGAGGTCAAGACATCTGTGATGTAAGTCTGCGGATAGAGGGTAAGTGTCCTAATGGATTATATAGTTATTGTTACTAAACCATTATTAATGTAGACAGACGGAACTTTATTTATCTGTGGTAAATAAAGTAGAACATAGAAAACTTCACAAACATCAGATATGTGGGGAAAAACAGAAGGAGCTTGTATGTAATGTTTAAATGTTTATATCAGATTTGCAGTTCTGAGGTTACATGGTCAAATCAGTTATATATTACACTGAAGTTTTTTTCCACAGCCTGGAATTCTTCAGTTCAGATTAAGCCTGTTGAACCACTAGTGCTGGATTTGCTCATATAAGAGTCAGTGGAGGTGATTTATAACAGCACAGGTGCATCTGCTCCCTCTAGTGGACAGATCTGCACAGTGGCTGGACACTCACTGAAGTGTAAACCTGAATACACTCGGAGAGTGTTGCTCATCTCTGCTGTGGAGCTGAGAGGAACCACACCATCTGATAGTGGAGTTTACAGCATCAGAGACACTAAGCATGAAGAGATTATTCAGACATACACAGTTACTGTGGAAGGTAAGTGTGGTTACTGTGATTTTAATGTTGCCTAGAATTACTATGTTGGGGAGGGGGGTGTGTGTAGTATCAGTAACTATGTTTACATGCACATCAGTGGTTCAGTATTAGTTTGACTATGAATGCTAGGATCATGTAAACAGCGTGGACTGAGTGTCATAGTTTGAGGTCTTGGTCTTAGTTGAGGTCTGTTTATCTAAGCATATCCCAAATAAAGCATGTGGACCCGGTTTATTTTCACACACACACACACACACACACACACACACACACACACACACACACACACACACACACACGTATGTTTGTGAGTCAGAGAGACACGTAGACAGAGACAGAGAAATACAGATAGAAATACACACAATAAAATACTTTAACTGGTAAACATGAATTTTCAGAATTCTTAAATGCTCTAAACTATGTCTGTGTGTGTATGTGTGGTTTGAGTGTGACAGAGAGAGACATAAAAATACAAATAATATTCAATAATACAACAGTTCTGTGTAGTGTGTGTGCATGCGCTTGCACAGTGGCGTGAGACACAGGGAAAGTGAGTTAAAGAGTGAGAGAGAACAAACAACTGAACTACTGTGAAGGTAAAACAGAGATTGTGATCTCAGAGAGTCTAATGAACTATAGAACAGACCATAGTGTAACGATTCTGTTTATCATATGTGTGTGTGTGTGTGTGTGTGTGTGTGTGAGAGAGAGAGAGAGAGAGAGAGAGAGAGACAGGAAAGATATAAAAATGAAAGACTGCAGTATTTATCATTGTCTGTGTATGTGTATGTGTGTTTGTGTGTGTGTGTTTTATACTCAGCAAGCATGTGTGTATTATGATATCCACAAGTTTTGTGTGTAGAGGAGTGTGTGTTTCCCTGCAGACTCAGATGTTCCTCCAGGACACAGGAGGCTATTCTAGCTCACACACACACATTGAGGAGTCAGAATAAGCCCTAAACCCTGCATAGAGGGGCTCAGTGAATGTGGAGTGGAGTGTGTGTAAGTGTGTGAGTGTGTGTGTGTGTGAGGAGACGCTGTAGAAGGACAGAGTGCCGGCGGGCTAGTCCAGATACACTCCTACTCTGTTGGAGCTGGAGGGGGCAGAGATGGCAGTTCTCTTATTATTGTGCCAGACAGAGTAACTGTTATCAGAGCAGCTCAGACTCCAGGACTTTACATTACGTCCAAACACACAGTCATCACTGTCTCCTTTCCTGCTGATTCCTTTATATGTCACTGATATATCAGCCCCCCTCCCACTCCACTCAACCTCCCAGTAACAGTGTCCAGTCAGACTCTCTCTACACACAACCTGCACACGGTCATCAAATCTCTCTGGATGATCAGGATACGACTGCTGCTGCTCCCACACACGCGTCACCTTTCTGTTCCCCTCAGACAGAGAGAGACGTGTGTGTGCTGTGTTTGGGTCCAGTGTGACATCACACACATCTGCACACAAGAAGAGACATTAGAGGAGAGATCACAAATACTGTGTGTGTGTATGTGTGTGTGTGTGTGTGTGTGTGTGTGTGTGTGTCTGTGTGTGTGTGTGTATGTGTGTGTGTGTGTGTGTGTGTGTGTGTACATTTACTTCTTACATTTTCTTAGTCCTGGTTTGATTCTGATCTTCCCTGCATGTTCCACCCTAAACGCACACACACACACACACACACACACACACATACACACACACATGCGCGCGCACACACACACACACACACACACACACACACACACACACACACACACACACACACACACACACACACACACACAGATAGCAGTTTTAAATTCTAAAACATCTATTTATTTCTCTCTGTCTCACACTGACACACACAGATAATAGTTCTGTCTCTTTGTCTCTCTTTCTCTCTCTCTTACACACACACACACACACACACACACAGATACCTCTCTCTCTCTCTCTCTCTCTCTCTCTCTCTCTCTCTCTCTCTCTCTCTCTCTCTCACACACACACACACACACACACACACACACACACACTGCGTGCACACACACACACACACTATATTGCCCAGTTTATGAACACCTTTATGTACTTATCTAATTTTTTCCTTGTTATTTATTTTCTTCTGTCTCTCTCTCTCTCACATACAGAATGGTCTCTCTCTATGTATCTCTCTCTCTCTCTCTCTCTCTCTCTCACACACACACACACACACACACACACACACACACACACACAAATAATAATTGCTTAGAATTTAACATCAAATCTAAGAATTTAACTTGAAAATTCTGCTCTCTGATTTCAATAAAGGTTATTATTATTATTATTACTATTTTAAAAGTTTGAATACTTTAAGATATTAGCACTATATCTCTCTCACTCTGTGTAAAGAAAATATTTAAATCATAGACTGAAAGTTAATTTCAAAATTTGCAATTAAAGGGATGAAGGTGTTTATTGGGGCCAGAAGTTATGTTATACTGCAGCTACTGTACATCAGTATTAACACATTAACCTGAACACACGTGGTAACGATTTGATATGACTGCTTTTACAGATTTTTACAGTTGTTAACAAACATTAACGTTAACAATTCTGGATTCACTGTTTCAAAACCATTCACACAGTTTGAACCACAGTGATTTATGTGGACTGAACTGTGTATTAGTTTTCATTATTTATCCATTTCTGCTGTTTTTAAATTTTTCTCTGTTTCTTTTTCTTTTTTTACACCTTTACACGTATTGTCCATGTCATGTGTTACATGTATTTTCTATGTGATGTCTTACCAGTATTATCTGTGTAATTACAGGGAGTAATATCACACATACATTCAGTAGGTTAAAAACACCACACACACACACACACACACACACACCCACACACACACACACACACACACACACACACACAGCAAAGCTACATACAGTAGGAGAATGATACAGGGAGTCCTGCCACATATAAATGAGCAACAGATGATTATAGCCTTTAGTATATAAGAACATCCAGCACACACACACACACACACACACACACACACACCTGAGAGCAGGTTGTATTTGAGAGCACACTGTTTATTATCAGATCAGATCAAGGACAGGGGATTTGTACATATCTGAGTGTGTCCAGTGTTCAGTGGGGATCCTCCAGTCTAGCAGAGAGCAGCTTCACTCCTGACTCTCCTGGGTGGTTGTATGTCAGGTCCAGTTCTTTCAGCTGAGAGGGGTTTGACCTCAGAGCTGAAGCCAGAGAAGAACAGCCTTCCTCTGTGACCAAACAGTAAGACAGTCTGCAGAAAGGAGGGAGAAAGAGGAAAATGTGTTTGCACGTAGCAAACAGTAGAGTAAAGAAAAGTTTGCAATTAAAAACCATGAAACTGTAAACTTTTTTGTCTGGAAGGTTTTTAAATACATATATATTTTAAATATTTTTTAACGTTTTCATGATTAAAAAATTCTTCTTGATGTAATTATTCCCAATGTAATTAAACAATTTGTAATAATCATTGGTAGTCTTTTTGTTTCCATAGCAACAGAAGTGTGCAGACCTGCCACTGATCTCTTGTTGAAGTGTAAGACTGTTTTATTCTTTATGTTTAGCTGTTCTCCAGTTGTAGTCTAAGACTGTTTTGTGCTTTATGTTTAGCTGTTCTCCAGTTGTAGTCTAAGACTGTTTTGTGCTTTATGTTTAACTGTTCTCCAGTTGTAGTCTAAGACTGTTTTGTGCTTTATGTTTAACTGTTCTCCAGTTGTAGTCTAAGACTGTTTTGTGCTTTATGTTTAGCTGTTCTCTAGTTGTAGTCTAAGACTGTTTTGTGCTTTATATTTAGCTGTTCTCCAGTTGTAGTCTAAGACTGTTTTGTGCTTTATGTTTAGCTGTTCTCCAGTTGTAGTCTAAGACTGTTTTGTGCTTTATGTTTAACTGTTCTCCAGTTGTAGTCTAAGACTGTTTTGTGCTTTATGTTTAACTGTTCTCCAGTTGTAGTCTAAGACTGTTTTGCGCTTTAAAGGGATGACTAAATAAGGCAAATGAGGGGTCTATGTTTTCTAACCCTCCTTTATTTGATGAAACAGCTGCCAATCATGCCGCTTGCCCTAGAAACACTTGGAAACACCTGGTGATAGTCACCACCCCCTCCCCTTCCCCCTTCACACATAGGTGAGAATTGCTGTCACTCCAAGACAATGGTACTGCAATGGCCAATAGAAATCAATAAGGGGGGACTAATGCTCTATTCAGGAACACTTTTGTGTCAGTAACGTGCATTTTGAATTAACCAAAGGCTTGCATATTTTGGAGTTGCTTACGAAGGAACTGAACGCGTGTTTTTACGCAAAGAAGTGAGTACACAATTAAAGAACTTCACTAACACTTAACATGTCACACAATTGTTTTGATAGTAATTGAATTTTCTATGACAAAATCTGAACTTATCCTATACCGGAAGAATGTTTTAAAAGGCAACTTAAAAAGGCAGGCACGTTTTTGTGGAAATTTACCTGAAAAACACGGTGTCTTCAGCATTAAATTTCTGGTAAACGGATGCATGTAGATGACTAAAAATTGGTAAGCAGGTATTTGTATTAGTCCTAAGAAATGTTATGTTGATAAATGTACTGTACTTTAAGAATATTTGATGTTATCAAGTAATTTATTTGAGTATGCCCGTTTGGGCTCACCCGCTGGCCCGCTAGGGGGCGTTGGTGCATAAGGGGGTTAACTGTTCTCCAGTTGGAATGTAAAACTGTTTTGTGATTCAAGTTTAACTGTTCTTCAGTTGTACTCTAAGACTTTATGTTTCATTTTCAACATCGCTGTTTGTTATATTTATTTAGAGACCATTATTTTAATTTATAATTATTCACCAGAAAGGAGAACTGCAGAAAACTCTACCCTTAAACAATGAAGAAAATGGTAAATTAATTCATTCATTATAGTACTTTAAGACTCATTTATTGAAATTGAGATAATACGGACATTCATCCAGGGCACAGTTGACTTCACTATCCCAACATACATCACTATCCCATCATGCTTTCACTATCCCATCACACATCACTGTACCATCATGCATCACTATCCCATCATATGACACTATCCCATCATGCTTCACTATCCCAACACGCATCACTGTCCCATATTGCATCTCTATCCTATCATACATCACTATCCCATCATGCATCACTATTCCATCTTTTCTTAACTTTGAATTCAGTAATAAATTCACAGAAATTCCACCTGAGAATCTCCAGTTTACAGTGTGAACTCTTCAGTGCAGCAGACAGCTGCTCCACTCCTGAATCCTGAGTGTCACAATTGCTGAGGTGCAGATCTCTCAGGAAGGACTTTGCTGATGTCACAACAGAGGAGGGACTTTTGCTGCTGTATGCTGTGAGATTATAGCCTGTAAGACTGCAAAGACAGAGAAAATAAGTTTAGTGTTAAAACTGTGTGAAATTAAGGCACATAGAAATAACAAACAACATTCTGTTAACAATAATTATTCATTAATTGCTATTTTTTTACATGAATTGCATACATGTATAATTTCTGTAGACTAAACAATCAAGTGATAAAAAATAAATAGTGAAAGACAGGAAAATTTGCAGACAAAACAAATGAAAAAATAATTATGAAAAACTCAATGCTCTATGGTTAAGGAACTTGACTTGATCAGAAGGTTGCCAGTTCAAGCCCAGTTTATGTTGCTTCTACATTCTTCATGTTTAATTTCAAACACCAACATTGCACTTGTCCAATGTATTAACTTCACCCAGCCTAGATTTTACATTTGTATAATTGAACCTATAATGATAACTGCCTTGTAATTGCTAATTGCTTCTAACCTTGTTACAACACCTTAATTTTTATTATTTAGCCTAATTAAGTTCCAATATTTTGAGTTCAAATTAAGTTAAACAATTGGCCTCTTACTACAGTATTTTTTAATATTACCTTTATAAAATATTCTTTCAGGTTTTTGTTTGTAAAATATTATTTTTCATTCCGGAAAGAACTGACAGAAAGCTTACCTGAGTATCTCCACTTTACAGTGTCTCACCTGAGTATCTCCAGTTTACAGTGTGCTCACCTGAGAATCTCCAGTTTACAGTGTCTCACATGAGTATCTCCAGTTTACATTGTGATCACCTGAGTATCTCCAGTTTACAGTGTCTCACCTGAGCATCTCCAGTTTACATTATGCTCACCTGAGCATTTCTAGTTTACATTGTGCTCACCTGAGTATCTCCAGTTTACATTGTGCTCACCTGAGTATCTCCAGTTTACAATGTGAACTCTTCAACCCATCAGAAAGCAGCTTCATTTCTTCATCTTTTGGTTGCTGATATTGATAAACAGTTCTCTCAGGGGGGGAATTTAATGATGCCAAAGTGGAAAATAGAGCTTTACACAAATCTGTGTCGAGATTACAGTTATGTAGTCTGCAAACACAGATAAAAGCAAATTTAAACAGGGTCTGAGAAATCAAATTTCACAGAAATGGTTTGAACAGCTTGAGAAAGAAAACAAGAAAACAAGCAAGTCAGTCTAAACAAACTAGTATCAGAGATATTGAATTAAAAAACACACAGTTAATTAAATTAATCTCTAATACGTATTATTACCTATTATTCACTTTTTGTTATATAAATAAAATCAATAAAAAAGAGCTACAAAGAACTAGAACTAGACAGAACTAATCAATGTCTGAAAGAGCCTGGAGCAAGTTTGTTAAACAGAAACTCGGGCCTCACAATAATTAGATCTATAATATTAATTAATGAGTCAACAAATCTTGGGTAATTTATAAAAGTATTACTACACAACACATAGATTATTAGAAAAGTGATGTGACTGCATACAAGGAATTAAAACTAAAGTAACAGTTAAAATTATGAGATAACTAAGATATAGTGACAGAACGTATTGATCACATCACATTCGGACTGCCCTCTACCACATGAAATTAAAGGCATAAACAACCAAGACCCACTGTAATCAGATCATCAAACCACAGTCAGAAGTGGTCAGAGATGGATCTTGATTGCATTTAATACAAGTGAAAGTGAAAGTGTATCTGCATACACAAATGGAAACCCATCTGCTCGCTGACTGCAAAAATTACATCTGCTGCCAGTCAAAGCCTTCTTCTGCACCAAGGCAGATGGGACTGACAATCATTACAGAGAGGAACAAATTAGTGTATGAACAGATCCCTGTCTGTCATACCAGCTAGATCATCATGTCCTGGAAAAGTCCTGGAAAATGATCTCTAGAAAATAGTGAGAACCTTGACTGTTTATGCATAGTCACATACCTCCCATTAACACTCATTAAGACTAGTTTTAATTCACAGACACATACCTCCCTATATATATATATATATATATATATATATATATATATATATATATATATATATATATATATATATATGTCATGTTAGTAAAATGTAAAAATGTTGTTTAGTAAAAGCCTTTGTAAGTGAATCACATTCTGGGCTACACTGACAGAAAGAGGGAAGAGACAAAAATGTAAAAAAAAAAAAATGTAAAAAATATTTAAAAACTAAGGGATATTTTCATATTAAAATACATCAAATGATTTTGCTGGTTCTATTTTGCCACCTTGTGGTGTGTTGTGGAGTGAGAGAGTTGAGGGAATACTGGACAATATGGAGGGACACCAAATAAAAAAGGTCTGGGAACAGCTAATCCAGGCTATCAACTCTAAAGCTATGAGGCTTCTTCCATGAGACTGAATGACAGATTTAGCCATCAGTACTCAATTACTAATAGAAATTATTAAATAAATAATAGTTAAACACTCACAGAGCCTTCCCACAGTTTGTAGCAGCTGGGATCAGTCTCCTGTATCCCTCCTCTGATGTGTTGTATTTCTTCAAGTCCAACTCATCCAGCACCTCCTCTGAGGTCAGAATGTAGGCTAGTGCTGAACACTGTCCAGAGCGTCTCTCCTGAGTGTTTCTCTGATTGTACATAGTCCTGAAACTCTCTGGCTGATCTTTCATTTCAGACAGACAGAGGAACAGGTTGATGGATCTCTCATGGGGCAGGTCCTCTGTTCGTATTTGATCTTTGATGTACTGGACTATGTCCGTGATGCTCTCCGGGCTGCTGTGTGTGTGTGTCAGTAGGCCTTGTAGAAGTCTCTGATTGGACTCCAGCAAGAAACGGAGGAAAAGGTCCAGGTGTCCATTCTGACTCTTTAAGGCTTTATCCACTACTATGATCAGCAGCTCATGGAGAGAAACATTCTCAGATCTGCAACTGGACTGTAGCTGAAAATCCTGCAGTGCTGTTATGTTATTGCTGATAAAGCAGTGAAACACATAGAGAGCAGCCAGGAACTCCTGAAAGCTCAGATGTACAAAGCAGTAGACCTTCCTTTGGTAAAGCACAGTTTCCTCCCTAAAGATCTGAGTGCAGATCCCAGAGTACACAGAGGCCTCAGTGACATCAATTCCACAGTCTCTCAGGTCCTCTTCATAGAACAACATGTTTCCCTTCATCAGATGTTGAAAACCAGTTTAGCCAGTTTCAGAATCATGGATCTGTTGGATTCTAGATGTTTCTTTTGATCTCTTTCCTTTTCCCCCTCATATTTCTCATTCTTCATGTTTATCTGTGTGTGCAGGGATTGTATGTACATCTCAGCCAGAGTTTTGGGGATTTCTGTATGAGTTTGTTTTAATATTTCCTGAAGCACAGTGGCTGAGATCCAACAGAAGACTGGTATATGACACATGATGTGGAGACTCTTTGCTGTCTTTATGTGTGAGATGATTTTCTCAGCTTGGTCTTGGTCACTGATTCTCTTACTGAAGTACTCCTCCTTCTGTGGGTCAGTGAATCCCTGTATTTCTGTCACACGGTTGATGTACTGAGGAGGAATTTGATTGGCTGCTGCTGGTCGGGAGGTTATCCAGATAAGAGCAGAGGGAAGCAGCTCCCCTTTGATGAGGTTTGACATCAGCACACCCACTGATGATGTCATGCTTATGTCAGATACTTTAGTACACTGGGAAACGTTCAGTTGAGTTCTGCTTTCATCCAGGCCATCAAAGATGAACACAACTTTGCTCACATCATGTATCTTTGGGTCAAGGTCTTTTATCTCAGGGTGGAAGTCACATAGGAGTCTATGCAGGCTGTACTGGTCACATTTAATCAGATTCAGTTCCTGGAATGGAAGCACAAACATGAAATCTACATCCTGATTTGCTTTTCCCTCAGCCCAGTCCAGAATTAACTTCTGCACAGAAACACTTTTCCTAATGCTTGCAATGCCTTTAGTCAGCACAATTTTGAGCTTTGGCACTTCTGGGCCTTTATCTTCTTTTGGTTCTGTGTGTCTTCAGCCATCACAGCTCTGTTATTCTCTTCCTCCACGTCTACTTCAGGACCTTGTACAGGTTTAAAGATGTCTGAACAGTTGATTGGAGTGTCTTGTACCAGTTGTTTCCTGAGTGTTTTCTCCATCTGCAAAACCTCATGTTCTTCATTCACTCCTTCACTCTCTCCCTCTATGATGTACAGTTGTGTGTAAACCCTGTTCAGGAGAGTTTTATTCTCTTGTGATTTGAGTCCCTCAAATAAACTCTCATACTTGTTCTTCATGCTGGTTTTGTGTGTGTGTAAGACTATGTGCAGGACATCGTCCACTGGTGTCTGAGGGTCCTGCTGTATGGACTCTTCCATGTCTTTGTGTGGGTGTAAAACAGGACCGGTTCTGGATCTCTTTCTGCACTGGGTACAGGCAAAGTCTTCTGATGGAGCAGACTGGTGCCAGAAGCTGCTGATACACTGTCTACAGAGCTCGTGTCCACAGGTGATGGAGACAGGATCTGTCAGAACCTGCTCACACACTCCACACCTGGACACCTGGAGGAGATCATCATCATGCACTCCACACCTGGACACCTGGAGGAGGTCATCCCTCCCCCTGCTAACAGAGACAAAGGAGAAAAGGAGGATGAGAGGAAGAGAAGAGATTCATCAGTAATGGAAAAATACAGGCATACATGGATAAGTAATAATAGAATACGAGACAGGAAGAGATGGAGAAATACACACACATCATAACACTGTGTAGTACAGTCAGACTGAGAGCATATATACACCAACAGTCAGTAACCTCATACAGTAATGATGTTAATAATAAGACTACACAATCATCAAAAATGAGAAAATTAGTATTAGAAAAATTAGAATATATTTTATATTTATGGACTGATCAAATAATGTGTATTATTTAATATTAGAATATGATCAAAAAATATAATCATTCTTATCCTCTCTTAGGAAAGTAGTTCAGGGACAAACAGCCCAGAGAAGACAGTGTGCTTTATTCTATCAAGTCACAAACACATTTCAAAGAAACACGTCTGTTCTGACCCAGACAAAATACAGACACCATAGACACATGAATCTGCAGAAACCTCTCCACTGGCACCCACTTAGATAGATGAAGATTCCTCAAGGTCTCAAGGTGAGGAGACATGTAAGCTCTGGGTATGTATAAGATGACATTTAATGTCGATATAGAGGTATTAACAGTAGGAATCATGTAAGCTCTGGGTAGGTATAAGATGACATTTAGTGGTGATATAGAGGTATTAACAGTAGGTGTTTACAAGACTAAAGCATTTCATTTTATTCCTTCAGGTGCCTTACAGTCAATGTCAGTGTCTCAATGTTAGTGAGATATTTGCTGTCTTACAATCAGTATGTGTCTTTGTGACTGAGATCATATTTACTTACAGTCAGTGTCTCTCTTAGTGAGATGATATTTACTGACTTACAGTCAGTTTCGCTCTTAGTGAGATCATATTTATTGTCTTACAGTCAGTGTTAATGTCTCTCCTACTGAATATTTATTGACTTAGTCAGAGTCTATTAGCACTACATCTACATCACTGTCTCACCTGGGGTCAGTCAGAACTGATCCACCTCTGAATCCAGGAGCATCAAACATAGAGTTGTTACTCTTCAAAGACAGGCAGCTGGTGATGATAAAAACAGTGAAAATAATTCACATCAAGTCAAAATGAAAATCAGGAGAAAAATTTAAGTACTAATGAAAATATTAACAGACATTTGCACTGGAATAAATGAACTTGGATAGTGATGGAGAACTGGACATTAACGAGGAACAGACTGATACAAAGTTAAAGTGAAAGATGCATGCTGAGTGGTACACACTGCAGATGGGGGTGGAGCTAGAGGTGGGCGGGGCTAAAGGTGAGTAGGATTTAACTGTGACATTATTATGATATTTCCTATTAACATCTTAACACAGGCATAACAGGTCATAATACAGACACACCATATACCATATGGCACCTCACCCTCCTCTGGTGTGTACTGCAGAGTGCAGGTTACACAACCCCAGCTGAGTGGCAAATAACACCTCACTGTGTTCTGTTTCCCTATTAGTTATGGAAAAGTACTTAAAAAGTACACATATCACTTAATGAGAGAACTCATTCTCAGAGAACTTAACTCTTTTAATTTGCCCACTGTGTCATACAGGTTATCATTAAAAGGAGGTGTTGTATAACTGGAATCAGTGACTGTCATCATAACTCATTGATCATCATTAACACACCTAACAAATTATCTTAAAATTGTAAAAATGGAGTAGACATTACTGACAGAAAAGAACCCCTCCATCCTTCCAAACCTACAATAATGTCTGAGTCTGTAATGTGTCAGTCACTTTGGGTCAGAGGGCACAGGTCCACTGCTGAATTCAGGAGGGTTCATCATGGACCAGTCACTCTTTATAGACACACAGCTGTGTGCTGGAGACTCTGCTGTCTTTATCCTAATGAAGATGCGGTAAGTGTTGAGTAATTACATCCTTTACTACATCTCATTTATCCTGAATATTCCCTCTTCCTGTTTCCTCAGATTAAGTGCTGATGGAAAGCTCCTCACTTTGGGTCAGAGGTTCCTCCTCCACTGCTGGAGTTTCAATGCTTCATCATGGAGTTGTTCCTCTTCACACACACAGCTGGACACTGGAGATGCTGCTCTCTGCTCCCTGTCAACGGTTCATCCCTCAATAGTAGGAGCAGGACACTGAAACACTGATTATAATGAACCTGATGTCACTGCAGTGTGAGTGTTTCTGGTTGATGACACTATTTCCCTTCTTCTGGAACTCTTAGATATAGTGTTCTACATATACTCCCACATTTATTTGACACTTGTAATCACATGTTACATTAGTGCCATCTTGTGGCGAGTTATCTAACTGCGTATTGACCAGCTTTCTACCAACGTTCTGCTCAGGTTTTACGTTCAGATCAAATGGAGGGAAGATAAGTGTGATTTAAAGTCAGAGATTTTCATTAATAAATCTGCATACAGTAACTTCACCTGAACATGTTAAATATTAATAACTGAATCTACATTTAGTTCAAGTGTTAAGGGCAAAGTCAGATTCTTAAAAAATATATGACTATCAGTGCATGTAAGATTCTACTGGTATCATTGTCCAGCAGACCACACATTGCTTTACTCCTTTAACAGCTACTATACTGTTAGTCTGTATAATGTATTCATGAGAATAAATTCTAAAACTTCATATTTTATTACACCTTTTATTATACCTTTATACATTTTGAAAAATGTTGTCATGGATGTTGTTGTTGTTTTTTTTTAAATAAGCTTAAATGTGGAGTTGCTAATAATAATTGCAGCCACACACATATGGCTGTAAATAAAATATACAGCAAATCAAGACCGAACACATCAGGGGAAAAGTATCCAAATAACTCAAAATTAAAGTCTCAGTTTTAGCAGCGTCACAGTGAGGAGTGAGATAAAGATGTCAAAGCAACTCTACATGTCCCTAGAAAAAAACGTTAAATACTGCACCTGACGAGGTTGAGCTGATCCTCACAGCCGTGATACCCATTAAGGACCAATTGTTCCACCAACTATTGTACTCTTAAAAGAAAATAATTCCCCAAGAAGACAAAACATCCCCAATGTTTAATGATCACGAAAAGGACCTTAATAAATAGATACAAGTCTGTTTCTTGTATTCTAAAAACAACACAAGAGAAACTGATCAAATCAAACTGCTGTAAGGTGTATAAGTTTTCTGGAGTTCTCTCTCAACTTATCTGTCTGTTGCAGTTTACACGTCATTACATTTAAACAGTGCACACCTTTAACATCCTGAAATAATTTGAACATTAGCACAAAACTGAACTGAAATGTATCTGAAATGTAAATGGTTGATTGTGCTAATAAGTGGAATCAAATCTTATTTGGTCATTGAAACTTCACCCTTCGATTCTCGACTCAGTGAGCATTTAAGAGGTAAAAACAGAACAAGTTGGATAACATTTCTCAAGCACCAAAAACACCCATCAGCTGTTCCTACAACTACTGGTTGACTCTGTGAAACAAACCAGATTCCTGTGTGGTAACTATTGAATGTTGGCTACAATGGGCAGGATTGTGATGAAGAAAAGTTACTGTGACTCTCTTCACCAGCCCTACGAATCATCTGACCATGACTCTCTCCACAAATGATCAAGCCTCTCTTCATCACCATGAATGGGACAGTTTCAAGAGGCACTGTGCTGTGTTTAACTCTTATGTGATCTACAGAACTTCAGACTGTACTTTAGAACAAATGTATTCAGTAGTTCAATAATACATTTGAACATAATTGCAACATCAGTGACATCTGTATTAATTAACTGAACAAGAGACAGTCAATCTGAGTTTTTACCTGTACACCTGTACACACACTCTCTGTTTCTTCACTGGAGTCCACCTGTACACACACTCTCAGTTTCTGTCTGAACAATAATCTAGCTGCACGTTTTTCTCTTTAGAAGGAATCAAACCAGTATGAGCACATTTCAGTCCCATTACATCACAAGAGTAGAAGAACAAGTCTTGTCTTGTTATAATTATCAAATATCCCTGTGTGTGTGTGTTTATACCATATTTCCCTCTGTGTGTGTGTGTGTATACAATATCTCCATGTGTGTGTGTTTATACTATATCTCCCTCTCTGTCTGTGTTTATACCATATTCAAGTTTCAAGTTTCAAGTTCGGTTTATTCGTCAGATACATAGTCATACACAGTGTAACGCGCAGTGAAATGGTGGAGAGTGCTCTGTCCAAACTGAGGAAGAGAAACAGGGGTGCATAGAGAAAAATATATATATGCAGATAAATATATATATTCTATGTATATACAAAAATATATTAACAATGTATGTACAATATATGTATATTATGATTATATACACAATGTACAATAACGCGCAGTGAAATGGTGGAGAGTGCTCTGTCCAAACTGAGGAAGAGAAACAGGGGTGCATAGAGAAAAATATATATATGCAGATAAATATATATATTCTATGTATATACAAAAATATATTAACAATGTATGTACAATATATGTATATTATGATTATATACACAATGTACAATAACGCACAGTGAAATGGTGGAGAGTGCTCTGTCCAAACTGAGGAAGAGAAACAGGGGTGCATAGAGAAAAATATATATATGCAGATAAATATATATATATTCTATGTATGTACAAAAATATATTAACAATGTATGTACAATATATGTATATTATGATTATATACACAATGTACAATGTATATGGTTGGGTATATATGTACACAATCTACAGAATGTACAGATCCATTTTGTATAATAACATATCTACAGTTGTTGTGTAACAGGGTAATTGAGTATAAATCTATATATACAGATGTACAGATATACAGTCATGTTACATGGTGGTGGTGGTCCCCACAGTTTATCAGTTTCCCTGATTCAGGGCCCGAATGGCCTGTGGGAAGAAGCTCCTCTTCAGCCTCTCTGTCTTGGTCTTCAGGGAGCGGAAGTGCCTCCCTGACCTCAACAGAGAGAAGAGTCTATTGTTGGGATGGGTGGGGTCCTTCACAATTTTCCTGGCCTTGGTCTGGCACCGCTTGTAGTAGATGGTCTGCAGGTCAGGAAGTTCCGTGTGAGTGATGCGCTCTGCTGAACGCACTACCCTTTGGAGTGCTTGTCTGTCCTGCTTGGTGCTATTCCCAAACCAGACTGTGATGTTTCCCGTGAGGATGCTCTCGATAGTGCAGGTGTAGAAGTTCAGCAGTACCTTGGAGGGCAGTCTGAAGTCTCTTAGGCGTCTGAGGTGGTAAAGACGCTGACGAGCCTTCTTTGCCAGGGAGTTGGTATGGCAGGACCAGGACAGGTCCTGCGAGATGTGAACTCCAAGGTACCTGAAACTATCTACTCTCTCCACCGTGGTTCCACTGATCCTCACAGGTTGGTAGTGCCGCACCTGCTTCTTGCTGCAATCCACGATCAGCTCCTTTGTCTTACTGACGTTTAGGAGGAGATTATTTTCCTGGCACCAGTTTTCCAGGTGTTTAATCTCCTCCAGGTAGGTCCTCTCGTCGTTGTCTGAGATCAGACCCATGACAACGGTGTCATCAGCAAACTTGACAATGATGTTAGAGCTGGAAGTGGCTGTGCAGTCGTAGGTGTACAGTGAGTAGAGCAGGGGGCTTAGGACACAACCCTGAGGAGCTCCAGTGCTGAGGGTGAGGGTGGATGAGGCGCAGTTGCCCACTCGTACTGATTGTGGTCTGTCTGTTAGGAAGTTGGAGATCCAGTCGCACAGGGATGTATGCAGTCTGTAGTCGACAAATAGCATTTTAACATAATTTCCCCTCTCTTCGTCCAGGTGAGTCAGTGTAGTGTGGAGCAGATGTGCAATTGCATCGTCAGTGGAGCGGTTGTGGCGGTATGCAAATTGCAGTGGGTCCATGGAGGCTGGCAGTGAAGATGTGATGAAGTCTCTGACTAGCTTTTCAAAGCACTTCATCACGACTGATGTGAGGGCGACAGGGCGGTAGTCATTGAGGTCGGAGGGTCGAGGTTTCTTCGGGACGGGGACGATGGTGGACCGCTTGAAGCTAGACGGGACGATACCGAGCGTCAGGGAGAGATTGAACATGTCGGTGAATACCAGGGCTAGCTGATCTGCGCAGGCTTTGAGGACCCTCCCGCAGATACCGTCTGGTCCCATCACCTTCCTGGTATTCACCGTTTTAAACACTCTCCTCACGTCACTCTCCCTCTGTGTGTGTGTTTGTGTCTGTGGGTGTGTTTATACCATATCTCTCTATGAGTGTTTGTTTATACAACATCCTCACAGAAACAGACATGGTGGGAACAGAAGACTCAGCAACAAACATGGAAGCAGATCCAGAAAACAAGAGAAACAACCATAAGCACAAGACAGACACAAATACAAATATGTAAACACTATGAATACTGTAATAGGTGTATTAATACTGCGGGAGTTAACATCACTGTACAAGTGTTTAGATAACATTGGATGGGTAATGTTAGCAGTTCGGATCACTACACTAACAGTGTAGGTGTTCATTCAGCACTTCAGGTCACTACACTAACAGAGTAGCAGGTTGTTCTGTTTAGGTTCTCAGACACAACCACTTGTCATCACCAGAAACCAGTTTAGCTGCTTGAAAAGAATGAAACATTTTCTATCAACATGTGTTGTGTGAGACAGAGAGAGATCCATCATGTTGTAGTGCTGCTGTCACATATCTGTGTGAGAGAGAGAGATGGAGAGAGAGATAGCAGGGGTACAGAGAGAGAGATGGAGACAAAGAGCGAGAGAGACAGAGAGAGAGAGAAATTGAGGGAGTACAAAGAATGAGCACTCAGATGATTTGGCTTCAGTTCAAGTTCTGAATAACAGTTTGGAATTTGCACACAGCAGTTTTCATTACCAGAAACCAGTTCAGCTGGTCTGTCTTTTATCTTTTGACTCTGAACACCTCAGGGGAGCTGTTAGCATTTTAGCTCTGGAGCCAGAGTGAAGTGAAACTTTTCACCATGTGATGGAGCTACTCTCCACCACGGTGTTCATATGGACTCTGTATTAGAGATACACATATGCTGTGTATGTATATATTTATATATGTGTGCATATAAATTAACACACACAGGAATTGTTTGGTCAGACTTTATTGATGCAATTTATTGAGTGATGTGATTAACATGCACAGACTAAAGTGTTATTTAGTGTAAATACTTGTAAATACTAAATTTTCCTTTTTGAATATTTTTGTTTTATCTTTTTTTTTTTTTTTTTTTTTTTCACTAGGAGCCAATAAACACATTTTCTTTTGTATCCACTTGGAATGTAACCAAAGAGAAGCTGGAATTATTTGGTGGGATACTGGTATTTGAAAAGGTGGGATATGATCCTGAGAAGCAAGGGAATTACAGACAGCTCAGGACAAGAATAGTGATGGAGGAACCTTCAGCAGCAGGTCTGACAGCTGCAGCAGCAGGAGGACCAGCAAGGACAGAGTGAGGATGATGCTGAAGAAGGAGTCGGTGTTCAGATAGGAGGTGATGAGGAGCAGAGAGTAGCACTGGGCTTCAGAAACTGCATCCCTTAACTCCAGATGATGACAGTGAGCACTTCTTGGCAACTTTCAGGCAGATTGCTAAAGTGCTAAAGTAATTTATTGATTGAAACACAGGGAATCCAAACTCATCCAATTCAAAAGCGTGCTGTGGTATTAGGTAACTGAGATGATAAAATATGCATAGATGTCATTGGGTTTCTATGGGAGCACCAGATGAATTTAAGTCTAGAAATCAGACTGAAGCAGGTTTTGAGTCTTCCTTGTTTTGGTGGGTTAATAAGAATGTTGACTGGATTAACTATATTTATTACAATCAACAACGATTTATTAAGTACACCTATGTTGCTTTGTCAGCTATTACTGAACAGTTACCAGCCTCCTCAATATTGACTTGGACAAATTATGTGGTTTTGGATATGCTGTTGGCTGAACGAGGGGTGTTTGTGTTATGTTTGGTGAGTTATGTTGTACATTTATTCCAAACAATACTGCTCCTAATGGTTCTATTACAAGAGTATTGTCCAAATTAGAGTCATTATGCAATGAATTAACCGAGAACATTGGTGTTGATAACAGTATTACTGGATGTGAGTGATGAGTGAGTGACGATGGTCAGTTGAGGAAGGCATGTGACCGAGGACGGGTAGGATCCTGGGTGTGCACTGGGACGATCTAACACAGGCACTGTGGCAGTACTGGCTTGAGCTCCTTGTGGCAGCCAAGTCCACGTATCCCTTGATGTATGGCCAGAACAAATGATTCGTCTGAGGGTTCGTCCTTTGTGCCTCAGTTTTGGAGGTGTGGCCTACATGTTCAGCAGTCTCATGAATGCAGTGGATGGGTTTTAATAAAGAGGAGCAGGAGAAATGAGGAAGGAGCTTTATCAAGTGTTTATTTTGTTTAATTTTTTTTTTTGTTTGTTGAGTAGTTTTTTCATTTATTTATTTACTTTTATGGCATTTAGCAGATGCTCTTATCCAGAGCGACTTACAAAAGTACTCTGCTGTATGGACAGCAAGTGGGGGTTCATTCCACTATCTTGGAGCCAGGACAGAAAATAGCCTTGATGCTTATCATCCACAAGACCTAAAGCGAGGGATTTCAAGCCGAGCCTTTCTTGAGGTTCGAAGTACTCTAGGTACGGATCGGGCTTTGACCATTGACCTCATGTATGAAGGGGCTGGACCATTTTTGGCTTTGTAGGCAAGCATCAAGGTTTTAAATCTGATGTGCGCATCTACAGGGAGCCAATGAAGGGAGCGCATCAGTGGAGTAACATGTGAACTTTGGAAGATTGAAGACCAGTCGTGCTGCTGCATTATGGACAAGTTGTAGAGGTTTGATGGCTCTTAGAGAAAGACCAGCAAGTAGCGAGTTGCAGTAGTCTAGCTTTGAGATCACAAGAGACTGCACAAGCACGTGGACAACTTCCTGTGAGAGAAAGGGTCACATCCTTTGTATGTTACAAAGGAGGAATCTGCAAGACTGGAACAAGAGCTGAGAATGACAACTGGTTGTCCAAATTTATGCCCAGGCTACGGGCAGCTTTGGATGGTGATACCAGGGACTTCTCAAAGGAAACAGTGAGGTTATGCTAAGGGGTGAGAGTACCTGGAATGAACACAAGCTTGGTTTTAGGGTTGAGCTTCAAGTGGTGGGCTGTCATCCATGACGCGATGTCAGTTAAGCATGCTTATACACGTCTGGAGACCTGTGTGTCAGAGGGTGGAAAAGAAAGAAATAATTTTATGTCATCAGCATAGCAGTGGTAGGAGAAACCATGAGAAGATATTACATCACCAAGAGAATGAGTATACAAAGATTAGAGAAGGGGGCCCAATACTGAACCTTGTGGAACACCAGGGGAGAGTGTATACAGTCTGGATGTGGATCCTCTCCATGTCACCTGATAGGACCGTCCCTCCAGATGGTTTCAGTCCTATCTCCAAGCAGAGCCAGTCACACCAAGCCTGGAGAGAACAGAGAGAAGAACATTGTGGTTCACTGTGTCAAAGGCTGCTGAAAGGTCTAGAAGACTCAAAACAAATGACAGTTTGGCAACTTTAGCAAAATGAAGTTTCTCAGTCACTGCTATGAGGGCCATTTCTGTAGAATCTGCCAGTTTGTAGCCAGACTGATTGGTATTATGCAGCTGGTTGTGAGTGAGAAAAAGAGACAATTGATTATAAACTGCTTGTTCAAGGGCTTTTGAGAGGAAAGAGAGAAGTGATACTAGTCTGTAGTTGGTAACACTGGAGCTCTCAAGTGTGGCCTTCTTGAGGATTGGTACCACCCTGGCGGTTTTGAATGCAGTAGGCACATATCCAGAAGATAAGGAGTTGTTGATGATGAAAGATGAAAGGAAGCAGATCTCTTGCGATTGTCTGGAACAGAAGGAATTGGATCCAGTGGACATGTAGTCAGATTGCTGGAAGTCAGGAGTTGAAGAATTTCATCTGAGGAGAGAGGAGAAAAAGAAGTCAGAGTGGTAGATGCTGGGGAATGCACATTGGTTGGAGGAGTGAGAGCAGAGGAAAAGGACTGGCGGATTGCTGCAACCTTCTCCTCAAAGAAGGTGATAAAATCCTCTGGAGTAAGAGATGAGGAAGGAGGGGGAGGATTAAGTAGAGAAGAAAAAATAGTGAAGCGCTTGCATGGATCAAATGCTGATGATTCGAATTTCTCTCTGTAGTAGGATGACTTTGCAGATGTTACTTCCAGTGAGAACTTGGAACAGAGAGACTTGTATGAGCTAAGATCTGAATCTACGTGAGATTTCCTCCACCACCTTTCTGTAGTCCTTAGTTCTCTCCTGTGGCACTGAAGTGTTTCTGTTAGCCAGGGGGCAGGTGGGGAAGACTTAGCAGGTCTAGGAGAGAGGGCACAGAAGATTCACTGATAAGTGTAGAAATTAAAGTATTTGTAACTGTATCCAAAGAGAGAGGATAGAGAGTCAGGGTGAGGAAGGGTGGACAAAATAGTAGAAGTAAGGGAAGAGGACTTTTTACGCCATTTTAAACTGACATACAAACAGTTTTATTTTTCTCTCTTGTAAAATATGCTGCAAAAACTGTAAACCATAAAAAATAGAGAAAAATAACGCCGTACTTTGTGACATAAAACTTTCAAAATGCCGCTTTTTTTCCCGCCATTTTACAAACAAAACGCGTTTCGTTTGAGGTGAATTTTGACCACTTTGGCTTTCCATATTCGTAACACAATCGTAGTTAGCTCACTTAATATTTTATTCCAGTTTTCATATGATGAGGAACCTGTGTTTGGTTCCTTCTTCTAATGGAAGAGCACTGCCAGTAATGCAGTTGTTATGTATTCTTACCGTTGTCTTGTATCTTTATCTCCTCTGCATGGCATTTATTTAATATAAAATGTCAACGATCAACTGTCATGTAACCTGCAACGCTAATACACATTTACTGTTAGGCGGTGTTCTTCACACCATGTAGTTTTCTGATACAGGTTTACCAAATACAGCTAAACAAATTGTTCCACAATACTTGAAACAAACAAATAAACACACACACACACACACACACACAGCATTCAGCCATTAAGAAGATTCTTTATTTGTCATATGCACAACATGCTATGGACGTCCACACACTTACATGCTTATTGTGAGGCTGATTATCTAAATTACAATCATCTGTAAGTTAGATCTACAAAGTGGTTTGTTAAGTTCCGACATGTTTCAATGTGCCGACATAGTGGAGATTTACTCAGCCGTAAAACAAGTCCGTGTAGGAGGGACTGTGAATCCATTGGCTGTATAGACTACTGTATGATTGGCTGCAGCAAAATGATGGACAGCTAACTTTGCCTGCTGATTGGCTTAATGAAAATGACTGTTATAAAAACTCGGTTGTGTAATTGTCTTCAGTCGAAAATGTTTGACATGTGCTCCGCCCTCCACTTACCCACAGGTGTTCCTGTAGTCTCACCTTTCTCAAGAAAACGCAAGTATTTTCTGAACAGTCGCCGTTGTTGAAGGTTGAGCGGGTTGAAGATACCGTGAAATATTTTAAACGCGTGTAAGTTCATTCTATTTGTAAAAATGCGATGTCGGTGCAGTTTAAATAACGTGTTTTGTAAGTACATAGTTCTGTGTTTAGGTTAATTCGTAGGTCAACCCAAAGGTGGATTAAATGTAAAGATTAAAGTCCTGGTGAAGTTACGCAAATAAAATGGCTAACGCCCAGTATGATAGCATTGCTATATTTAAAATAATTTAAAGGGGCCAGATATATATTGTCAGATATTGTAAAACTCGATTTCAAGTCTTAGTTAGTCAATGATATTTCCAAATGCTCCCAGTTGAAATTCCTCTGGCCTAAACTCAAAGTTGCTGCTGTAACGTCTGTTTTTTTACAGTTAGTTTTCTGTTCAGTTTCAGCCGTTTTTTAGTGTTGTCCAAATCCTCAGTGGACAGTTCAGATCCCCTGTATAGTTAATTATCTGTATTAATAACTATAGTTTGGGATCGGACGGTCAATACTGACGTTTCTACGCTTGTTTCGAGTTTCTGAAACGCAGCGTTTTGAAACACTGATCCGAAGTGTGGATAGAAACAGCCATGTCACGTGACCACGGCTAAACGAAGCTTGTGTTTCTGCAGGTGTCATACAGAACCTGCCGCTCCTGTCTTTGACTGACGGTGTCTGAAACAAATCTGATCACACATCTGTCTCAGTCACAAACTCTATGAATGCTTATAAGTCAACAAAACACACCCAAACTTTGAGGGTTTTGTGAGGAGAGAGAAGTTGAGAAATGGAGAGATTCAGTGTTAGGCCATATTGAGTGATAGGCTAGTGAGAGACATCTAGTGAGCAGTAGGTAGGATAGATATAGTGACATTAATATATAGAGAGTGTATGTAGAGAGAGATCCTCTGGTTTACTGACAGGAGTGATGTGCTGTACATCCACACATTTATATAATGGTAAAAACACCTGTGCATGACAGCAAAAAGTGTACTATGTGAATTAAACTTTTCCAAGACTGATGAATTTGGGAAGAGAAGAAGCCCCAAAAACAGGACAACTAATATTTTATAATATTAATAATAATAATAAATATATATTAATAAATATAATGTGAGACATTGTTCCTTTATTTTACTTTATTGATCTTAATTATCTATAATCATAATTATCTACTTTCACAACACTTCCTTCTGCCGTAGATGAAACGTTCCACACAGAAAATTCAGTAAATAGGTCTGCACTTCATAGACTACAGAGTACATGTGAACCCACAGATCCCATGTGATTATTTCTCCCAGTAAACATATTGGCCTTTTGTTAATAAATTATTTCCAAATGTCATGATTTATTCATGAAACTGAAAATTTGAATTTGAAATGCCTTACAGAACACAACAGAAAAGAGAAACATTTATTGAAATACACTGTTGATTACAATCTCAACTTGCTCTATCTGACAATCTTTTTTTCTTTGATTGTTGTACGGTAATTTCTCTGAAATATTTAAAAATAATTTGTATCGATAACCTGGCATAACCCACCTGAATAATATCTAGGCTAAGTAGTTTGTTGTTTCACAGAATAGCATTACCAAGATGTTAGCAAAAGTGGCTAGTAGGTGTCACTGAGGAAATGAGTGTTGGGTTGTTTTTTAAACAACCACCTGCAGTGCACCATAAATGTAGTGAATAACTGATGTACACTGATTAAGGGACTGTGATGTTTGGTGGGCAGTTGTAGCTCAGTGGATAAGGTACTTGACTTGTAATTGGAAGGTTGCTGGTTCAACCCCACCACTGCCCAGTTTCCACTGTTGGGTATCTGATCAAGATCCTTAACCTCAGTTGCTCAAGTTGCTCAGTCATAATTGTAAATTCTTTTGGATAAATGCATCAGCTAAATTCCATAAATGTTGTAAGGTTCAGTATCACTATTTCAGCTGAACCCATCAGTGACAAAATGTTAACGAAACAGAATAAACAAATCCTGTGCTGAAGAAATAAGCATTACAGGACTTCAATCAGTAATTTTTTACTGTTAAAATGGGAACATGGACATAGCTGTAGAGCTAGGTATTATTAAAGTCACAACATAACATAACACAACTCAAACTATAAATTATCACTGAAGTGCCTTACTTGTATATTGTGATTGCATCGCTGGCCTACTTTGTTCCAGAGAGTTTCCGTGATGAAAGGTCATAGTTTTATATTTCTATCACAGACTAGTGTTGATAGATTCTGTTTGTTGTCTGATTAACGTACCCTACGTAGTGTTTTATATAGACCCGTCTGTGTGGGGGAATGTGAGTCAGTGAGTAGACCATTACAGACACAGCCTGGGTTTATATTTGACTCATTGTCTTTGGTGTGTGTGTGTGTGTGTGTGTGTGTGTGTGTGTGTGTGTGTGTCTCTCAGAAATGATGCGGTTGCTCCTCTTCCTGTTGTGCATGTTGGACCTTTACAGTGTTGACTTGCACCTCTCGAATTTTGTGGAGAGTCATATGTGATTAGTGTCAGACTGTCATTCTCTGATTTTTTTAGGGGTTATTGTTGGCCCTGCATTGCCACCTACAGTTCTGGAGAAGACTGCATGGATAAACGCACTTGTATAAATACATCTCAACTCTCCACAGATTTACATGCCATACGCATCACTAGTATAATACATGTGCTGTCGACAGCTTAATACACCATATGCAGTGAAGGTCTTTAAATCAAGTACATTTAAGTTGATAAGTCAATGTAAATATGATGATGATTTTACACTTGAATTTCTTTGTCATTGGGTGTGTTAAGTACTGGTTGTGCTGGATATTTGGGGTTATTTGATGCTTTAGAAGTTGATGGTCAAGTTGCCTGTGCTTTAAAACAGAGTGCACATATACGAGCCATTTTGGTATACTAATATATATATATATATGAGAGAGAGAGTGTGTAACATATGTTCTCGTCCACATGTGTTGCTTACATATTTTATTTTAGATATCTGTATTTTTATATCTTCTTTTTTTTTTTTTACTTCATGTTTCAAGTTTGACATCATACTTTTTATTTTTTAATATGTTGATGTGAGTTTTATCGGGCATTGATTCAGTGTTGATTCACTGTGTGTATGAACTATTGACAGCGAGCAGAGAGCAGCATCTCCAGTGTCCAGCTGTGTGTGTGTGTGAAGAGGAACAACTCCATGATGTGTGTGGTTGCTGAAGGGCAGGTGTGTGTGTGTGTGTGTATGGTTGCTGAAGGTTAGGTGTGTGTGTGTGTGTGGTTGCTGAAGGGCAGGTGTTTCTAATCAATTGTCCATTGAGTGCAGGTACCAGGTGGAGTTGATTGGGTAAGAATGTTGTGGCTGTAATTGATTGTTCCATAATGTGATTTTTTTTTTTCACTATTCATCAGGAGGGGGAGCCAGAGAGCAGCAATTCCAGCTATGTGTCTATGAAGAGTGATGGGACCATGGATTATCCTCCTGACCTCAAAAGTGGACCTGTGACCTCAATCCTACGGTGAGTGACACATTACACCCTCAGGTTGTTTCCTAAGTGGGGTGGATTTGTTCCTCCAAGTGTGTGAGGGAGTGATGTTCCCCCCAATATTACAACAATCATACCCAAGTAAACAATATCACCATTCTACAGGTCAAACTAATAAGAGGGGTTCACCACAGGTGTGTTTTAGTTTTAGGAGAAAAGGAGTGTGGTATGTTTGTATGGCTGACAGACAGGTGTGTGTGTGTGTGGGTGCTGACAGACAGGTGTGTGTGTGTGTGGGTGCTGAAAGACAGGTGTGTGTGTGTGTGGGTGCTGAAGGGCAGGTGTGTGTGGGTGGGTGCTGAAGGGCAGGTGTGTGGGGGTGGGTGCTGAAGGGCAGGTGTGTGGGGGTGGGTGTTTCTTGTTGCTGAAGTGCAGGAAGGTGTGTGGGTGTGGTTGCTGAAGGGCAGGTGTTTCTAATCAAGTGTCCAGTGAGTGCAGTTACCAGGTGGAGTTCATTGGGTAAGAATGTTGTGGCTGTAATTGATTGTTCCATAATGTGATTTTTTTTTTCACTATTCATCAGGAGGGGGAGCCAGAGAGCAGCAATTCTAGCACCCAGCTGTTTGTCTATGAAGAGTGATGGGTCCATGGATTATCCTCCTGACCTCAAAAGTGGACCCGTGACCTCAGTCCTACGGTGAGTGACACATTACACACTCAGATTGTTTCCTAAGTGGGGTGGATTTGTTCCTCCAAGTGTGTGAGGGAGTGATGTTCCCCCCAATATTACAACAATCATACCCAAGTAAACAATATCACCATTCTACAGGTCAAAGTAATAAGAGGGGTTCACCACAGGTGTGTTTTAGTTTTAGGAGAAAAGGAGTGTGGTATGTTTGTATGGCTGACAGACAGACAGGTGTGTGTGGGTGTGGTTGCTGAAGGGCAGGAGGGTGTGTGGGTGTGGTTGCTGAAGGGCAGGAGGGTGTGTGGGTGTGGTTGCTGAAGGGCAGGAGGGTGTGTGGGTGTGGTTGCTGAAGGGCAGGAGGGTGTGTGGGTGTGGTTGCTGAAGGGCAGGAGGGTGTGTGGGTGTGGTTGCTGAAGGGCAGGAGGGTGTGTGGGTGTGGTTGCTGAAGGGCAGGAGGGTGTGTGGGTGTGTGTAAGGGCTGGTGTGTGTGTGTGGGTGGGTGCAGAAGGGCATGTGTGTGTGGGTGCTGAAGGGCAGGTGTGTGTGCGGGGTTGCTGAAGGGCAGGTGTGTTTGGGGGTGGGTGTGGTTGCTGAAGGGCAGGTGTGTTTGGGGGTGTGTGTGGTTGCTGAATGGCAGGGGTGTGTGTGTGTGTGGTTGCTGAAGGGCAGGGGAGGTATGTGTGGTTGCTGAAGGGCAGGGGGGGGGGTTTGGTTGCTGAAGTGCAGGGGTGTGTGTGAGTTGTGATGTGATAGTGCCGTCAGGACGCTTCACCCCTGATTATCCTGCCTGCTGCCCTACAGCCGCTCTGTTACACCTCTCTCTCTGTTCTGGTGCCCTCTGTTCTGTGTGGATGGGGTGCATATAATTGATTAGGTTCCAGTGTTCATTTTCTTGTGTTCATTTCCCAGTAACCGGTGAAGCACCATTCACATAAACATTATTCTACATCACCAGAGTGAGGGCCAGGGGCAGCTTCTCTGGTTATTCTGCTCTACTGTCAGTACGGTGTTTGGGTTGAAGCCGTGTATCACATCATCATCAGCATCATGTACACAACCATGAATTTAACTTGGATGTTTATAAACTGTAGATTATCCATTAAAGTCTTTGTTTTGTTTGTCCACAATGACCAGAAGAAGCCTGTAAACATTTCTAAAGAAAAGCTGGAGTCAGTGTTCAAGGTGTGTAAGTGTGTGTGTGTGTGTGAGAGGAGGGAAGGGTCTTTATCATTAGAGTGTGTTTAGATCACAGATCATGATGAGACTCTGTGGTTTACTGGTTCATGCTTTACTTTAATGGCTTTTTTGTAATTTAACTGATAATGAACAAAACTCAAACTTCACAAACTATTATAACTTTATAAAATTAACTAATATTTAAACTTTAAGATACAGCCCAGTTAATGTGATGCTTATGTTCTTTTATAAACCATATTGTCCACATGACCACCCAATCCCCCTCAGTTCAGCCCTCTCATGTTTAATGGATCATCCTGTGTTAAAAAGATCTGTATATAACACTAATTTTACTGATACTGTTTATTCAGGAGCTGGAGGACAAAATCATCTCTCTGGTGAAGAATGAGCTGAAGAGATTTAAGAATCTACTGAGCTCAGATTACCCAGCATGCACTGAGAGACAGGTGGAGGATGAGGAGGATCAGAGCAGTGTCAGAGAGGGGGCACTGAAGATCACACTGCACGTCCTGAGGAAGATGAACCGGACAGACCTCGCTAACACACTACTGACCAGTAAGAGTTCTGGGTCATGACATTATCACATTTAGCAGGTGCTTTTATTGAAGAAAAAAAAAATTGAGTACAATTCAAGCAATTGAGAGCTAATGGTCTTGCTCAGGGGCCTAACACTGGCAACTTTGTAGTGGTGGGGCGTGAACTGACAACCTTCTGATTGTTGGTACAGTACATTAACTGCTGGACTATGTATCATGTGTTTGCAGAATGCTGTTTTGAGGATACATTGTTATTCTTTAGGGCTGAGATTTAATTTGACTAATGAGATTTGACCACAAATCACTGGCAGATGTTGATCTTTTTTTTTTCTATGTCCATATACACCCCCCCCCCCCCCCAAGTATCAGAGTATCAGAGTATATGTTCATGAATGAATCATATGAAAGTTTGGATACAATCACCATCAAGTTTACTCACAAGCGGAATAGTTCAAGTGGTCAGACACCAGTGATCAGACCTCAAACCAGCCCATCTAACCATAAACTCAACCCAAAACCTAATCCTAACTCACCCTGGCCCTAATCCTGACTCAAACCCTATCCGAAATCCAGTTAAAATCCAGCTGTCAACCGCATGTCTATAACATCTTGTTGAGTATGTATTATTCCTGTTATATGTTCTCAAGTTCACATCTGCAGATATGAGCTTTGATACTCCAAATAAAGTGAAAAGCTACTGAATTCATCAGATTATAAACAGATTTTATTTAAAGAGTTAATTAAAACACTACTGAATTAATTAATCTACTGAATGTCTTCAGATGCTTCACTTCTGTTACATCACTGATGTGTTACTGGGGGTCTTTTGAGCGTTTATTTAATGTTAAAAGCATCACTTAAAAGAAAGTGTCACTTTATTCTTTGTAACTGAGATTGGAACACAGGTCCTATCTCACAGATCACAGGTTGTTTTCTACACCCCGTCCAGTCTGCGTTGTAGATCTCCTCAGTCAGGTGATAGTTACCAGTGTGTGTGGTGGAACCTCAGCTGGTTTCTAACTACTGACCATTCGGTTTTATTGATAACCAGTAAATATTATCAACAAAATAATGTATAATACAATGTCTGTCAAGCTTGAAATTTAAGGTTTTCAGTCCTTGAATTGACTAAGATTTACTACTGGAAGTTTCATCCCCAATCTAGCAGGAATGAACAGGAATCTATTTATAACGATCTGTGCATCTCTTTTCCTGTAACTCCTGTAATGAGTCTTTTATGAATGAACCTGAATCTAAAAAAGATTAGAATGTGTTCTGTTGTCTTCCTCTTTTATCAGAACTGGCCCCTGCTTGCCACAGAAAGCTCAAATCCAAACTGAGGGACAAATGTCAGAAGATTCATGAAGGAATCTCACAGCAGGGAACCACAGCACTTCTGAATGAGATCTACACAGAGCTCTACATCACAGAGGGAGGGAGCGGAGAGGTCAATAATGAGCATGAGGTGAGACAGATTGAGACATCGTCCAGGAGACCAGCAACACAGGAGACACCCATCAAATGCAGTGACATCTTTAGACCCTTACCAGGACAAGACAAAGCCATCAGAACTGTGCTGACTAAAGGAGTGGCTGGAATTGGCAAAACAGTCTCTGTGCAGAAGTTCATACTGGACTGGTCTGAAGGAAATGTAAATCAGGATGTTCTCTTCAGATTCCCACTTCCTTTTAGGGAGCTGAATTTGCTGAAGGAGAAAAAGTTCAGTCTGGTGGAGCTTCTTCATCACTTTTTTCCAGAAACATGTGAATTAAAACCTAAACATTATACAAACTACAAAATTCTGTTCATCTTTGATGGTCTGGATGAGTGTAGACTTCCTCTAGCTTTCCAGAACAATGAGAGATCGTGGGATGTAACAGTCGACCTCAGTGGATGTGCTGCTGACAAACCTCATCAAGGGGAATCTGCTTCCCTTTGCTCTCCTTTGGATAACCTCTCGACCAGCAGCAGCCAATCAGATCCCTCCTGAGTGTGTTGACCAGGTAACAGAGGTAAGAGGGTTCAGTGAACCACAGAAAGAGGAGTATTTCAAGAAGAGAATCAGTGATCAGGGCCTGGCCAACAGAATCATCACACACATGAAGTCGTCAAAAAGCCTCTACATCATGTGCCACATTCCAGTCTTTTGTTGGATTGCAGCCACTGTTTTAGAGAGAATGTTGGGTGAAGCAGAGAGTGGAGAGATCCCCAAGACCCTGACTCAGATGTTCACACACTTCCTGATCTTTCAGCTCAGACACAAGGACCAAAAGTATGGAGGAAGTATGAAAGGACAAAAAAGGACTCACACAAATCACATGAAAAAACATGTTTTGGCACTGGGAAAACTGGCTTTCCAACAGCTAGAAAAAGGCAACCTGATCTTCTATGAGGAAGACCTGAGAAACAGTGGCATTGATGTCAGAGAAATGACAGTATATTCAGGAATGTGCACTCAGATCTTCAGAGAGGAGTTTGAGCTACAGCTGGGGAAGGCGTTCAGCTTTGTTCATCTGAGTGTTCAGGAGTTTCTGGCTGCTTTATATGTGTTTATTTCCTTCATCTCCACCAACACCAATTTGCTGCAACAGAAACACGCTGGATTTTTCAGTATTTTCAAAACCCCAATATCTGTCTTCCTCAACAGTGCAGTGGACAAGGCCTTACAGAGTCAAAATGGACACCTGGACCTTTTCCTCCGCTTCCTTCTGGGTCTCTCACTGGAGTCCAATCAGACTCTTTTGCAAGGCCTACTGACACAGACAGGAAACAGCTCTCCCAGCAAAGAGGAAACAGTCAAGTACATCAAGGAGAAAATCAGTGAGAATCCCTCTACAGAGAAATCCATCAATCTGTTCCACTGTCTGAATGAACTGAATGATCATTCTCTAGTGCAGGAAGTTCAAACATACCTGAACAGAGGAGCTAACCGTCATAGAGCCAGACTGTCTCCTGCTCAGTGGTCAGCTCTGGTGTTTGTGTTGCTGAACTCAGAAGAGGACCTGGATGAGTTTGACCTGAGGAAATATGACTCATCAGAGGACTGTCTACTGAGACTACTGCCAGTGGTCAAAGCATCCAGAAAAGCCATGTGAGTATTTTCATTTAGAGATGAACAGTGGGTGTAGCACTGCATGTGCTTGACTCAAAAGGTCTTCTATGAAAAATGAAACGGAAAGTGAGAGAGAACATTAGAGAGAGAAGGATAGAGAGATCCTACATTAAAGCACATGTAGGTGATTGAAGGCTCCATAAAGTTGTGGAACATTAGAATGTAGTAACACTGTCCAGTGATTCATTAGTCTAAATGTATTAATGATGGTTAAATGATATTTGATGTCATGGGTAGTTGTGTGCCTGTGTATTGAGAATGGTCCTACATTTAAAACAGTGGCCAACAGTGTTTGTTTATAGTTCACACTCTTAGTTATACAAGCAGAGAAAATGTGCTGCAGTGTAACATACAGAAGTGTTCAAGTACGAACTATCAGTGTGTACATGCGCACACGCACACACACACACACGCATGCATGCACACACACCACACAGTGTAACATACAAAAGGGTTCAGTTCAGCTTTCTGACCAACATTACAGTTCAATCAATACTGACCAATACAGAGAAAAGTGTACAAGGATGAGCATGACCAATGTGTACACACAAACACACACACTATATATATTTCACACTGATGGCAGTTTTCAAACTTTATCACAGGTTTTCTTTAGAGCAGATGATGATGATTGGGCACATTTTAAAGGTGTAGGTGTTAATATGACTACATCTGAAACACTATGTAAAGGTGTAGGTCTTAATATGACTTCATCTGAAACATTTTCATTGTTTAAATATTTTACCAAAGCAATTTGTCATAATTTAGTTGTAAATAACTTTTAGGCGTAAACTAATAAACTAACATCATTAACAGCAACTGATTCCAGTAATACACCTTCAGCTCTGTGTGTACTTGACTTTTAATTAGAAGGTTGCTGGTTCAAGCCCCGCCACTGCTAGGCCCTTGAGCAAGGCCCTTAACCCTCAGTTGCTCAAGTTGTACTCAGTCAGACTTGTAAGATGCTTTGGATAAAAGCGTCAGCTAAATGCCATAAATGTAAAATGATCAGTGTAGCATGCAGTGACGTTCACAGCTCTGTGCGATCAGTGTAGCATGCAGTGACGTTCACAGCTCTGTGCGATCAGTGTAGCATGCAGTGACGTTCACAGCTCTGTGCGATCAGTGTAACATGCAGTGACGTTCACAGCTCTGTGCGATCAGTGTAACATGCAGTGAGTCTCCCAGAAGCTAATGCTGTTACTACTGTCACTCACGTAAAACTGTAACAGGTTACTGCTGTTGCTCACATACAGTGGCAACAATATCTCAGACCACTAGTGAAAATGATTGTTTTTTTGTATTTCTCTCAAGTTTAATACAATGCTTTTCTTTACAAATCATATCGTCAGCGTAATTTGAGTTAACAGTTGAAAGTTTTTTCTTGAATTTCAGAAAGTGTTAGTATTTGGCTCTACTCAAATGCATGTAAGCACAGTAGTGAAACTGACCGTATCAGTTCTTTTGTACAAAAAGTCAGATGTCCTTGAGTCCTCACACAAGCAGTGCAGGAGAAGTGAGTCAGTTCTGATCCAACTGAAACATGTGAACCATCCTCTTCTCCCCAGTATTTTACTGCACACATACAGTCCATGAAGGACAAACTCCAGGGACACATTTCATGTCAACAGCAGACATGAGAGAGTTGCCTCACACACACTTAACTGACTGATGGGGTCTGCCTCTCACACCTGACTGACTGATGGGGTCTGCCTCACACACACCTGACTGACTGATGGGGATCCTGACTCAGCTATTAAGCCTCCAGGATTCTCGGTGCACCACACAGACAGAACTCAGGACCTCACTGGGAAAAGCAAAGGCAGAGGAGAATGTTTCATGATCAGTGACTCAGTGTGAGCAAAGGAATGTAAACACTAGTAAAAGATTCTGCTCTCTGCATTCTGTCCATTCCTCCATAATCAATACTGCAGTGTTCATCCCACCATCATTACTACTGCAGTGTTCATACACTAATATTCACTACTGCAAGGGTCATTCCTCTATAATCAATACTGCAATGTTCATTGCTCCAGTCACTACTGCAGTGTTTATTTCTCCATAATAAATACTACAGTGATTATTCCTCCATAATCACTACTCTGCGTGTCTTCCAACAATATTTTCTGTTTGTATATTAGTGTATTTGTATTTGTGAAACCCTGAATGAGATCTATGTTGTTCTGTTATGGTGTTGGGGGTGGGATATTTTGATATTTGGACTCTGATTATGGTAACTGCCATTCACTGACTTATGAACCAACCATCCATTATTTGGTCACCTGTCTTAGGTTTCTAATGAATGTTATTTGTCATGTCTTTGTCCACTTTGTCTTTGATGAAGACACAATAGTGTTGAAATGTTGCTGTGTTTGTAAAATTAAAAGGCTGAAAATGTATCAGTGTGTTCCAGACCTTTCAAGCTCTTCTTTAAATTTTTATTAGCAGTTCAGATCTTTTAATTCCTCATCCTCTGACTGAACTACATTATTTACTGTATTTACTCATTTACAGACTATCTGGCTGTGGTCTCACTGAAGAGTCTTGCAAATCCCTCACATCAGTTCTACAAACAGAAAACTCACAGAGAGCTGGAGATGAATAATAATGATCTGCAGAATTCAGGAGTAGAGCAGCTCTGTGCTGGACTGAAGAGTTCACACTGTAAACTGGAGATTCTCAGGTGAGTTTCTGTGACTATTTTTGAATGTAAATAAAGAGCCATTTTAAAAAGGTCAGTGTCAACTTCCTTATAGTACAGTATTTAAACAAACATTGCCAGGCAAGGCAATGCAAGGAAATTTACACTTTTATATTATATTATAAAGCTCTCTTCTTTAAATATTTCTAAATATAGTTTTCTGTTGAAACCTCACTGCATTTCATTAAGTGACCACACTGTGGAGACAAAGTTACATTTGTGATGCATGGGCAGATATTCAAGTCTAGAAGAGAAATATAACATTGTAAAGAGGAGACACCAATGAGTCCTTGTCCACGTGTACAGGTGTATTTATTACAATGCTGCTTCAACTAGGCGCTTTGGTATTTTGTCCACAAGCTGCATTTTTGGTCACCTGTAGTGCGGAACAATGTTCAGCACTGGACGAGTGTACTTGTGGACTTAATTACAAGAGAGAAAGAAAGACAAAGACAAAACAAGACACAGTAATCAGTAATCATGAGATTAGTAGGAGAGAAGGAGTGAAGTGTGTGTGTGTGTGTGTGTGTGTGTGTGTGTGTGTGTGTGTGTGTGGTGCATAGCATATGTGGTGTTTTGTAATTACATCAGAACTTTAGATCAGATATTTCTGCACCCATAATTCATCATTTGATGCTACATAATTCAGATACACAGAGAATTATAACCACACAGAGAAATATAACTACATGTAGAATTATAACCAAATGTAGAAATATAACCACACATAGAATTATAATCACATGTAGAATTTTTGGAATCTTGAAATACAACCTTTTTTGAGGGGATGAATCAAAGAACTGAAGATACTTGTAAGTGATATAAAATATTAAGTGCTGGACAGAAATGAAACCTTTCTCAGGAAATAATATTTATGTTTATGTAACCCACACCCTTGATTTATTGGTGATGATTCATTCAAATTGTAATCTTATGGGTTAATTAATGATTCCCTGACTGACCTCATGTGAATGTCATAATCTGATAAGGAATTAAACAGTATGTAGTTTATTATACACTATAATAGTGGTTTTACCACTGTATTAACTTGTGTACCCTGAAATTCCTCTGTGCTGTAAGATCATTTTAGTGTGTCACCCCAAGGTGTTCACTGGTCCCATCTGTCCCTCCAATAAATATGTTCTGCAGACCTCAACTGGACATTTTGTGCTAAAATTATTTGCCAGCCAGTAAACCAGAGCTCACACTGTTTAGATCAGGACCAATATGACTACTGTTTGAAATCTTATTTATTCAGTTTTTCACTGAATCTCTGATCGTCATTCATGGATAAAAGCTAACTAGCTAATGTTAGCAAAGAAAATCTAACTGTTGATTTGTTTAGTGTGTTTACTGTTCAGTACAGATATTTAACCAGCTAGCAATCTCAACAATTTGACCAAACCGTCAATACACAAGATTGGAAGTGTTGTCGTTGCGACAATCAAGCTAAAGTCTTTTGGAGAAATGCGGTTGGAGCTTCACGTAGTTGAGCACAGGAGGTTGAGGGTGACGGGAGATTTGATGGGGATGTGATTTATAACATCTGGTGTTCATGAAGTACAGGTGTGTATTAATCAGTCAGGTCCCCTACATCAGTTTAAACACATTCAAACGTGCTTATTAGGTTACAGGTGGTTACTAGGTTACCAGTGGTCACTAGGTTACAACCACGGTCAAGTCATCCACGCTTTTAATATCTGATGCGCCTATATTCGCGATTTTACGGTATTTCGCTGCTCACCGCATTCGAACGCTCCCCAAGATAAAAGAAACAAACGTAAGTATTTTTAAGAGATTTGATGGACATGCCCGTTTACTACATTTAAAAGTACAAAATACAGTTTACTTGATTGAACTAGTTTAATTGCATAATTAGATTAAACACAATTGGTAATATATTTACACAGCTTAATAAGCATTGTGGAAACTGCTTTTTCTACATCATGCTTCTCAGAGGTTTATTCTAGATCTTGACTGCCAGCTGAAACGGGGGCAATCACTAGTGAAATGTGGCAAATGTGCAGGGCAGGGGAACTCCAGGGCTGAAATATTCCACTGCCAATTGAGTGGTGGCCCTTGGATATCACCAGATCAAGTTTGAAAAGATTCTACTGCACCAGTTTTTAATAAATCTATATTGAAGTCTTTGTATTTGTAATGATGCTTACATGCCCATTTAATTCAGAGAAAGTATGATTACATATTTTTCTGAATTTTAACATAATGTAAAAACAGTTCCACTACCACATGTGAGTAGGAGCCCTTGACTATTAGCACAGTAAGTTTGGACACATTTCACCGTACAATGTCTTCATAAATCCATATTAAAGTCAAACTACCTTTAGGCGAAATAATGCACTAATTTTGTATAAAGTTCCAAGATGGCGCCGGTGAGGTCAGCTGCCGTCATGACTGCTCCGTCCACACCTGGCACTTTTTTTGCTCTTCCCGCTACCCCTGATTTCTCCGCAGCCCTTCTCTACACACCACGGCGCGTATCATACAGCAGAGACGCCCTTATTTCTCTTAATCTACATAGCACTCACCTCAAACCGTCTGTAACCCCGGACCCAAGATGGCCGACGGAGATCCTGAGGGAAAACAAAAGACGCGGCGCGAGGAAAAGGCCTCGAGGGAAGCGAGCCGGCGTCAGGAACAGGCTGAGGGCTCGGGCACACCGAGCTCCCTTACCTAGCATTCTGCTAGCCAACGTCCAGTCTCTGGATAACAAGCTCGATGACCTCTGGGCCAGGATAAAGTTCCAGAGGGACATTCGGGACTGCAATCTCCTCTGCTTCACCGAGTCGTGGCTGAACCCAGTGGTACCAAACCACGCTATCCAGCCGGCTGAGTTCTTCTCGGTTCACCACATGGACAGGTCGGCAGATTCGGGGAAGTCGAGAGGCGGCGGAGTGTGTGTGATGGTAAACAACAGCTGGTGTAACAATGCCAATGTTGTTACTCTCACCCGCTCCTGCTCACCCAACCTGGAGCTGCTCGCCCTCAAGCTTCGTCCTTTCTACCTTCCCCGGGAGTTCACTTCGGTCATCATGAACACCGTGTACATCCCACCTCAGGCTAACATGGACACTGCACTGTGTGAACTTAATGAGGCTCTCACACAGTTTCAGACACAGCACCGGGACGCTGCACTTATTGTGGTTGGGGATTTCAAAAGCGCTAACCTTAAGCGTGCAGTGCCCAACCTTTACCAGCACGTAACCTTCCCCACCAGGGGAAATAGGACACTAGACCACTGCTACACCCCATACAAGGACAGTTACAAGGCACTAGCTCATCCCCCATTTGGTAAGTCGGACCACGCCGCCATCTTCCTCATACCAAAATATAAACAAAGGCTGAAACGGGAAGCTCCGGTTCAAAGGGAGGTCGCGCGCTGGACAGACCAATCGGTGGCCGCTCTGCAGGACGCTCTGGATGTCGCAGACTGGGACATGTTCCGGCGCAGCACTGATGATGTCAGCGAGTTTACGGAGGCAGTAGTGGGGTTTATTGGGAAACTGGTTGACGACACGATCCCAAGAATCACCATCAAGAAGTTTTCCAACCAGAAGCCCTAGGTGGACAGAACCATCCGCAAGGCTCTGAAACCTCGCACTGCTGCCTATAATGCAGGGATCATCAGCGGGAACATGGACGAGTACAAGTCTGCAGCATACGGAGGCTGGTGAGGGAGGCGAAGCGGCACTACGGGAAGAAACTAGAGACACAGTTCCAGCAGAGTGGCTCTAGATCCCTGTGGCAGGGACTACAGACGATCACGGACAACAGGAGCCCACCCTCCGGACTGATGAGTGCGGATGAGTCTCTGGCTAACGAGCTGAATACATTCTTCGCTCGCTTCGAGGCTACATCTAACAGCGCCAATGCTAACAGCGCCAATGCTAACGCCGCTAGTGCTAACAGCACTAATGCTAACAGCGCTGGTCCAAATGGCACTATCGGCACAGCAAATGGCACATGCGCGGGGCCCACCATAGAACATCGCCCTCTCATCATCACGGAGAGTGACGTGAGGAGAGTGTTTAAAAGGGTGAATACCAGGAAGGCAATGGGACCAGATGGTATCTGTGGGAGGGTCCTCAAAGCCTGCCCAGATCAGCTAGCCCCGGTATTCACCGACATCTTCAATCTCTCCCTGACGCTCGGTATCGTCCCGTCCAGCTTCAAGCGGTCCACCATCGTCCCATCCCGAAGAAACCTCGACCCTCCGACCTCAATGACTACCGCCCTGTCGCCCTCACATCAGTCATGATGAAGTCTCTGACTAGCTTTTCAAAGCACTTCATCACATCTTCACTGCCAGCCTCCATGGACCCACTGCAGTTTACATACCGCCACAACCGCTCCACTGATGATGCAATTGTACATCTGCTCCACACTACACTGACTCACCTGGACGAAGGGAGGGGAAATTATGTTAAAATGCTATTTGTCGACTACAGTTCAGCATTTAACACTATCATCCCCTCCCTACTCACTACTAAGTTGGGGGATCTAGGACTGTATACATCCCTGTGCGACTGGATCTCCAACTTCCTAACAGACAGAACACAATCAGTATGGGTGGGCAACTGCGCCTCATCCACCCTCAGCACTGGAGCTCCTCAGGGTTGTGTCCTAAGCCCCCTGCTCTACTCACTGTACACCTACGACTGCACAGCCACTTCCAGCTCCACCATCATTGTCAAGTTTGCTAACGACACCGTTGTCATGGGTCTGATCTCGGACAACAATGAGAGGGCCTACCTGTAGGAGATTAAACACCTGGAAAACTGGTGCCAGGAAAATAATCTCCTCCTAAACGTCAGTAAGACAAAGGAGCTGATCGTGGATTGCAGCAAGAAGCAGGAGCGGCACTACCAACCTGTGAGGATCAGTGGAACCACGGTGGAGAGAGTAGATAGTTTCAGGTACCTTGGAGTTCACATCTCGCAGGACCTGTCCTGGTCCCGCCATACCAACTCCCTGGCAAAGAAGGCTCGTCAGCGTCTTTACCACCTCAGATGCCTAAGAGACTTCAGACTGCCCTCCAAAGTACTACGGAACATCTACACCTGCACTATCGAGAGCATCCTCACGGGGAACATCACAGTCTGGTTTGGGAATAACACCAAGCAGGACAGATAAGCACTCCAAAGGGTAGTGCGTTCAGCAGAACGCATCACTCACACGGAACTTCCTGACCTGCAGACCATCTACTACAAGCGGTGCCAGACCAAGGCCAGGAGAATTGTGAAGGACCCCACCCATCCCAACAATAGACTCCTCTCTGTTGAGGTCAGAGAGGCGCTTTCACTCCCTGAAGACCAAGACAGAGAGGCTGAAGAGGAGCTTCTTCCCACAGGCCATTCGGGCCCTGAATCAGGGAAACTGATAAACTGTGAGGACCACCACCACCATGTAACATAACTTTATATATATAACTGTATATATATCTATGTATATGTATGTATGTATGTATGTATGTATGTATGTATGTATATATATATGTATATATATATATATATATATATATATATATATATATATATATATATATATATATATATATATATTTATATTCAATTACCTTGTTACACAACAACTGTAGATATGTTATTATATACGAAATGGATCTGTACATTCTGTAGATTGTGTACATATATACACAACCATATACATTGTACATTGTGTATATAATCATAATATACATATATTGTACATACATTAATATATTTTGTACATACATAAAATATATATATTTATCTTGCATATATATATATATTTCACATATAGAGAATATCTATAGTTCTCTATACACCCCTGTTTTCTTTTCCTCAGTTTGGACAGAGCACTCTCCACCATTTCACTGCGAGTTATACTGTGTATGACTATATATGTGACGAATAAACCAAACTTGAAACTTGAAACTTAAACTGAATTTGGATATCTATTTCTCAGCAATTTTCCATAATGACCTTGGTGTAGTGTACCTTGGCTATCAGCACAGTAAGTTTGGACAAATTTCACTGTATTATTTTTTCATAAACCCCTATTAAAATCATAATACATTTAGGTGAATTCATGTACTCATTTACAATATGCTGATTTTGGATATCTATTTCTCAGAAATTTCCCATAATGACAAAACAATTCCACTATACTATATACTATGGAGTATGTTGTGATATCTGTTGTATCTACTCTAGGGTATATTGTAATGTCTGTTGTATCTACTGTAGAGTATATTGTAATGTCTGTTGTATCTACTATAGGCTACATTATAATATTTGTTGTATCTACTGTAGACTATATTGTTATGTCTGTTGTATCTGCTGTAGAGTATATTGAAATATTTGTTGTATCTACTGTAGGGTATATTGTAATGTCTGTTGTGTCTACGTGCAGTATAGCTACCTGTAATCTTGGGGGAAAACACTTGTGAAAATTTGGCATCAGCTTTGCAACTGCCAAACTCCCTCCTGAGGGAACTGGACCTAAGTAACAATGACCTGAACAATTCAGGAGTGGAGCAGCTCTCTGCTGGACTGAAGAGTTCACACTATAAACTGGAGTTACTCAGGAGAGATTTGTTATAGTCAATAAATATTCTTCTTGTATCTAAAAATAAGATGAGCTTTCTAGTGAAATTCACTGGGAATAATAATTTGGCCACATCTTTGTGCTAGAATTCAATTTCTCTACTAATAGAGCAGGAATCACCTTCTTGCTAAAGAAAAGACTCCTAGATTAAAGGACTGTTGTTTATACCTGTTTTAATGGCATATTAAAACATACCCACACATATATAAGTATGCATCGCTTTGGATTCTTAGACTTTATCTCTGCATTGTCACTGGTCCTGTCTCTATATTAAAAATGTCATTAAACAGCTTTCTCTGATTCACAGGTCCAGAAATGTGACAGTGTTATTACTCCTGTTATCACAGCCAGATGTAGAATTCTGCCAAGATTTTACTGGCATCATCTCATACAGTCTGACATGTAACAGTCTTATAAGACCACTGAAATCACAGTGTAAGTCCAGCTTTAGGGTTCTTCTGATGTAGGTTAATAGTGCACTAGAGTTCTGAAGGGCTGAATAAAAATAAGAGATAAAATAAACAGACAGCAACGATCTGGAGAAGAATGAACAAAGCCATCTGCCATGGAGGACGCCATCTTGGAGATGAGAGTGTAGGAACCTCCCACTACAGTTACCAGCCTCTCTAGCTGCCCCATGCAGGCTGGTCTGGAAATGCATCTCACTTTATGTCTCTCTACCTGTTTCCCTCCTTTCTGCAGACTGTCTGGTTGTTTGGTCACAGAGGAAGGCTGTTCTTCTCTGGCTTCAGCTCTGAGGTCAAACCCCCCTCACCTGAAAGAACTGGACCTGATGTACAACCACCCAGGAGAGTCAGGAGTGAAGCTGCTCTCTGCTAGACTGGAGGATCTCCACTGTAGACTGGACACACTCAGGTATGGAACGTTATAGTGTGTGCATGCGTATGTGGGTTTGTTTGTGTGTGCTTACGTGTATATGTGTGTGTGTGTGTATATATGTGTTTCTGTGTTGGTGTCTATGTGTGTTTATGTGCAACTGTGCAAACCATCCTAAAACAATAAAGCTGTTCTAGGTACAGCTGCAATTTAGCGAATCCTGAAAAATGTATTTTCATCTCGATCAGTTCCACTCCTTGGTCCTCTGTGTTTCTTTGCTCCTATAAGGCTTGTCTTGTACATATTTGTTTGTTGGTGGAGTTGTTTGTGTTAACATTGCTTGTTTACTCTCACCTGCTGTCAGAGGGTATATGTATTTTTTCTGTCATTTAGGCATCTGATAAAGTGACAAAGGAATTAATCTACAAAACCAGAGTCGATCTACTAACAGGTGGTAGTGTTGTAACACTGACAGTGGTAGAAAAGAGAAATTTTTTAAAACCAGAATTTATTTTTCACGTTACATTCTATATTAAATAAAAAATAAATTTACTTCAGATCTCAAGGCAGAGCTGTCTACTGTATGGCAAATAGTAAATTGTTAATAAATAGATTTAATTAAGTATTGAACGCAGAACATTCGCATTGGCTGAATGAACCTTTCACTCTTCTGTCATGTCTATCTGCCTAACTATCAGGTGTGTGTGTGTTTGTGTTTTTTCTCTCACTCTCTCTCCCTCCCGCTCACACACACACACACACACACACACACACACACACACACACACACACTCTCACATTCTCTCTCTCTATCTGTCTCTCTCAATGTCACATTCTCTCACTCTCATTCTTGCATGCTGGCCTTCGGTAACACTGCCCTCCACCACCTGCACCTCCTGTTCTCCACCTGTACCTTGTGGCCTCTGGCCCCTGCCCTGCCCCCTGCCCTTCCACCCCACCTGGCTGACTGAGAGAGTACTTGGCCATTCCAGCCAATCCAAGCATCAGGGTCAGCTGTTACAGAGGACAGACGAGTGTCACACAGTACACTGATCTAAGGCCTCTATTCACCCCTACACTGATCTAAGCCCTCTATTCACCCCTACACTGATCTAAGCCGTCTATTCACCAGTACACTGATCTAAGCGCTCTATTCACCAGTACACTGATCTAAGCCCTCTATTCACCCCTACACTGATCTAAGCCCTCTATTCACCCCTCTATACACTGATCTAAGCCCTCTATTCACCCCTCTATACACTGATCTAAGCCCTCTATTCACCCCTCTATACACTGATCTAAGCCCTCTATTCACCCCTCTATACACTGATCTAAGCCCTCTATTCACCCCTCTATACATTGATCTAAGCCCTCTATTCACCCCTACACTGATCTAAGCCCTCTATTCACCCCTACACTGATCTAAGCTCTCTATTTTCCAGTGTACTGTAATGATACATTGCAGACTGCCCTGACTGTCTCTGTCCCAAATGCAGAGCTCCAGTGTGAGATCTGTCATCAACTCCACTAGCCAGTAGTCTGGCAGGAATTATCCACAAAGCATCAGCTATTATGGATCTCTGTATGGACCTCCGTTCTCAAACGAGGACCATGGCAAGACTTTAAGGCCCATGCAGTCAAGACCACATCTTGTTTTATTAATGGACTAAACAAGGTGCAGTTTGTTTGAGTCGAAACATCTGGTTTATGAAGCTCATGTGATACACCCATCATCTTTAACCCAAACTGGATCAACTGCACCAGTCGTTGAAGCTATGGTGGCATTCACGACAAATAAACAAAGAAGGATATACGACTGGAGGAGAGCGGCTCAAAGTGGTGTGTGTTTTACTGCATGCGGTGAGCTAGGAGGGTGGTGGATGTTGTATAAAGGCTTTTCGCCAGATACTTATGACACAAGAGTATGTGTCCCTGAACTATTTCCCTAAGGAGAGAGCATGAGGGGAAGACAAGAAAGAAAAGAGCCTGAGATTTGGAGAAACATGTTTACCCTCAGCACATCTTTGTCTGGCTTCCATGAACAAAGTTGAAGCTCTCAGATGAATACAATCTTCTGAAAGGCAAAAACAGGGATTGAAACTGTGGGCTTTGGTTTACAAAACTAACACCTTGCCACTTGGCCATCATGCCTTAGAAGCAAGTCATGAACTGGTCTTTAACAATGCATGAGTTTGCACCTTAAGTCTGACAGTAGAAAAGCCTTGAAAGGGTTGGAAGTTACTAAAATATTGACAGCCTTCTGACTCATGAGTAACTGTCATTGGAAGCTGATCATGCACTATCGATAGCATCAGCTTAAAGCACAGCTGTATATGCTTCCAAAATGAACCCCTTCTAGAGGGGATATATCTAAATTCTAAAGCACATGCAGTTGTTCTAAAGATCAGTCAACTAGGCTGGAGGTGCTGAGTATGGAACCAAGGACCTCTGACATGCAAAGTATGCACTCTAGCACTGAGCTACACTCCCGCCACTCTCAAACTTTGAGGTAATAATGCTAAAAAGAATATCTGCAACTGTTTGTCATCTAATCTGCAGGAGTCAAATGTGTAGCAGAAACGTTGTGATGGGTGCCTGAGGACTGTTCAATTTCTCAATCAACATTTTGGTGTAGTCAACTAGGATCACGTCCATGTTACCTCAAAAAGAAACACCTGGGTTACCTCTGGCACATGGGGTTGTAAATAGTCTACCATAAATTACCTCAAATGGTGACAATTTGGTGGTGGCACTGGGCATCATTCTGATCTCACAACACTGCTGACCACCTTGTGGTCAGATTCAGAGGTTGTGTCATGACCCTTGACCTTTGCAATAGCTAGCCGAGCTGGTAGTGTACATGCAGACAAACGTGCAGAGACTAGTCCTGGATTAGATATGAGTTTACCGTCTGAGCTGCGGAACCTCCTGGAGTGCCAAATCTTACCCAAGTCATGAACAACCCCAAACGCATAACAGGAATCAGTGTATATGGTGACAAACTGATCCTGGAATAGATGGCAGGCCCTGGTCAATGCCATTAGTTCAGCTGCTTGAGAAGACCTGTAAAGGAGAGAGTGAGCCTCCCAAATGAGGTTACGCAGAAATCAGACAGAATAACCTCAGACAATTTCAGAGTCAGACGGTTTAAAACATGAGCCATCTACAAAAATGTGATAGCCGCCTTCCAGCAGCGTGCTAGAAAGTTCAGAACGCATGCTAGAGGAGTCATGGATAACCTCCATGCAGTCATGGGGCACAGAGTCAGCAGAATGATTTAGCGATGTCAAAAATGATTGTAACAGACTAGCAGGTGAGCACAGGGTCATGTGTGATTTAATGGTTAAGTTCCGAGTGGCACAGAGGATGGCCTCAAGGCCTGAACGTTGCTGTGCTGTCATGTGCTGTGTTTGAATGTTATTCAGAATAGTAATAACTTGATGTGAAGTGTGAAGAACCATTGGATGAGACAGTGCCAATTTCTCTACGTCAGTGACCAGCAGGGCAGAGGCAGCCACGGCGTGTAAGCAGGCCGGCATGCCTTGAACGACCGAATCAAAAGGTTTGGAAAGGTAGGCCACAGGGCGATAACTGCCACCATGCTCCTGGGCCAGGACACCCATGGCTGTGGAGCTGTTTTCAGAAACGTAAAGGTGGAAGGTCAGATTATAATTTGGTAGGCCAAGTGCTAGAGCAGAGCACAAGGCCAATTTCAGATTCCTGAATGAGTGATACATGAGTTGAGTCCAGACCAATGTATCAGTACAGTTTTTTCCACAGCCGTTCCTGAGGACTTTATCATGAAACTCAACATGGGTTGTTTTGTGTTGGGCGGAGGGATGTCACGTATGATTCCCCACACTCATTAGAGAAAGGTACTGTAAATATTTGAGATTAAATATTGTTCTTATAATTTTGTTTCTGGAGTTTAAGTTTAATGTTTATCTTGCCAGGAAAGTTTGTTTATTTTAACTAAGTAGGTAAAACAAAGTAGATAAAGAGAAAAATTAACTTACCTGTGATTACTTTTGTGGAGAAGCTTCCATGTTGTTTTAGAGTGAAAAGAAACTGTAGCCTGTGTTGAAGGGGACTTTTATGGGGAATTTTCCTTCCCAAAGAAAGGAAGTGATGTCACATAATTTCCTGTGGTGATGTTTCCTTATATATGTTTCTAAGGGAAAATTCACTAGAGTTGTGTTTTGAAGTTGATTGATGTTGGAGAATTTAGGATTGCTGGATTTTTTCCCCTTGAACTTGTAAATACTTGTAAATACTGCATTTTCCTTTTTTTGAATATTTTTGTTTGTTTTTTATTGGATATGGCTTTTTGTTTGCACTGGACTACTGAGAGCCAATAAATACCTTTTTTTCTGTATCCACTAGGAGTGTATCCGTGTGTCTTTACTAGTGGACCATTGCAATGATATTTCCATATGTGCAGGATTAAAATACTCTACAAATAAATGCTCTTAAAATAGTCCATAAATAAATATTCTTAAATACTCCACAAATAAGTACTCTTTAAATAATGTACAAACAAATAATCTTAAAATACTCCACAAATAAATGAGTCCAGTCTATGTTTGAAGAAAGCAAGAGTGTTAGTTCGTCCCTCCATCTGGGAGACAGGTCAGAGAAGAGGGAATGGAGAGGGCATGAAGCATTTAAGGCTCACACTTTATAATAACGATAGTTTATAGAGCATTTATATGCTTGTAATTCATAATGAACTAATGAGTTAGTGTTATTCATCATGAATTAATATATTAGTAATCATTTATAAGATGTATCTAAGCTCTCACTTCATAATTATCTGATCATGAACAGATCAGGAAGTCAGATGTTATGCTTAATTGGGTTTTTAAGTGCTATTCTTTATTAGATAATGAATTGTGCCATTGCATACGTGCAGGAACAATGGAACTGCATTTAGTTAAAGTAAATGTTCAGAATGTTGTTAGGTTACTGTGTGTAGGGTTTGGAGTTGGGGCTCCAGGGGCTTTAGGTGGCAGGTCGTTTTTCCTAGAATAACAAGAGATGTTTCCTTACCTCTTGCCTTCTTTTAACATGTTTTACAATAAACCCTCTGTGTGGGCATTGTCTTTGAGGACATGTCCTGCTGTAATATTCACAGTCTACATGTCTTTGAGGCATCTTGGGACTGTACATGTCCTGCTGTAATATTCACAGTCTACAGGTTTTCTTGCCTACACTTTATAAGATATAAAAATGCCCTGGTAACTCTGTCCACTCGTGTAAAACTTTGCTGTAGCCATAACCAGTTGCTGTCATGTCACGAGCCTTACAATGGTGAAACCCAACCTGTACCTAGAACTCATTGAACTTCAGGTGCAACCTGCTTAACCTCCATCCTTTAAGAGGCCTGGAAGACAAGCATCAAGACTCCTTGTTGTAGCCCTGCAGGTGGTGAAGTTTCTCTTGTTGTCTGAACACCAGAGTCCCTCACTGTCTTAATACGCCCACTGAAGATGCACTTACCTGAACATTAGTTTTGCACTTATTAAAACTTATTAAAAAATAAAAAAGTTTTAATTGCATTTATGAAATATGCTATTGTGTTATGCACAACAGTCACTCTGGATAAGAGAGTCTGCTAAACACCTTAAATGTTAATGTAAATATGTAGGTAACAATTTCAGAATTAATGGTGACCAATTCAGGAATTCAGAGGATATGTACCATTAGTTAATATATTATTAAAATGACAGCTTTACTAATCCTGGCTCCTAAGAGTCTTTGTGAACCTGTTAAAATAATTAAAAAGTTTAGTCATACAAATTATTTGTTAAACAGTAACAAACAGCAGCTGTAGTTTCTAAATTACTTGTCATATAGAAATTATCTGTAGCATTTTACAGCCGCTAAGGTGAAAACTATTTAATATACACGAATATCTATAAATGTCTGTAGGCCATTTATAAACAACACACTTTCAAATAAACTTATTTTAAGTTGTCTGTTAAGAAATGTATAAATGACTTGGTAATAATTTATAAAACACACATTAAAAAAAAGACTTGATGTCTTCAGACTAATGTGCTTGTTAATAAATATGCATAGTAGGAGTTCTCATTCATGGAGTTTTCCAAGATCATGAATGAATCGTCCTAGAGGGCCATTATTGTGTTTTTTTGCTAGACGTTCATACATTTCTATTACTGTCCAGTGATCCTTTAACAGCTCCTCTGTCCAGTTGCTTCTAAACCTCCAAACAGTTTCCTTGTATGTTCTCCAGGCCCTCCTTATATTCTGCGTGTGAGCCCCTGTAGGAGCATCCATGTATGATATACTGTGGTTAACTGTGTAATGTCTATAGCCAAGCTGAGACAGAGCCTACTGGTAGACACATCACTCACCACTGAGGATTGTGGATCGCCTCCTTACATGCTGAATGAAGTGGCACTAGTTCCCTTCTGGACCTTCTCTGAACTAGGTGAAGAACTGGCTGTCTTTGTTTAGTGTGGACAGCATTTTCACCCAGCATCCCAGAGAGCCACTGCCTCCTCCACAACGCCCGGCCATCCGTCCTCTTCCATACCGTGTAACATAAAAAGTAAAGCATTATTACATTAATTAAGAACTATTAACAAGATGAAAGAATTAAAGGTATGAAGCATGAAGACTTGTATGTCCATTATACATTATTAAGACTATACAAAATTCTATACCCACATAAAAGATGCACCTGCATTTCTTCTATGCCTGAAGTTACTCTCATCTATGACAGTGAACTGTCTGCATCCTCCTTTCCTTCTTCTGAGTTCTTCCATCACCACCACACAAGCCTCTCTCACTTTCTTAGACATTTTTGACAAGAAACTTGAGAAAACCTGAAGGGACATAATAGTGCTAAATTTATTAAATAATTTAATAACTGTATTTAACACTTCCTTACTTAGATATTGAATGTACTCAGTAAAATTGTGAAGTTTATTCGTTAAGTTAATTTCTTCATGTGAACTGTTCTGGTTATTTTGCTTTTTTTAATCAAACAATTTACTTGATTTGAATAAAACCAATTAACCTGCTTGTTATACATGTATTTATGAGTGTAAAATAATTTTACACTACAGAAAGTATCTAGATGTGCTGAACACAAAGCTGTTTGATTACAGTTCAAATGGCCACTCAGTGCACACTTGTTGTATAAACTAAGACATATAAGCCTGCGTGTGTTAGCTGCTCCCTCCTGTACAGATGTCATCCATTTGAAGAGAGACACTTCAGAACACTAAACACAGAGTTGTGTCTGACTGATCTTCTCGTCTGCCTGCCCCTGAGCACAGCACGTTGACACCTCCTGTATGATAACATTGATATGTACCAGGATAGCGATCAGTACAGAGAGTCTAACAGTCTAGACCCAACGTTACATGTTCTGTCTATTTAACACACTGTTAAATTACTATTCGATGTAAGATTGTGCCAAAATCACAATGAAAAATGCTTGCAATTAATCTCTGCATTCTTTAAGGGACGACGTTATTTTATAAAGTCTACGTTCGCTAGATAGTTTAATTTAAGATAAAGTTACAGTAAAACATCTAAGTAAACTCGTCAGCCTACCATTCATAGCAGTCCCATCAGTCACTGTTGTATAGCTTCATTTTGTGGTGACAAAGATCGCATTTAATCTTTCTTTGTAGTACTTTCTTATTTTGCAGCCACTTTATTAATTTTAAATGTTTTCTTTTTGATTTCTTGCCCTCCATCAACTTCCTCAATTTTTAAAACCGGATGCCTCCCCTTTACATTTGTTATACTGGAATTTATGGCATTCCAGATTATCATCGAGCTTTTAAACTTAACAATACAATGAATAATACATATATTTTTTTTTATATTGTGTATGCTTATAATCAGCAGACACATTCATATTTTCTGGACAAACAGCTCTTTGTGAATTTCATATAAACCATCAACAGTAAAGGTGGAGCGTTCGTGGAGGTTGGAGTTCATTCAGGTCTGCGCCTCTAATGAGGAGACGCCGGTACAGGTGTGTTTGGAGTCGGATGACAGTGGAGATCAGCACAGCACCTGACACTCGTCCTCACAGTACACAAAGAAGAAGAGAGTTCACAGTTCAGAGAGAAAACCAGGGCAAAAATCATCAAAAAACAAAACAAAACAGCCAAGACACTGGAGAGAAATACAGATGGAGAGGCTGGAACAGGTCAATGCTGTACTGTACTGTAGCTACAGTGCAGCTAAACTAGCGTTAGCTAGAAATCAACATTAGCAGATGTGTTTTCAGTAGCTTTCTTGAACACTAACATTAGTGGGTTATGCTTGAACAACGCCATGGCAGTTCACCGTCTTTATGACCTTTAGTACATTTTATTCAGTATGAGTGGAATCTGAACACATCCGCTTTGTTAGATTACTCTGAAAGAAAGCTGTCGTACGTTAGCCAACTAGCTAGTAAACTAGCGCGACTGGAAAAGGTGCCGAACACCAGCTGACTGTCTCCGGATTACAGTGGAGATCAGCACAGCCGGTTTCTCCTGTTGTCTGAAGTTTAGCTCTTCGATCCGTTTTCGGTAGGTTTTACGCTCTGGTTCTTTACCTGGCTTTTATTCCCCGTATACGTACGTCATGAATGTAAAAGTGAGATTTAATGGGCGAAATTAGCAGGCACAACCGACCGACCGAGCTCGCTCGCTAAATCGGTCGCTCGTCTCGGTCATTTATGTGGAAAATACAGAGTGTCTGACTGTCTGGCTAGATGACATTAACATGGCTGATTAAATGCACCCAGTTAGCTTGCATGCGCGTCCGAAGTGGTGCTTTACAACTCGAGATCAACCGTATTGCTGTATTGTCTGTATTGCGGTATTGTCTGTACTGTATGTATTGCAGACGTGCAGCGGTGTACCGCGTTCATTGTAAGTGTTCACTAAGCAAACCGCGACCGTGTCGGTACTATTCTATATGTGGCACTGATGTGTGTGTTCTTCTTTCTACAGTTTGGGTATCGACTAGGGATTCAACTAAGTAGCCTGTCAAAGATTTATGCGTGCGCATGTCGTATTTTGTCTCCACAGACGTGCGTGCGCACGATGTCTCTTCCTCTCGTTACCTTTTGGACAGAATTGGACTGCTCAGTGGCCCAGCGTCAGCCACCTTGTCCAGGCCGCGTGCCTGGCGCTTTGTCCACTTTACCTGGCCAGTCAGACCATCGTCGGGGTCAGGGTGAACAGGTGGGTTGTTGTCATGAGGAGGGACTACAGTGTCATCTAGGACGTAGTCCTCAGCAGCCCCGGCCTCATGGCCCAGACCCGTATTCAACTTTTTGAGTTGAATCAGCAGACACTGACCCACTGCTGAGTTTACCGGGTTTTATATTGACCTTATTAGCACTGTGGACTATAAAGGCTGTGCACTAATAGGCTGGGCTGCATTTTTCGTTACGGGTACAATGCAAGGAACAAAAAGCAGGAACAGGATGTTCTGCACCTGAGCGTTGGCCAGTCCAACACTCCCATGTTGGCCCTGAAACCTCTCCCTCCCGCGCTGAGTAAGCTCCCGGAGCGTCTGACTCACGGGCACCCTGCTTTTGACTTTAACATCCAGCAGGATGTGTCTGGGCAGGCTTCTCAGCGTGTCCGAGGCCAGCCTCCTCTTCCTCCTGGTGATACCTCGAGGAGCTCTGGTCCGGAAGGAGATGCGGCTTCTGCCACCATCGCCCCTGCCGCACTGGCCGGGCCCGAAGTACTCCAGAGCGTGGTGTTGGAAGAAAAAGGCAGACGCCTCTGCTGCCACTGCCCATGGACAGGCCGTCCCCCCCGAAGCGGCGCAAGCACGAACACCAGGCCTGCAAAGCCAAGACCAAACAGTTTGGCCACAGCAGGTTTCGTGGGGTGCACTTCTTCATGGCAGCAGCGGGGAAGACTGAGGAGATGTTGGACAGGGTCAGTGATCTGCTGACCACCCCACTCACCCCTTTGTAAATAGTTGTACATAGTTTTATATTTATTCCAATTTTCATTATTCATTCTGTGTGTTGTGAATGAGCACTTCAATATTATATTATACGTCACAAAGTGAATGAGCACTGACTTATTCTGCTTTGTACTTCACAAAGTGAATGGGCACCGATTTTAAACCACTTTATTAAAGTGAATAACTTGTTGGTAATTAGACACATTCTTACGAAAAATGCACTTATTTTGATATTATTTATTTGATGAACAATAAACAAGTACTATTCAAAGTTCAGTTTCCTGTGTATAAATGACTTGTTAAATTAATTCAATTAACATTCAATTAAGTCAGCATTATTATTATTATTATTATTATTAATCTTATTGTTGAATGAACATCCACTTTTAACAATATATATATATATATATAATAATGGGATATATATTTTTTAAATGTGGAAAAACAATATGAAGACAATAAAATTGACATTCTGTTGAATGTCTGAATTTTTGCATGCAATCCTGATCATGATTAAAAAGATTAAAAAAAAAAAAAAACAGTCTAACAACATGAAACACATGGCTACTTGACATGCATGCGCAACTTCACATGGCTCCTTAACATGCGAAACAACCTGACCCTCTATCCCATAGTCTCGTCTCCTTCCCGGAGAGGTCACAGAGATCACCTGGGACCGGAATGTTGGCAGATTCTGTGTTCTGGGTGAACCGTGGGTCCGGGAACACTGGAGAGGGTGCAGATGAGATTGCATGCCGCCGAAAGGGCCATGGTGGGTGCGAAATGGTTCTGGAGGGGCCCTGGACTGGCCACAGAGAATGACCACTGGTAACAGTTAGATAATCTCCACCTGCCCCCAATGAGCTCTGTGCCTTATAGTCCCTATGACCTTGTCGCCCCTTGTCGTTCTGTCGCCCCTTGTCTGGTATTCTCTGCCTTACTTCATTGTTCTCACATGTTTTTCTCATTTGTAATTGTGTATATATACCTTGTGTTTGTGTATATACGTATATATACTGTGTTCGTATTGTGTATATACACAACCTATGTATATACTGAGGTAATAAAAAGTGATTATAGGGAATAGAGGTTTTTAACATTGAATTAGACATATTAATAACATAAAACATAAGGGAGTATAGAGATTCTGTGTCCTCTCAGTGTAACGCGAGTGCCGAAGGGTGTGGCGCAGGATGCACAGACTCTCGACGTGGACAAACATTTATTTACATAGAACATAAAGACTATAGTGGCATTCCCATATAACACAAACAGTGAACATAGAGACACTTAACACTAACAATTTTTAACATTAACACAAGCTAGACAAACACGGTTACGAATGTTACATTTAGATATTAACTCACGAACAACATGCTACATCAACGATGACCAACAACACTGCACACACTGATGCAGGTTTAAATACACAAAGACAAACAAGGTGCAGGTGTGTGCAGGCGTGGATACAAACAAAGATCCACTCGCTGCACGTGGCGGGCCAAACCATGTGACTTGCGAGAGGCGAACGTTCTGTTAGAGAACCCCCTCCCAAGGGGCGCGGTTCCCGACGCATCCTTCCAGTGAATGCGAGTCTCAGGACGCCGTGTAAATGTACACACAAGCAGCCGCCTGGGAGAAAGGCAGCTTCTCTGTCTCTCTCAGGGCAGTCCGGTATGCCCCCAACAATATTATGCCTGTAGATGTAGAAAAGTTGTAAACACAAACAAACAATAGCGCCCACACACAAACATATAAGGCGCTGTGACGTGGTGCCCGCTGTCTGTGCAGGCACCTTGTACGTGTCCGGGGCCTCAATGGACATGCGGGGGTGCACGTCCACCCCGGTTCCAGACATGCTACCTGCCCCAACGGTCCTCCACTCGCCTGCCACTCTAGGAGCATCCCAGCGACGCTTTGCCTCCTGGGCTTTGAGCAGACCCCTCCAGTCTCGCTGGTGAGTCCGCTGAAGGGAAGGGACATGGGCTTCAGCTCTGCCCACTGGAGATCCCGATGGGTCCACCCAACTGCCCTCTTTCTGGTTGTGGTGCATTTCGGTCTTCCTCGGCCCAGGCTCAAGGCCCCCCCCAAGAAATTCTTGGGGGAGTACCCCTCCACTTCCGGGGTGGACACAGACACCAGTCACGGTCCTCTCCCCAATCTGCTGGGATCCAGGCAGCAGGGCGGGGGTGCCTACGCATCTCCCGTTAGGAAGTCTGTCTTTAGCTGAAGGACCTGGCATCCTGTGGTGGTTGGTCATACTGTACCACGTTGGTCCGAGTGCCGAAGGGCGTAGAGCAGAGCGTAGACTCTCTCGACGTGGACAAACATTTATTTACATAAAATGTAAAGACTATAGTGGCACTCCCGTGTAACACAAACAGTGAACATAGAGACACTTAACACAACGATTTTTAACATTAACACAAGGTAGACAAAAATGGTTACGAATGTTACATTTTGACATTAACTCACGCAACTCCTGCTAGGAAGTCCGTCATTTGCCGAGGGAGTAAGAGTCCTGTGGTGGTTGGTCATTCTGTAATGTTGCTGCTGGCCTGAGCACCGTAAGGCATGGGCCAGGACACACAGACTACCTTGACTTTGTGAAACATTTATTAACATTAAGCATGGAAAACACAAGTGGCAATCACATACAACTATAACAGTGAACATTATTAAACATTCAACATATCAAGCTGAACTCAGAGGCCTTCAGATGTCTCTGCAGATTTGCTAGCTAGGTGATAAATAATGAAAATGCCTCAGAGAGAGAGAGATAGAGAGAGATGGAACGAGAGAGAGAATGGACTCAATAAATCTCTCAGTCCATGCTTTTACTATTACTAGTTAATTACTTTTCAGTTCCTACTCTAGGTCCAGTTCAGACAGTGCACCATTTGTGTATAGCATCTAGCACCAAGGGCTTATTGAGCTGGTCCTTTCTAAGTTATGAAAGCTCCATCGATGAGACTGGCTGTGTGCTGGGCTGGTGACATAGATGGAAAACTGTATTGTTTTTGTCATGGTTTTAAAAATGATGCGCAGTGAAATGTACTCCTGGGTCAAATTGCTTAGCTATAGTATGAATGATCTGATTAGGACCCAGATAAGTCAAAACAATGACTTGGGCAAGTGTTTAGGGCTCTAGGTCTCTGGTGATAAATATGTGCGTCAGCCCATTTAACAGTGTGTCTGTAGCTTTTCATTAACTTTTTATTGCTTATTGGTCACTGTGTATTGCCTTTTCTTACTATTCAGTTTGAAATATCAACAAATAGGACAGAACAAAACATTATCTTTATGCTATGGTCAACTAGTGTTACTGGCAAACCCAAAGAAATTGGTTAGAGTGGGGATGGTTTTGAAGTCATATCAGCAAAAATTAGCATAACATAGATGATTGTAACTTTGGGGTTCGCCTGTCTACTGAACTTTTGGATGAAGAAGTCACGGAGCTGCTCTCTCAGTAGGACTCAGCTCTGAGTCTCTCTCCTTAAATGTCAGATATCTTTTCTTCAGTAATTTGTGGTCTTTAGCGTGGCTCCCTTAATTACAGCTATAATAGTGTACATGCCAGCTGTGTTGAATCGCACAACGATGTCAGAATATGGCACAATTTAACTGTGGAACTAGGTGGAGAGAATCTGACTAGCAGTACATTGGTAAGGTTTGATGCATATCCCAAGATAAGTCATAAAGCCTTGAATAAAGATGAAGGCTAAGACAGCAAAAGTTATGTAATTCTTCAAACATGAATACTAAACGTACAATTCTGGCAAACCATGTCAATTACAATCCATTATACTGATGTGTTTATTTGATTCACTGGAAGACAACGAGTGACTTGTGTTTGGAACATAGTCTTCCTTCCCAAAGTTATACTGACTTCTTATACTGACATTTTTTAAACATGTACAGACAATTTTATTCCCTGGAAAGTAACATATACACAAACAGACAGACACACACAAACACACATATATCAGATATTTTGTCAACTTTCAAATATAAAAGGCACAGCACTATTTTCAAATATAACAGTGTACTGTTTTTATTTTAGTTCTGCACAAAGAGCATACAGCATGTATGTGTATATACGTGTACACGTGTGTGTTCAACTGTGTTATACACAATGCTGCAGTGGCCTGCTCTGCTTCAGCTTGCTCTTTACTGTGCTACACTTGACAGAGAGCTTTTCATGCTGCCTCTTGAGAATGTCTAGTTGGCTCTGCAAGTCCTCGCATGCATCCTTCACCTTCTCAAAATCCTGGAGCAGCTTCTTGTTTCTCAGCAGGCTGCAGCGCTGGCACAGGCGCAGATTGTCTGCACGCAGCTTGTCTTTAGTTATCATTACCCCTGCCAGAGCTTTCCGCTTGTTGCCGATCATTGCCTTTATCTTGGCCAGATTGGCTAGTTTGGCCTGGATCTCCAGCTCCACAAAGTTGATCGTTTCTTTGAGATGTGACTGGAACTGAGAGTGGAGGTACACAATACTGAGATTATTTTCTATGCCTTCAGGACTCTACTGTACAATGCATCTTCCCATCCTACTCCGTGGCAATAAATTTACTGCATTTTCAGTTTTAAATGTGGGCTCGAAATTTCCAAGTTTTGTGGTGGGATTTATGGGATGGGTCTTGTTATGTTTTCAAGTCTACTTGACAGTTCCATGGCTATCTAAAAAATCAACAGAAGTTGCACCCACATTAGTCTTAATCTACTGAGTTTAATAGGACGTCATACCTCTCTAGTGCTGGTAATTCCTTTCTTTATTTGAATAACCTCCTCTTCATACTCCAAGATCATAGTCTTATAATTCTCATTTTCAAATTTCAGTTTTTCAGCCTTTGTCCTCTCCTCCAGTTCTCCAATAGCTTCTTCCCGGCTTTGTACCCTCATCTGCAGCGCAAGGTTCCGTATTTTTGCAGCAGTGAGCTTATTCTCCGTCTTCTGCTCAGCTGCAAGGAGCCGTTTCACCTCAACAAGAGCTGCCCGCTTTCCCAGCCGCCGGGCGAGAGCCGCAAGGAGTACTTCTTGCATCATCATGATGAAGGCTTGATATTCACAGTCCCATTGCTTCTTCTTCTCCTGGCACCGGGGCCGGAGTTCTTCAACTTGCTGCTGGTAGAGCTGTGATTTGCACTGCCACTGCAACTTTAGGTCCTCTAGAATTTTTAGCTGGTCCTGGTAGCCATGGCGACTCCGCCTTGTACACACAGGCATTGGCACGTTTTCCCTTTCCAACCAGTCAGCTATTATCATCTGCTGCTCGCTGTTCAACTGGCAGAGTTCATCCCTTTCTGACAGGAGGTTCTGCAGAAGCGCTTGGTGTTCCTTATACTCAGCTTCAAGATTATATCTCTCCATCTCCAGCTGCTCTTTGGAAGCTTCACTGTCATGACATCCATCCAGACCAGTGTTCTGCAGCTGCTCATATGAACCTAAATTTACGGGGCAGAGTTATACTAAAGAATCATCCAGTTCTATTAATTAACAGATGGCAACAGCTGATTTTGCCATCTTGAAATTGAGCTATGTTCAGATGAGAAGGCTCAGTTTAAAAATATATTACGACTCTTCATATGAAACCATGTGTTAAAAACCAACAGGAATTAATTGCCATGTAATTTTCTCTAGAATGTATAGACTTTATAGTTCTTTACCTTTTTTTCTCTGAAATGGTAGTGGATGGCTACCATTGATTGGAGGTAGAACAAGTGGAGCAAAATGTGTGCTGTCTCTAGTTTCTGGACTGTGCACACCCACATCAAGAGCCTAAACAAAGTATACAAGGTATTTTTCACACAAGAATCTACATACTGACACACAAGCACACATAACCATACACAACCTTCCATCATAGCCAAACAACTTTTTATTAAAATGTACTAAAAATGTATTTCTATTTGTTTCTTTCTTGAGGCAGCAGTACAAATATTTTTAAGGTATCCCATATAATTTAAAGATTCAAAAACACATGCGCCTTCATTTCAGCATTTAAATAAAATGTGTATACACGTACCTGAACGTTCTTTGCTTTCTGAGCACTGTGGTTTGGTCTTATTGGTGGCAGCTTTGTGCAGCCCCTTTTCCTCTTTTCCATATCTACTGGCGCCTCTTGTCTTTTGATGTGAATTCTAAAGATCGATAAGCCTTTTAGTTTTTGGGGAACAGACCTCAGCCAATTACAATAAGCAGCAACGAAGCAAATGAGTACTATGGGAATGGTGAAAGGCGTGATTAATGTGATAACTTGTGTGACTTCACAGCCCCTTTATTAAATCATAATTATGCCACAAGTACCATCTCTACATAAATATCAACTTGCTAAACCTGCTAAACCTTGCACGGCTCAAGGTTTTTTCGTTTAGATTTTAATCAATTTATCTGCTCATTCAACCACATGAAAATCAAGCCAACGTGTATCAGAAACAGTACACGCTGTAAACATCACACGTGTAAAACCTAATAATGAAAGTTGAATCGCACAACGATGTCAGAATATGGCACAATTTAACTGTGGAACTAGGTGGAGAGAATCTGACTAGCAGTACATTGGTAAGGTTTGATGCATATCCCAAGATAAGTCATAAAGCCTTGAATAAAGATGAAGGCTAAGACAGCAAAAGTTATGTAATTCTTCAAACATGAATACTAAACGTACAATTCTGGCAAACCATGTCAATTACAATCCATTATACTGATGTGTTTATTTGATTCACTGGAAGACAACGAGTGACTTGTGTTTGGAACATAGTCTTCCTTCCCAAAGTTATACTGACTTCTTATACTGACATTTTTTAAACATGTACAGACAATTTTATTCCCTGGAAAGTAACATATACACAAACAGACAGACACACACAAACACACATATATCAGATATTTTGTCAACTTTCAAATATAAAAGGCACAGCACTATTTTCAAATATAACAGTGTACTGTTTTTATTTTAGTTCTGCACAAAGAGCATACAGCATGTATGTGTATATACGTGTACACGTGTGTGTTCAACTGTGTTATACACAATGCTGCAGTGGCCTGCTCTGCTTCAGCTTGCTCTTTACTGTGCTACACTTGACAGAGAGCTTTTCATGCTGCCTCTTGAGAATGTCTAGTTGGCTCTGCAGGTCCTCGCATGCATCCTTCACCTTCTCAAAATCCTGGAGCAGCTTCTTGTTTCTCAGCAGGCTGCAGCGCTGGCACAGGCGCAGATTGTCTGCACGCAGCTTGTCTTTAGTTATCATTACCCCTGCCAGAGCTTTCCGCTTGTTGCCGATCATTGCCTTTATCTTGGCCAGATTGGCTAGTTTGGCCTGGATCTCCAGCTCCACAAAGTTGATCGTTTCTTTGAGATGTGACTGGAACTGAGAGTGGAGGTACACAATACTGAGATTATTTTCTATGCCTTCAGGACTCTACTGTACAATGCATCTTCCCATCCTACTCCGTGGCAATAAATTTACTGCATTTTCAGTTTTAAATGTGGGCTCGAAATTTCCAAGTTTTGTGGTGGGATTTATGGGATGGGTCTTGTTATGTTTTCAAGTCTACTTGACAGTTCCATGGCTATCTAAAAAATCAACAGAAGTTGCACCCACATTAGTCTTAATCTACTGAGTTTAATAGGACGTCATACCTCTCTAGTGCTGGTAATTCCTTTCTTTATTTGAATAACCTCCTCTTCATACTCCAAGATCATAGTCTTATAATTCTCATTTTCAAATTTCAGTTTTTCAGCCTTTGTCCTCTCCTCCAGTTCTCCAATAGCTTCTTCCCGGCTTTGTACCCTCATCTGCAGCGCAAGGTTCCGTATTTTTGCAGCAGTGAGCTTATTCTCCGTCTTCTGCTCAGCTGCAAGGAGCCGTTTCACCTCAACAAGAGCTGCCCGCTTTCCCAGCCGCCGGGCGAGAGCCGCAAGGAGTACTTCTTGCATCATCATGATGAAGGCTTGATATTCACAGTCCCATTGCTTCTTCTTCTCCTGGCACCGGGGCCGGAGTTCTTCAACTTGCTGCTGGTAGAGCTGTGATTTGCACTGCCACTGCAACTTTAGGTCCTCTAGAATTTTTAGCTGGTCCTGGTAGCCATGGCGACTCCGCCTTGTACACACAGGCATTGGCACGTTTTCCCTTTCCAACCAGTCAGCTATTATCATCTGCTGCTCGCTGTTCAACTGGCAGAGTTCATCCCTTTCTGACAGGAGGTTCTGCAGAAGCGCTTGGTGTTCCTTATACTCAGCTTCAAGATTATATCTCTCCATCTCCAGCTGCTCTTTGGAAGCTTCACTGTCATGACATCCATCCAGACCAGTGTTCTGCAGCTGCTCATATGAACCTAAATTTACGGGGCAGAGTTATACTAAAGAATCATCCAGTTCTATTAATTAACAGATGGCAACAGCTGATTTTGCCATCTTGAAATTGAGCTATGTTCAGATGAGAAGGCTCAGTTTAAAAATATATTACGACTCTTCATATGAAACCATGTGTTAAAAACCAACAGGAATTAATTGCCATGTAATTTTCTCTAGAATGTATAGACTTTATAGTTCTTTACCTTTTTTTCTCTGAAATGGTAGTGGATGGCTACCATTGATTGGAGGTAGAACAAGTGGAGCAAAATGTGTGCTGTCTCTAGTTTCTGGACTGTGCACACCCACATCAAGAGCCTAAACAAAGTATACAAGGTATTTTTCACACAAGAATCTACATACTGACACACAAGCACACATAACCATACACAACCTTCCATCATAGCCAAACAACTTTTTATTAAAATGTACTAAAAATGTATTTCTATTTGTTTCTTTCTTGAGGCAGCAGTACAAATATTTTTAAGGTATCCCATATAATTTAAAGATTCAAAAACACATGCGCCTTCATTTCAGCATTTAAATAAAATGTGTATACACGTACCTGAACGTTGTTTGCTTTCTGAGCACTGTGGTTTGGTCTTATTGGTGGCAGCTTTGTGCAGCCCCTTTTCCTCTTTTCCATATCTACTGGCGCCTCTTGTCTTTTGATGTGAATTCTAAAGATCGATAAGCCTTTTAGTTTTTGGGGAACAGACCTCAGCCAATTACAATAAGCAGCAACGAAGCAAATGAGTACTATGGGAATGGTGAAAGGTGTGATTAATGTGATAACTTGTGTGACTTCACAGCCCCTTTATTAAATCATAATTATGCCACAAGTACCATCTCTACATAAATATCAACTTGCTAAACCTGCTAAACCTTGCACGGCTCAAGGTTTTTTCGTTTAGATTTTAATCAATTTATCTGCTCATTCAACCACATGAAAATCAAGCCAACGTGTATCAGAAACAGTACACGCTGTAAACATCACACGTGTAAAACCTAATAATGAAAGTTGAATCGCACAACGATGTCAGAATATGGCACAATTTAACTGTGGAACTAGGTGGAGAGAATCTGACTAGCAGTACATTGGTAAGGTTTGATGCATATCCCAAGATAAGTCATAAAGCCTTGAATAAAGATGAAGGCTAAGACAGCAAAAGTTATGTAATTCTTCAAACATGAATACTAAACGTACAATTCTGGCAAACTATGTCAATTACAATCCATTATACTGATGTGTTTATTTGATTCACTGGAAGACAATGAGTGACTTGTGTTTGGAACATAGTCTTCCTTCCCAAAGTTATACTGACTTCTTATACTGACATTTTTTAAACATGTACAGACAATTTTATTCCCTGGAAAGTAACATATACACAAACAGACAGACACACACAAACACACATATATGAGATATTTTGTCAACTTTCAAATATAAAAGGCACAGCACTATTTTCAAATATAACAGTGTACTGTTTTTATTTTAGTTCTGCACAAAGAGCATACAGCATGTATGTGTATATACGTGTACACGTGTGTGTTCAACTGTGTTATACACAATGCTGCAGTGGCCTGCTCTGCTTCAGCTTGCTCTTTACTGTGCTACACTTGACAGAGAGCTTTTCATGCTGCCTCTTGAGAATGTCTAGTTGGCTCTGCAAGTCCTCGCATGCATCCTTCACCTTCTCAAAATCCTGGAGCAGCTTCTTGTTTCTCAGCAGGCTGCAGCGCTGGCACAGGCGCAGATTGTCTGCACGCAGCTTGTCTTTAGTTATCATTACCCCTGCCAGAGCTTTCCGCTTGTTGCCGATCATTGCCTTTATCTTGGCCAGATTGGCTAGTTTGGCCTGGATCTCCAGCTCCACAAAGTTGATCGTTTCTTTGAGATGTGACTGGAACTGAGAGTGGAGGTACACAATACTGAGATTATTTTCTATGCCTTCAGGACTCTACTGTACAATGCATCTTCCCATCCTACTCCGTGGCAATAAATTTACTGCATTTTCAGTTTTAAATGTGGGCTCGAAATTTCCAAGTTTTGTGGTGGGATTTATGGGATGGGTCTTGTTATGTTTTCAAGTCTACTTGACAGTTCCATGGCTATCTAAAAAATCAACAGAAGTTGCACCCACATTAGTCTTAATCTACTGAGTTTAATAGGACGTCATACCTCTCTAGTGCTGGTAATTCCTTTCTTTATTTGAATAACCTCCTCTTCATACTCCAAGATCATAGTCTTATAATTCTCATTTTCAAATTTCAGTTTTTCAGCCTTTGTCCTCTCCTCCAGTTCTCCAATAGCTTCTTCCCGGCTTTGTACCCTCATCTGCAGCGCAAGGTTCCGTATTTTTGCAGCAGTGAGCTTATTCTCCGTCTTCTGCTCAGCTGCAAGGAGCCGTTTCACCTCAACAAGAGCTGCCCGCTTTCCCAGCCGCCGGGCGAGAGCCGCAAGGAGTACTTCTTGCATCATCATGATGAAGGCTTGATATTCACAGTCCCATTGCTTCTTCTTCTCCTGGCACCGGGGCCGGAGTTCTTCAACTTGCTGCTGGTAGAGCTGTGATTTGCACTGCCACTGCAACTTTAGGTCCTCTAGAATTTTTAGCTGGTCCTGGTAGCCATGGCGACTCCGCCTTGTACACACAGGCATTGGCACGTTTTCCCTTTCCAACCAGTCAGCTATTATCATCTGCTGCTCGCTGTTCAACTGGCAGAGTTCATCCCTTTCTGACAGGAGGTTCTGCAGAAGCGCTTGGTGTTCCTTATACTCAGCTTCAAGATTATATCTCTCCATCTCCAGCTGCTCTTTGGAAGCTTCACTGTCATGACATCCATCCAGACCAGTGTTCTGCAGCTGCTCATATGAACCTAAATTTACGGGGCAGAGTTATACTAAAGAATCATCCAGTTCTATTAATTAACAGATGGCAACAGCTGATTTTGCCATCTTGAAATTGAGCTATGTTCAGATGAGAAGGCTCAGTTTAAAAATATATTACGACTCTTCATATGAAACCATGTGTTAAAAACCAACAGGAATTAATTGCCATGTAATTTTCTCTAGAATGTATAGACTTTATAGTTCTTTACCTTTTTTTCTCTGAAATGGTAGTGGATGGCTACCATTGATTGGAGGTAGAACAAGTGGAGCAAAATGTGTGCTGTCTCTAGTTTCTGGACTGTGCACACCCACATCAAGAGCCTAAACAAAGTATACAAGGTATTTTTCACACAAGAATCTACATACTGACACACAAGCACACATAACCATACACAACCTTCCATCATAGCCAAACAACTTTTTATTAAAATGTACTAAAAATGTATTTCTATTTGTTTCTTTCTTGAGGCAGCAGTACAAATATTTTTAAGGTATCCCATATAATTTAAAGATTCAAAAACACATGCGCCTTCATTTCAGCATTTAAATAAAATGTGTATACACGTACCTGAACGTTGTTTGCTTTCTGAGCACTGTGGTTTGGTCTTATTGGTGGCAGCTTTGTGCAGCCCCTTTTCCTCTTTTCCATATCTACTGGCGCCTCTTGTCTTTTGATGTGAATTCTAAAGATCGATAAGCCTTTTAGTTTTTGGGGAACAGACCTCAGCCAATTACAATAAGCAGCAACGAAGCAAATGAGTACTATGGGAATGGTGAAAGGCGTGATTAATGTGATAACTTGTGTGACTTCACAGCCCCTTTATTAAATCATAATTATGCCACAAGTACCATCTCTACATAAATATCAACTTGCTAAACCTGCTAAACCTTGCACGGCTCAAGGTTTTTTCGTTTAGATTTTAATCAATTTATCTGCTCATTCAACCACATGAAAATCAAGCCAACGTGTATCAGAAACAGTACACGCTGTAAACATCACACGTGTAAAACCTAATAATGAAAGTTGAATCGCACAACGATGTCAGAATATGGCACAATTTAACTGTGGAACTAGGTGGAGAGAATCTGACTAGCAGTACATTGGTAAGGTTTGATGCATATCCCAAGATAAGTCATAAAGCCTTGAATAAAGATGAAGGCTAAGACAGCAAAAGTTATGTAATTCTTCAAACATCAATACTAAACGTACAATTCTGGCAAACTATGTCAATTACAATCCATTATACTGATGTGTTTATTTGATTCACTGGAAGACAACGAGTGACTTGTGTTTGGAACATAGTCTTCCTTCCCAAAGTTATACTGACTTCTTATACTGACATTTTTTAAACATGTACAGACAATTTTATTCCCTGGAAAGTAACATATACACAAACAGACAGACACACACAAACACACATATATCAGATATTTTGTCAACTTTCAAATATAAAAGGCACAGCACTATTTTCAAATATAACAGTGTACTGTTTTTATTTTAGTTCTGCACAAAGAGCATACAGCATGTATGTGTATATACGTGTACACGTGTGTGTTCAACTGTGTTATACACAATGCTGCAGTGGCCTGCTCTGCTTCAGCTTGCTCTTTACTGTGCTACACTTGACAGAGAGCTTTTCATGCTGCCTCTTGAGAATGTCTAGTTGGCTCTGCAAGTCCTCGCATGCATCCTTCACCTTCTCAAAATCCTGGAGCAGCTTCTTGTTTCTCAGCAGGCTGCAGCGCTGGCACAGGCGCAGATTGTCTGCACGCAGCTTGTCTTTAGTTATCATTACCCCTGCCAGAGCTTTCCGCTTGTTGCCGATCATTGCCTTTATCTTGGCCAGATTGGCTAGTTTGGCCTGGATCTCCAGCTCCACAAAGTTGATTGTTTCTTTGATATGTGACTGGAACTGAGAGTGGAGGTACACAATACTGAGATTATTTTCTATGCCTTCAGGACTCTACTGTACAATACATCTTCCCATCCTACTCCGTGGCAATAAATTTACTGCATTTTCAGTTTTAAATGGGGGCTCGAAATTTCCAAGTTTTGTGATGGGATTTATGGGATGGGTCTTGTTATGTTTTCAAGTCTACTTGACAGTTCCATGGCTATCTAAAAAATCAACAGAACTTGCACCCACATTAGTCTTAATCTACTGAGTTTAATAGGATGTCATACCTCTCTAGTGCTGGTCATTCCTTTCTTTATTCGAATAACCTCCTCTTCATACTCCAAGATCATAGTCTTATAATTCTCATTTTCAAATTTCAGTTTTTCAGCCTTTGTCCTCTCCTCCAGTTCTCCAATAGCTTCTTCCCGGCTTTGTACCCTCATCTGCAGCGCAAGGTTCCGTATTTTTGCAGCAGTGAGCTTATTCTCCGTCTTCTGCTCAGCTGCAAGGAGCCGTTTCACCTCAACAAGAGCTGCCCGCTTTCCCAGCCGCCGGGCGAGAGCCGTAACGACTACTTCTTGCATCATCATGATGAAGGCTTGATATTCACAGTCCCACTGCTTCTTCTTCTCCTGGCACCGGGGCCGGAGTTCTTCAACTTGCTGCTGGTAGAGCTGTGATTTGCACTGCCACTGCAACTTTAGGTCCTCTAGAATTTTTAGCTGGTCCTGGTAGCCATGGCGACTCCGCCTTGTACACACAGGCATTGGCACGTTTTCCCTCTCCAACCAGTCAGCTATTATCATCTGCTGCTCGCTGTTCAACTGCCAGAGTTCATCCCTTTCTGACAGGAGGCTCTGCAGAAGCGCTTGGTGTTCCTTATACTCAGCTTCAAGATTATATCTCTCCATCTCCAGCTGCTCTTTGGAAGCTTCAGTGTCATGACATCCATCCAGACCAGTCTTCTGCAGCTGCTCATATGAACCTAAATTTACGGGGCAGAGTTATACTAAAGAATCATCCAGTTCTATTAATTAACAGATGGCAACAGCTGATTTTGCCATCTTGAAATTGAGCTATGTTCAGATGAGAAGGGTCAGTTTAAAAATATATTACGACTCTTCATATGAAACCATGTGTTAAAAACCAACAGGAATGAATTGCCATGTAATTTTCTCTAGAATGTATAGACTTTATAGTTCTTTACCTTTTTTTCTCTGAAATGGTAGTGGATGGCTACCATTGATTGGAGGTAGAACAAGTGGAGCAAAATGTGTGCTGTCTCTAGTTTCTGGACTGTGCACACCCACATCAAGAGCCTAAACAAAGTATACAAGGTATTTTTCACACAAGAATCTACATACTGACACACAAGCACACATAACCATACACAACCTTCCACCATAGCCAAACAACTTTTTATTAAAATGTACTAAAAATGTATTTCTGTTTGTTTCTTTCTTGAGGCAGCAGTACAAATATTTTTAAGGTATCCCATATAATTTAAAGATTCAAAAACACATGCTCCTTCATTTCAGCATTTAAATAAAATATGTATACACGTACCTGAACGTTGTTTGCTTTCTGAGCACTGTGGTTTGGTCTTATTGGTGGCAGCTTTGTGCAGCCACCTTTCCTCTTTTCCATATCTACTGGCGCCTCTCGTCTTTTGATGTGAATTCTAAAGATCGATAAGCCTTTTAGTTTTTGGGGAACAGACCTCAGCCAAATACAATAAGCAGCAGCGAAGCAAATGAGTACTATGGGAATGGTGAAAGGCGTGATTAATGTGATAACTTGTGTGACTTCACAGCCCCTTTATTACATCATAATTATGCCACAAGTACCATCTCTACATAAATATCAATTTGCTAAACCTGCTAAATCTTGCACGGTTCAAGGTTTTTTTCCCTTTAGATTTTAATCAATTTATCTGCTCATTCAACCACACGAAAATCAAGCCAACGTGTATCAGAAACAGTACACGCTGTAAACATCACACGTGTAAAACCTAATAATGAAAGTTGAAAATCCGCAAAGGTAGCTAAGCTAGCTAGCATGTAGCAGGTGACTCAGGAATGGAGCTGGTATAGATGTGGTCTGCAAGCTAGAGATCCACGCTGCACCCTGCTCTTTAAGAAAATGAGCTTCAACCTTTCAGTAAACAGATTGGGTTTTTGTTGGGTTAAAAACATTTTCTTTATCAAGCTGAACTCAGAGGCCTTCAGATGTCTCTGCAGATTTGTTAGCTAGGCAATAAATAATGAAAATGCCTCAGAGAGAGAGAGATAGAGAGAGATGGAACGAGAGAGAGAATGGACTCAATAAATCTCTCAGTCCATGCTTTTACTATTACTAGTTAATTACTTTTCAGTTCCTACTCTAGGTCCAGTTCAGACAGTGCACCATTTGTGTATAGCATCTAGCACCAAGGGCTTATTGAGCTGGTCCTTTCTAAGTTATGAAAGCTCCATCGATGAGACTGGCTGTGTGCTGGGCTGGTGACATAGATGGAAAACTGTATTGTTTTTGTCATGGTTTTAAAAATGATGCGAAGTGAAATGTACTCCTGGGTCAAATTGCTTAGCTATAGTATGAATCATCTGATTAGGACCCAGATAAGTCAAAACAATGACTTGGGCAAGTGTTTAGGGCTCTAGGTTTCTGGTGATAAATATCTGGGTCAGCCCATTTAACAGTGTGTCTGTAGCTTTTCATTAACTTTTTATTGCTTATTGGTCACTGTGTATTGCCTTTTCTTACTATTCAGTTTGAAATATCAACAAATAGGACAGAACAAAACATTATCTTTATGCTAAGGTCAACTAGTGTTACTGGCAAACCCAAAGAAATTGGTTAGAGTGGGGATGGTTTTGAAGTCATATCAGCAAAAATTGGCATAACATAGATGATTGTAACTTTGGGATTCGCCTGTCTACTGAACTTTTGGATGAAGAAGTCACGGAGCTGCTCTCTAAGTAGGACTCAGCTCTGAGTCTCTCTCCTTAAATGTCAGATATCTTTTCTTCAGTAATTTGTGGTCTTTAGCGTGGCTCCCTTAATTACAGCTATAATAGTGTACATGCCAGCTGTGTTGAATCGCACAACGATGTCAGAATCTGGCACAATTTAACTGTGGAACTAGGTGGAGAGAATCTGACTAGCAGTACATTGGTAAGGTTTGATGCATATCCCAAGATAAGTCATAAAGCCTTGAATAAAGATGAAGGCTAAGAGAGCAAAAGTTATGTAATTCTTCAAACATGAATACTAAACGTGCAATTCTGGCACACCATGTCAATTACAATCCATTATACTGATGTGTTTATTTGATTCACTGGAAGACAACGAGTGACTTGTGTTTGGAACATAGTCTTCCTTCCCAAAGTTATACTGACTTCTTATGCTGACATTTTTTAAACATGTACAGACAATTTTATTCCCTGGAAAGTAACATATACACACACAGACGGACACACACACACACACAAACACACATATATCAGATATTTTTGTCAACTTTCAAATATAAAAGGCACAGCACTATTTTCAAATATAACAGTGCACTGTTTTTATTTTAGTTCTGCACAAAGAGCATACAGCATGTTTGTGTATATACGTGTACACGTGTGTGTTCAACTGTGTTATACACAATGCTGCAGTGGCCTGCTCTGCTTCAGCTTGCTCTTTACTGTGCTACACTTGACAGAGAGCTTTTCATGCTGCCTCTTGAGAATGTCTATTTGGCTCTGCAGGTCCTCACATGCATCTTTCACCTTCTCAAAATCCTGGAGCAGCTTCTTGTTTCTCAGCAGGCTGCAGCGCTGGTACAGGCGCAGATTGTCTGCACGCAGTTTGTCTTTAGTTATCATTACCCCTGCCAGAGCTTTCCGCTTGTTGCCGATCATTGCCTTTATCTTGGCCAGATTGGCTAGTTTGGCCTGGATCTCCAGCTCCACAAAGTTGATCGTTTCTTTGAGATGTGACTGGAACTGAGAGTGGAGGTACACAATACTGAGATTATTTTCTATGCCTTCAAGACTCTACTACTGTACAATACATCTTCCCATCCTACTCCGTGGCAATAAATTTACTGCATTTTCAGTTTTAAATGGGGGCTCGAAATTTCCAAGTTTTGTGATGGGATTTATGGGATGGGTCTTGTTATGTTTTCAAGTCTACTTGACAGTTCCATGGCTATCTAAAAAATCAACAGAACTTGCACCCACATTAGTCTTAATCTACTGAGTTTAATAGGACGTCATACCTCTCTAGTGCTGGTCATTCCTTTCTTTATTCGAATAACCTCCTCTTCATACTCCAAGATCATAGTCTTATAATTCTCATTTTCAAATTTCAGTTTTTCAGCCTTTGTCCTCTCCTCCAGTTCTCCAATAGCTTCTTCCCGGCTTTGTACCCTCATCTGCAGCGCAAGGTTCCGTATTTTTGCAGCAGTGAGCTTAGTCTCCGTCTTCTGCTCAGCTGCAAGGAGCCGTTTCACCTCAATAAGAGCTGCCCGCTTTCCCAGCCGCCGGGCGACAGCCGCAACGACTACTTCTTGCATCATCATGATGAAGGCTTGATATTCACAGTCCCACTGCTTCTTCTCCTGGCACCGGGGCCGGAGTTCTTCAACTTGCTGCTGGTAGAGCTGTGATTTGCACTGCCACTGCAACTTTAGGTCCTCTAGAATTTTTAGCTGGTCCTGGTAGCCATGGCGACTCCGCCTTGTACACACAGGCATTGGCACGTTTTCCCTCTCCAACCAGTCAGCTATTATCATCTGCTGCTCGCTGTTCAACTGCCAGAGTTCATCCCTTTCTGACAGGAGGCTCTGCAGAAGCGCTTGGTGTTCCTTATACTCAGCTTCAAGATTATATCTCTCCATCTCCAGCTGCTCTTTGGAAGCTTCAGTGTCATGACATCCATCCAGACCAGTCTTCTGCAGCTGCTCATATGAACCTAAATTTACGGGGCAGAGTTATACTAAAGAATCATCCAGTTCTATTAATTAACAGATGGCAACAGCTGATTTGAAATTGAGCTATGTTCAGATGAGAAGGCTCAGTTTAAAAATATATTACGACTCTTCATATGAAACCATGTGTTAAAAACCAACAGGAATGAATTGCCATGTAATTTTCTCTAGAATGTATAGACTTTATAGTTCTTTACCTTTTTTTCTCTGAAATGGTAGTGGATGGCTACCATTGATTGGAGGTAGAACAAGTGGAGCAAAATGTGTGCTGTCTCTAGTTTCTGGACTGTGCACACCCACATCAAGAGCCTAAACAAAGTATACAAGGTATTTTTCACACAAGAATCTACATACTGACACACAAGCACACATAACCATACACAACCTTCCATCATAGCCAAACAACTTTTTATTAAAATGTACTAAAAATGTATTTCTATTTGTTTCTTTCTTGAGGCAGCAGTACAAATATTTTTAAGGTATCCCATATAATTTAAAGATTCAAAAACACATGCGCCTTCATTTCAGCATTTAAATAAAATGTGTATACACGTACCTGAACGTTCTTTGCTTTCTGAGCACTGTGGTTTGGTCTTATTGGTGGCAGCTTTGTGCAGCCCCTTTTCCTCTTTTCCATATCTACTGGCGCCTCTTGTCTTTTGATGTGAATTCTAAAGATCGATAAGCCTTTTAGTTTTTGGGGAACAGACCTCAGCCAATTACAATAAGCAGCAACGAAGCAAATGAGTACTATGGGAATGGTGAAAGGCGTGATTAATGTGATAACTTGTGTGACTTCACAGCCCCTTTATTAAATCATAATTATGCCACAAGTACCATCTCTACATAAATATCAACTTGCTAAACCTGCTAAACCTTGCACGGCTCAAGGTTTTTTCGTTTAGATTTTAATCAATTTATCTGCTCATTCAACCACATGAAAATCAAGCCAACGTGTATCAGAAACAGTACACGCTGTAAACATCACACGTGTAAAACCTAATAATGAAAGTTGAATCGCACAACGATGTCAGAATATGGCACAATTTAACTGTGGAACTAGGTGGAGAGAATCTGACTAGCAGTACATTGGTAAGGTTTGATGCATATCCCAAGATAAGTCATAAAGCCTTGAATAAAGATGAAGGCTAAGACAGCAAAAGTTATGTAATTCTTCAAACATGAATACTAAACGTACAATTCTGGCAAACTATGTCAATTACAATCCATTATACTGATGTGTTTATTTGATTCACTGGAAGACAACGAGTGACTTGTGTTTGGAACATAGTCTTCCTTCCCAAAGTTATACTGACTTCTTATACTGACATTTTTTAAACATGTACAGACAATTTTATTCCCTGGAAAGTAACATATACACAAACAGACAGACACACACAAACACACATATATCAGATATTTTGTCAACTTTCAAATATAAAAGGCACAGCACTATTTTCAAATATAACAGTGTACTGTTTTTATTTTAGTTCTGCACAAAGAGCATACAGCATGTATGTGTATATACGTGTACACGTGTGTGTTCAACTGTGTTATACACAATGCTGCAGTGGCCTGCTCTGCTTCAGCTTGCTCTTTACTGTGCTACACTTGACAGAGAGCTTTTCATGCTGCCTCTTGAGAATGTCTAGTTGGCTCTGCAAGTCCTCGCATGCATCCTTCACCTTCTCAAAATCCTGGAGCAGCTTCTTGTTTCTCAGCAGGCTGCAGCGCTGGCACAGGCGCAGATTGTCTGCACGCAGCTTGTCTTTAGTTATCATTACCCCTGCCAGAGCTTTCCGCTTGTTGCCGATCATTGCCTTTATCTTGGCCAGATTGGCTAGTTTGGCCTGGATCTCCAGCTCCACAAAGTTGATCGTTTCTTTGAGATGTGACTGGAACTGAGAGTGGAGGTACACAATACTGAGATTATTTTCTATGCCTTCAGGACTCTACTGTACAATACATCTTCCCATCCTACTCCGTGGCAATAAATTTACTGCATTTTCAGTTTTAAATGGGGGCTCGAAATTTCCAAGTTTTGTGATGGGATTTATGGGATGGGTCTTGTTATGTTTTCAAGTCTACTTGACAGTTCCATGGCTATCTAAAAAATCAACAGAACTTGCACCCACATTAGTCTTAATCTACTGAGTTTAATAGGATGTCATACCTCTCTAGTGCTGGTCATTCCTTTCTTTATTCGAATAACCTCCTCTTCATACTCCAAGATCATAGTCTTATAATTCTCATTTTCAAATTTCAGTTTTTCAGCCTTTGTCCTCTCCTCCAGTTCTCCAATAGCTTCTTCCCGGCTTTGTACCCTCATCTGCAGCGCAAGGTTCCGTATTTTTGCAGCAGTGAGCTTATTCTCCGTCTTCTGCTCAGCTGCAAGGAGCCGTTTCACCTCAACAAGAGCTGCCCGCTTTCCCAGCCGCCGGGCGAGAGCCGTAACGACTACTTCTTGCATCATCATGATGAAGGCTTGATATTCACAGTCCCACTGCTTCTTCTTCTCCTGGCACCGGGGCCGGAGTTCTTCAACTTGCTGCTGGTAGAGCTGTGATTTGCACTGCCACTGCAACTTTAGGTCCTCTAGAATTTTTAGCTGGTCCTGGTAGCCATGGCGACTCCGCCTTGTACACACAGGCATTGGCACGTTTTCCCTCTCCAACCAGTCAGCTATTATCATCTGCTGCTCGCTGTTCAACTGCCAGAGTTCATCCCTTTCTGACAGGAGGCTCTGCAGAAGCGCTTGGTGTTCCTTATACTCAGCTTCAAGATTATATCTCTCCATCTCCAGCTGCTCTTTGGAAGCTTCAGTGTCATGACATCCATCCAGACCAGTCTTCTGCAGCTGCTCATATGAACCTAAATTTACGGGGCAGAGTTATACTAAAGAATCATCCAGTTCTATTAATTAACAGATGGCAACAGCTGATTTTGCCATCTTGAAATTGAGCTATGTTCAGATGAGAAGGGTCAGTTTAAAAATATATTACGACTCTTCATATGAAACCATGTGTTAAAAACCAACAGGAATGAATTGCCATGTAATTTTCTCTAGAATGTATAGACTTTATAGTTCTTTACCTTTTTTTCTCTGAAATGGTAGTGGATGGCTACCATTGATTGGAGGTAGAACAAGTGGAGCAAAATGTGTGCTGTCTCTAGTTTCTGGACTGTGCACACCCACATCAAGAGCCTAAACAAAGTATACAAGGTATTTTTCACACAAGAATCTACATACTGACACACAAGCACACATAACCATACACAACCTTCCACCATAGCCAAACAACTTTTTATTAAAATGTACTAAAAATGTATTTCTGTTTGTTTCTTTCTTGAGGCAGCAGTACAAATATTTTTAAGGTATCCCATATAATTTAAAGATTCAAAAACACATGCTCCTTCATTTCAGCATTTAAATAAAATATGTATACACGTACCTGAACGTTGTTTGCTTTCTGAGCACTGTGGTTTGGTCTTATTGGTGGCAGCTTTGTGCAGCCACCTTTCCTCTTTTCCATATCTACTGGCGCCTCTCGTCTTTTGATGTGAATTCTAAAGATCGATAAGCCTTTTAGTTTTTGGGGAACAGACCTCAGCCAAATACAATAAGCAGCAGCGAAGCAAATGAGTACTATGGGAATGGTGAAAGGCGTGATTAATGTGATAACTTGTGTGACTTCACAGCCCCTTTATTACATCATAATTATGCCACAAGTACCATCTCTACATAAATATCAATTTGCTAAACCTGCTAAATCTTGCACGGTTCAAGGTTTTTTTCCCTTTAGATTTTAATCAATTTATCTGCTCATTCAACCACACGAAAATCAAGCCAACGTGTATCAGAAACAGTACACGCTGTAAACATCACACGTGTAAAACCTAATAATGAAAGTTGAAAATCCGCAAAGGTAGCTAAGCTAGCTAGCATGTAGCAGGTGACTCAGGAATGGAGCTGGTATAGATGTGGTCTGCAAGCTAGAGATCCACGCTGCACCCTGCTCTTTAAGAAAATGAGCTTCAACCTTTCAGTAAACAGATTGGGTTTTTGTTGGGTTAAAAACATTTTCTTTATCAAGCTGAACTCAGAGGCCTTCAGATGTCTCTGCAGATTTGTTAGCTAGGCAATAAATAATGAAAATGCCTCAGAGAGAGAGAGATAGAGAGAGATGGAACGAGAGAGAGAATGGACTCAATAAATCTCTCAGTCCATGCTTTTACTATTACTAGTTAATTACTTTTCAGTTCCTACTCTAGGTCCAGTTCAGACAGTGCACCATTTGTGTATAGCATCTAGCACCAAGGGCTTATTGAGCTGGTCCTTTCTAAGTTATGAAAGCTCCATCGATGAGACTGGCTGTGTGCTGGGCTGGTGACATAGATGGAAAACTGTATTGTTTTTGTCATGGTTTTAAAAATGATGCGAAGTGAAATGTACTCCTGGGTCAAATTGCTTAGCTATAGTATGAATCATCTGATTAGGACCCAGATAAGTCAAAACAATGACTTGGGCAAGTGTTTAGGGCTCTAGGTTTCTGGTGATAAATATCTGGGTCAGCCCATTTAACAGTGTGTCTGTAGCTTTTCATTAACTTTTTATTGCTTATTGGTCACTGTGTATTGCCTTTTCTTACTATTCAGTTTGAAATATCAACAAATAGGACAGAACAAAACATTATCTTTATGCTAAGGTCAACTAGTGTTACTGGCAAACCCAAAGAAATTGGTTAGAGTGGGGATGGTTTTGAAGTCATATCAGCAAAAATTAGCATAACATAGATGATTGTAACTTTGGGATTCGCCTGTCTACTGAACTTTTGGATGAAGAAGTCACGGAGCTGCTCTCTAAGTAGGACTCAGCTCTGAGTCTCTCTCCTTAAATGTCAGATATCTTTTCTTCAGTAATTTGTGGTCTTTAGCGTGGCTCCCTTAATTACAGCTATAATAGTGTACATGCCAGCTGTGTTGAATCGCACAACGATGTCAGAATCTGGCACAATTTAACTGTGGAACTAGGTGGAGAGAATCTGACTAGCAGTACATTGGTAAGGTTTGATGCATATCCCAAGATAAGTCATAAAGCCTTGAATAAAGATGAAGGCTAAGAGAGCAAAAGTTATGTAATTCTTCAAACATGAATACTAAACGTGCAATTCTGGCACACCATGTCAATTACAATCCATTATACTGATGTGTTTATTTGATTCACTGGAAGACAACGAGTGACTTGTGTTTGGAACATAGTCTTCCTTCCCAAAGTTATACTGACTTCTTATGCTGACATTTTTTAAACATGTACAGACAATTTTATTCCCTGGAAAGTAACATATACACACACAGACGGACACACACACACACACAAACACACATATATCAGATATTTTTGTCAACTTTCAAATATAAAAGGCACAGCACTATTTTCAAATATAACAGTGCACTGTTTTTATTTTAGTTCTGCACAAAGAGCATACAGCATGTTTGTGTATATACGTGTACACGTGTGTGTTCAACTGTGTTATACACAATGCTGCAGTGGCCTGCTCTGCTTCAGCTTGCTCTTTACTGTGCTACACTTGACAGAGAGCTTTTCATGCTGCCTCTTGAGAATGTCTATTTGGCTCTGCAGGTCCTCACATGCATCTTTCACCTTCTCAAAATCCTGGAGCAGCTTCTTGTTTCTCAGCAGGCTGCAGCGCTGGTACAGGCGCAGATTGTCTGCACGCAGTTTGTCTTTAGTTATCATTACCCCTGCCAGAGCTTTCCGCTTGTTGCCGATCATTGCCTTTATCTTGGCCAGATTGGCTAGTTTGGCCTGGATCTCCAGCTCCACAAAGTTGATCGTTTCTTTGAGATGTGACTGGAACTGAGAGTGGAGGTACACAATACTGAGATTATTTTCTATGCCTTCAAGACTCTACTACTGTACAATACATCTTCCCATCCTACTCCGTGGCAATAAATTTACTGCATTTTCAGTTTTAAATGGGGGCTCGAAATTTCCAAGTTTTGTGATGGGATTTATGGGATGGGTCTTGTTATGTTTTCAAGTCTACTTGACAGTTCCATGGCTATCTAAAAAATCAACAGAACTTGCACCCACATTAGTCTTAATCTACTGAGTTTAATAGGACGTCATACCTCTCTAGTGCTGGTCATTCCTTTCTTTATTCGAATAACCTCCTCTTCATACTCCAAGATCATAGTCTTATAATTCTCATTTTCAAATTTCAGTTTTTCAGCCTTTGTCCTCTCCTCCAGTTCTCCAATAGCTTCTTCCCGGCTTTGTACCCTCATCTGCAGCGCAAGGTTCCGTATTTTTGCAGCAGTGAGCTTAGTCTCTGTCTTCTGCTCAGCTGCAAGGAGCCGTTTCACCTCAACAAGAGCTGCCCGCTTTCCCAGCCGCCGGGCGACAGCCGCAACGACTACTTCTTGCATCATCATGATGAAGGCTTGATATTCACAGTCCCACTGCTTCTTCTTCTCCTGGCACCGGGGCCGGAGTTCTTCAACTTGCTGCTGGTAGAGCTGTGATTTGCACTGCCACTGCAACTTTAGGTCCTCTAGAATTTTTAGCTGGTCCTGGTAGCCATGGCGACTCCGCCTTGTACACACAGGCATTGGCACGTTTTCCCTCTCCAACCAGTCAGCTATTATCATCTGCTGCTCGCTGTTCAACTGCCAGAGTTCATCCCTTTCTGACAGGAGGCTCTGCAGAAGCGCTTGGTGTTCCTTATACTCAGCTTCAAGATTATATCTCTCCATCTCCAGCTGCTCTTTGGAAGCTTCAGTGTCATGACATCCATCCAGACCAGTCTTCTGCAGCTGCTCATATGAACCTAAATTTACGGGGCAGAGTTATACTAAAGAATCATCCAGTTCTATTAATTAACAGATGGCAACAGCTGATTTGAAATTGAGCTATGTTCAGATGAGAAGGCTCAGTTTAAAAATATATTACGACTCTTCATATGAAACCATGTGTTAAAAACCAACAGGAATGAATTGCCATGTAATTTTCTCTAGAATGTATAGACTTTATAGTTCTTTACCTTTTTTTCTCTGAAATGGTAGTGGATGGCTACCATTGATTGGAGGTAGAACAAGTGGAGCAAAATGTGTGCTGTCTCTAGTTTCTGGACTGTGCACACCCACATCAAGAGCCTAAACAAAGTATACAAGGTATTTTTCACACAAGAATCTACATACTGACACACAAGCACACATAACCATACACAACCTTCCATCATAGCCAAACAACTTTTTATTAAAATGTACTAAAAATGTATTTCTATTTGTTTCTTTCTTGAGGCAGCAGTACAAATATTTTTAAGGTATCCCATATAATTTAAAGATTCAAAAACACATGCGCCTTCATTTCAGCATTTAAATAAAATGTGTATACACGTACCTGAACGTTCTTTGCTTTCTGAGCACTGTGGTTTGGTCTTATTGGTGGCAGCTTTGTGCAGCCCCTTTTCCTCTTTTCCATATCTACTGGCGCCTCTTGTCTTTTGATGTGAATTCTAAAGATCGATAAGCCTTTTAGTTTTTGGGGAACAGACCTCAGCCAATTACAATAAGCAGCAACGAAGCAAATGAGTACTATGGGAATGGTGAAAGGCGTGATTAATGTGATAACTTGTGTGACTTCACAGCCCCTTTATTAAATCATAATTATGCCACAAGTACCATCTCTACATAAATATCAACTTGCTAAACCTGCTAAACCTTGCACGGCTCAAGGTTTTTTCGTTTGAATTTTAATCAATTTATCTGCTCATTCAACCACATGAAAATCAAGCCAACGTGTATCAGAAACCGTACACGCTGTAAACATCACACGTGTAAAACCTAATAATGAAAGTTGAATCGCACAACGATGTCAGAATATGGCACAATTTAACTGTGGAACTAGGTGGAGAGAATCTGACTAGCAGTACATTGGTAAGGTTTGATGCATATCCCAAGATAAGTCATAAAGCCTTGAATAAAGATGAAGGCTAAGACAGCAAAAGTTATGTAATTCTTCAAACATCAATACTAAACGTACAATTCTGGCAAACCATGTCAATTACAATCCATTATACTGATGTGTTTATTTGATTCACTGGAAGACAACGAGTGACTTGTGTTTGGAACATAGTCTTCCTTCCCAAAGTTATACTGACTTCTTATACTGACATTTTTTAAACATGTACAGACAATTTTATTCCCTGGAAAGTAACATATACACAAACAGACAGACACACACAAACACACATATATGAGATATTTTGTCAACTTTCAAATATAAAAGGCACAGCACTATTTTCAAATATAACAGTGTACTGTTTTTATTTTAGTTCTGCACAAAGAGCATACAGCATGTATGTGTATATACGTGTACACGTGTGTGTTCAACTGTGTTATACACAATGCTGCAGTGGCCTGCTCTGCTTCAGCTTGCTCTTTACTGTGCTACACTTGACAGAGAGCTTTTCATGCTGCCTCTTGAGAATGTCTAGTTGGCTCTGCAGGTCCTCGCATGCATCCTTCACCTTCTCAAAATCCTGGAGCAGCTTCTTGTTTCTCAGCAGGCTGCAGCGCTGGGACAGGCGCAGATTGTCTGCACGCAGCTTGTCTTTAGTTATCATTACCCCTGCCAGAGCTTTCCGCTTGTTGCCGATCATTGCCTTTATCTTGGCTAGATTGGCTAGTTTGGCCTGGATCTCCAGCTCCACAAAGTTGATCGTTTCTTTGAGATGTGACTGGAACTGAGAGTGGAGGTACACAATACTGAGATTATTTTCTATGCCTTCAGGACTCTACTGTACAATACATCTTCCCATCCTACTCCGTGGCAATAAATTTACTGCATTTTCAGTTTTAAATGGGGGCTCGAAATTTCCAAGTTTTGTGATGGGATTTATGGGATGGGTCTTGTTATGTTTTCAAGTCTACTTGACAGTTCCATGGCTATCTAAAAAATCAACAGAACTTGCACCCACATTAGTCTTAATCTACTGAGTTTAATAGGACGTCATACCTCTCTAGTGCTGGTCATTCCTTTCTTTATTCGAATAACCTCCTCTTCATACTCCAAGATCATAGTCTTATAATTCTCATTTTCAAATTTCAGTTTTTCAGCCTTTGTCCTCTCCTCCAGTTCTCCAATAGCTTCTTCCCGGCTTTGTACCCTCATCTGCAGCGCAAGGTTCCGTATTTTTGCAGCAGTGAGCTTAGTCTCTGTCTTCTGCTCAGCTGCAAGGAGCCGTTTCACCTCAACAAGAGCTGCCCGCTTTCCCAGCCGCCGGGCGACAGCCGCAACGACTACTTCTTGCATCATCATGATGAAGGCTTGATATTCACAGTCCCACTGCTTCTTCTTCTCCTGGCACCGGGGCCGGAGTTCTTCAACTTGCTGCTGGTAGAGCTGTGATTTGCACTGCCACTGCAACTTTAGGTCCTCTAGAATTTTTAGCTGGTCCTGGTAGCCATGGCGACTCCGCCTTGTACACACAGGCATTGGCACGTTTTCCCTCTCCAACCAGTCAGCTATTATCATCTGCTGCTCGCTGTTCAACTGCCAGAGTTCATCCCTTTCTGACAGGAGGCTCTGCAGAAGCGCTTGGTGTTCCTTATACTCAGCTTCAAGATTATATCTCTCCATCTCCAGCTGCTCTTTGGAAGCTTCAGTGTCATGACATCCATCCAGACCAGTCTTCTGCAGCTGCTCATATGAACCTAAATTTACGGGGCAGAGTTATACTAAAGAATCATCCAGTTCTATTAATTAACAGATGGCAACAGCTGATTTGAAATTGAGCTATGTTCAGATGAGAAGGCTCAGTTTAAAAATATATTACGACTCTTCATATGAAACCATGTGTTAAAAACCAACAGGAATTAATTGCCATGTAATTTTCTCTAGAATGTATAGACTTTATAGTTCTTTACCTTTTTTTCTCTGAAATGGTAGTGGATGGCTACCATTGATTGGAGGTAGAACAAGTGGAGCAAAATGTGTGCTGTCTCTAGTTTCTGGACTGTGCACACCCACATCAAGAGCCTAAACAAAGTATACAAGGTATTTTTCACACAAGAATTTACATACTGACACACAAGCACACATAATCATACACAACCTTCCATCATAGCCCAACAACCTTTTATTAAAATGTACTAAAAATGTATTTCTATTTGTTTCATTCTAGAGGCAGCAGTACAAACATTTTTAAGGTATACCATACAATTTAAAGATTCAAAAACCCATGCTCCTTCATTTCAGCGTTTAAATAAAATGTGCATACACGTACCTGAACGCTGTTTGCTTTCTGAGCACTGTGGTTTGGTCTTATTGGTGGCAGCTTTGTGCAGCCACCTTTCCTCTTTTCCATATCTACTGACACCTCTCGTCTTTTGATGTGAATTCTAAAGATCAGTAAGCCTAACGACTGATTATAATTGGAGTGTGGACAAACACTAGCTAACTACAAATCACTTACACAGTAGCGTGTGATTGACTGCGCCAGTACCCGCTCCTATTGTGTTAACAGCTTTATGAATATTAATGAACTTTCCGCCGCTCTCTCCACCCCCGGTATGAAAGCTTCCTTCCTATTGGCTGTGCCAATTCTCTGTATGACGCAGAGGTCTTTTGAACATTCCTAGTGGTTTTAGAAGAAACCCTCTGATACACATAGAAATAGAAATAGAAACAATTTACTGCTGTGTATACACTCTCACAGCACTATAGTCTAAATACCTACTGCTGTGCAGAGTGTAACGGGCAGTAATTTGTCTGATGTCCCTTTAAGTTGTGTTTTACGGAAAATGCATGTGCATGAATGCCACACAGGAGAAGACTTTTTTTTGTACTGTACATGACGGACCTTACTGGACCCAGCGATTCTTTTGTCCTTAATTTCATTTCTCTGTTAATGTGTTTATGAGCTTTGGACATTTCTACATTTCATGTATGCACTGTCAACAGGATTCCAAGAGCAAGCCGCTGTCACGTAGTGAATAAACCGGCAAGATTATTGCATAACTGAGTTGAGTCTGACTCGCGTCTCCTCCACATGCTTCACAGGCTTCTCTCTACCAGTGCCAAAGCTCTTTGCTAATCTGGGTTGGAGCATAATTTAAATAGGACTAACTCCAAGCGTTACAAGAGGCACCTTGTGGTTGCATAGTTAGAGTCCATGGTCCATTCTGCCACCATCCACATTTCTACACATTTTCTAGCCCTTTATCAGTGGTTTGCTTCTGACCAAACGACTGCAGTTGCCAAGATATTTTGGGTGGCTGACCACTCTGCAGTGACAGTGACATGCAGGAAAACTCCAGCCACCCTGCTGGGCACGACACACTTGCAACACTCACTATCTCAGTGCCTCCACTGTGCCGATGCTTTGAAAGTATATGTTCCATGCTAATAACCCTGAAAAATGTACAACTTATTTAATTAGTCTACTATTGCATATTGAAGATTACACAGTGCATGGGTATGCTCAAATGAAATGTGGCCAGAGTTCCTCAGTGTGTTTTTGATTTATGAAGATTCATGAAGAGTAACATTGACATCTCAGGAAATGTTTGAGATATCATGCTTGTCCCTGGTCTAATTCTCTCACAAGCAAATATATTAATAAAGCAGAACTAAAGCAAAGGCAGAATTTTTGGAACTGTTACTGAAAGACAACAGAGTAGCATAGAAGGATAGAAGAAGAACATCACAGAAAAATTTATGCACATATCACTAGCCTAAGACCCTTTAAACACAAGAAATGCTGAGAGCTAAAACTAATATTTCCATATTTTGTTCATTTATTGCCTCATCGAGAAACAGTCCAAGACATACATTATCCTACAACACCATGCATTATTCTCCATGACAAAGGATTTTCAGGCACATGGCCATATTAACAAGGCAAAAATGATGGCCAAACAGGACTAAAACAATAGCAAATTATGAATATTGTTCAGCTTGCGCATATGGGACTATAAAATGCTTCTGGCACTAGGCATTTGTTTATGACTCAGAGGCTTCTGATTTGTTTAAACAATCAGCAGAGTTTTGTGTCACATGACACTTGATGAAATACAAAGTCATTGCTTCAATTATGCATTTACACACCAGTAAAAATGATTCATATATATATATATATATATATATATATATATATATATATATATAGAGAGAGAGAGAGAGAGAGAGAGAGAGAGAGAGAGAGAGAGAGAGAGAGAGAGAGAGAGAGAGAGAGAGAGAGAGAGAGAGAACACTGCAAACGTGAAAGAAGACCTCCACTTTTATTCAGTACAAGAACGTTTTTGTTTTTTTGTATTTTGTAAAATCCATTTTATTAAACTTAGTGGTGGACATCTCAGCATTCACAACTCCTCATAAATACTAAACGTTAAAGTACTTCATCTTTGTCATTGTTAAAGTATTTCCACACTTTTTGCCTCTACAGTTGAATGTCATGCTATTTAAAAACAAAATAAACATTAGAAGATAGTTCTTCTTGAACGTACTGAGTAGAGCTTAAGTCAGCAATCACCAACATTATTTCGTGTAACGTTGCTGCTGGCCCGAGTGCCGCAGGGCGCGGGGCAGGACGCACAAACTCCCTTGTGTTTGTGAAACATTTATTAACATTAAACACGGACAACACAAGTGCCACTCACATACAAATATAGCAGTGAACACTATTAAACATTTAACATAATACGAAAACGGTGTCACATCCATAACTCGGATTACCGACAGGAGACATTAGATTTTGCGCGGGACTGGTAGGACATACTGCAGTTGGGAGCCAAAGGCACTTTTATCCAAGCAGAAACGGTCTTTGCTATGATTGAACCGTACACAACACACAAACAGCGGCACAAACGTAAGTACACAAAGTAGCAATCTGCAGAATTCTAGCTGTTAGCTGGTTAGCTCTTTGTAAAATTTGAAAGTAGTTGTAACTGGATATTTGAACATTTTTAAGGAGGTTTTTCAAAGGCTTGAACGAGCTGTGTGTAGGTTATGTTAGCGATACAGCAATGCTAGCGGGCTAAACCATCTGGCTAACCCTAGCTAACCTAGCTAGCTAGTTGGGATAACACTTTTCTTAATTGACTGCCTAATCCAGTGGTCACCAACCTTTTCATCGATAAACATAATATCATATTCTCAATTATGAGCAAATTAGACATGTGAGATCGACTTGATAGATAGACTGGTTGGCGACCAGCGAGCTAAACCATCGATAAGGGTGCTGTAGCTAGCTAACATTATTTCTTCCATCAGTGCAGCTTGATTTTCATTACGGTTCTTTGTAAAATTGCTAAACCTTTATTTACTAGTTAGGTGTCCAAGTTCAACACACGCAAAGGCTGGGACACTTCTAAGAATGTGGAAGAGCGCAGGGAGCAGGTCAGCAGCTTCTCTTTTAGAAGGAACTCCTTTAGAATTGATTTATCCTGACTACAAAAACAACTGCTCACCATGTCTGTGTAATTTCAGCCTAGTTGGTTGGGTTTATTATTTAGCCAAGAGTGAAATAATAATGACATTTACAGTATACTTTTACATCACCATATTACTTTTTATAAACATAGTGAACACTATATATGCAAATACAACACTATACATTCAAATACAAGAAGTATTCAGATTTCTTTTCAATGGGAGTTAATAGTGCTTAGTGCTGTTTATTTATGAGGGATATGGGGACCCTAGCTGGGATTTTCAATATATGAAGAATTCTTGGCAGACCTGGAATAAGGGACTGAAATAGCTGTTTTTGCTGCCACACAGCTGAAAGGATCTCCTCCTCCACTTGTGAAGCATGCACTGATAAGACAGGCTACTGCTCAGGCAGATGTTTCTGTTTCGAAGGCCACACACACATCTGAGCTGAAGCAGGAAGTTGAGAGGGGGACTTCTGGAGGAGGAGTGGACGACAAGCCACACCCGCCCTCTCTACGGCAGGTTGAGACTTCGGAGCACGGCTCCAGCCACCCCGTGAATATTTCTGCTCTATTCATGATGCTGGGTGAGAAACTGTAGAGTTATGCCTCCTAACATGACTGATATTAAAAATAGGCAGCTATCACATTTTTGTAGATGGCCCATGTTTTAAACCATCTGACTCTGAATTTCCCTGTGGTTATTCTGTCTGCTCTCTGCCTAACCTCATTTGGGAGGCTTACTCTCTCCCTTATAGGTCTGCTCAAGCAGTTGAGCTGATGGCATTGACCAGGGTCTGCCATCTACTCCAGGATCAGGTTGTCACCATCTACACTGATTCCCATTATGCGTTTGGGGTTGCTCATAACTTTGTTAAGATTTGGCACTCCAGGGGGTTCCGCACCTCGGACGGCAAGACCATTTCTAATCCAGGACTAGTGTCTGCACCTTTGTCTGCATGTACACTACCAGCTCAGCTGGCTATCGTTAAAGATCAAGGGTCATGACTCAACCTTTGAGTCTGACACGGCCACTGGCAATGCCTTAGCAGACGAGACCGCACGTTGGGCAGCTGTTAATGCTCCCTCATGCCCGTACACTATATCCTCGATGTGTGAAGCTATCGCCATGTTTTCTCATTGCTTTGTGCTGAATAATATCAATGTGCGTTTCTTACAAACTCAGGGTACACAACAGGACTGCTCTCACTGAGTTGATTAGGGCTGTAGTCCTGATTAAAATGGTCTAATCCCTGACCTGGAGGGGCATGTCACCGTTCCTAAATCTATTTTTGCCATTTCTTGTGCATCATTTTCATGGGATTTCACATCGCACAAAGGGGGTGACGGCTAACATTCAAAAACAGTTTTGTATACATATAACTGTAAAACTCCTCCTAGATTGCTGTTTAACTTGTGCCAGAAGCAACCAAGGTAAAACACAAGCCAAATATGATACTTTACTGGCTCCTGAATATCCCTTTCAGTCAGTTGGAAGTACTTGCTAGTGATTGTAGACAGGTTTTCCAAGGGGACTGATGTGTTTCCTTGTTCTAAGGAAGACGCCCGCACTGTGGTTAAAATCCTAGCCAAGGAGATAATATTGAGGTATGGTGTGCTTCGGGTAATACATTCAGATCAGGGACCATGTTTCATTTCTAAGGTAACTCAGAAACTATGCACCTGCCTAACTATTGACTGGAAGTTTCACATCTCATGATGGAAACAGGAAAGAAGTAGATAGATCTACTGCCAGCAGTGTTGTGTGAGATCAGAATGACACCCAATGCCGCCACCGAATTTTCTCCATTTAAGGTCATTTTTGATAGACTCCGTCTCTGCTTATCAGCCATAATGTAACTGCTTGACCGTGGGCTCCTCACCCGAGGTCATCCGCTCCCTCTTCTTGCATACTTTACCCCTCCCTTTCTCTTTCGCTCTCCCTATCTCTCTCTACACACACAAGCAGCTCATGGCTGGGTCATGCTGACTGCATCTAATCTTTACTAACCTGCTTCTTTCCGGTCTACGTAGACCCTTAGAACATTCCTCATTTTTCCCCGTCATCCTGTAGATTTAGATAGTAGATATAGGACACATATATACTCTGTGCTTTCCTCAATAAAGTGGAACTCTTTTGATTCACTTCATCCTAATCCAGATTACAGAATAATCCACACAGTCATAGCCATTTCACCTATTGATATCCAAAGAGCAGAAGTTAGAATTCAACACGCCTTTCATCCCACTGGAACTTATGCTAACTGCATTTAGATTTTAAAAATTGACCAAAATGATTCCTCTTTCATTAAAATATTCACATCCGTGTTCAGGGAATTCTTGCATCCCTACGGGACTCCCTGGAAGTTCAGGAAACACGTGTAAGAGCCCTGCTGTTCACACTGCCTTGTGCAACCCTAGTCATATATTTCTATCAACAAAAATACAAAACAAAACTCCCCAAAACTGCAAACCATCCTAAAACAATAAAACTGTTCTAGGTACAGTTGCAATTTAGCGATTCAAGATCGATCAGTTCCACTCCTTGGTTCTGTGTTTTTTTGCACCTATAAGGCTTGTCTTGTACATATGTTTGTTGGTGGAGTTTTGTGTTTACATTGCTTGTTTTACACTTGTTTATATGTATTTTTCTGTCATTTAGGCATCTGATAAAGTGAAAAAAATGAATCTACAAAACCAGACTGAGTCGATCTACTAACAGGTGGTAGCGTTGTAACACTGACAGTGGTAGAAAATAGAAGTTTTTTAAAACCAGAATGTATTTTTCACGTTACATTCCATATTACATAAAAAAGAAATTTACTTCAGATCTCAAGGCAGAGCTGTCTACTGTATGGCAAATAGTGAATTGTTAATACAGAGATTTAATTAAGTATTGAACTCAGATCATTCATATTGGCTGAATGAACCTTTCACTTTTTTGTCATGTCTAGCTGCCTAACTATCGTGTGTGTGTGTGTATGTGTTTACAACGGTCTTCCAGGTGATGATGAAACGCATCAAAGACATGGGCAAGTACAGATCTGTTACCATGTTAATCATTGATGAGGAAAAGGAAGGGATCGAGGCAGTGAGTGCTGTGCTGCGATTGGATCTTTGTACTGAAACCAAACCGCATGGATTGTGATTCGCTCATGATAAAAATGTAGATTATTCTAGAGGTCTAGCCAGAATACGTGTTTGGCTGTTGTTAATACACAGTGTTTATTCTTTAAGCAGGGTATTTGGAGTTACCTGAGTTAGCTGAGGATGTGCGTTATACCCTGCACAGATCACTGGCCTGCTTCCACACACCGGAGTGAGGTGTGAAGGGCTTGGTAATTACCTGATGAGTTTAGGAAGGTGTGTTGGCCTAGATGAAGTACAGTCATATGCAGACCAGGGGTCCTGTGGGCTGGACCTGGAACCTGCTGGTGTGGCTTCGCCTGGGGTGCCCTTGCCTGGTGGAAGCAGTTGCATAGTTCCACATGTCCTTCAAATGTAGTGGGATTGCCTCCCTGTTGTGATGTGACCAGTTGTCTGATGTGATACACTTGTGATTGCTTTGAAATACCTGATAGATTCAAATTCATACATATCAACATTATAATGAATATTGTAGTAATTGGTGACATAAATTTTGATTAGTAATTGATTTGATTCCTTTTTTTTTCTAAAAGGGAATATTAAAAACAATAAGTGATGTGAACGTTGTAATTGGCTGCTTCTTCCAGAGGGAGGTGGCAAACTGTTATACTCAGAATGCAAAAGTCATTGAGAAACAACTAGAGAGGAAAGGAATAAGTAAGAAAAGACTGCAGGAACTGGTGAGACCCCACACACATATACACACACACACGAAAGAAAAGAGCTGGTGAGAACACCCACTTTCTGACAGTCATGCTCACAAAGATAACCAAATAAATATACCCACCGTCTCCCTCACACGGTGGAACACACCTGACTATCAGGCGAGGGTAAAAGCTCTCGTGTAGAACCGAGGGGGAAATTTGTCTGATTAGGTGAACAGCACAGACTGTGTTCCACATGAGACTGCGTTCACACGGCATGTTCAGTGTGTTATATATAATGAAAAACACCTTTGTGGTGTGTTAAATATAATGAAGTGTGTAGATATTCAATGCGTGTTAGTGTGTGGCACAGTGTGTGTTTTAATGTGTACATGTTCTGTGTGTGTGTGTGTGTGTGTGTGTGTGTAACTGCTTTGCTCTTTTTCTTTTTTCAGCCTGAACTAGAAGCTAAGAAGGCAAAGATGAAGGGAACCCTTATTGATAACCAGTTCAAATAGTGTGTGTGTGTGTGTGTGTGTGTGTGTGTGTGTGTGTGTGTGTGTGTGTGTGTGATGATGGGAGATTATGGGATTTCACATCCCCAGTGCCAGAGTCCTGGCCGAGAAACGAGGAGCTTCTGGAAGGTTCCGCCATCAGTATCTTGGCCCCATTAATCTGGAACCCTGGGAATCCCACCTGCTAGTCAGGCATAATCAGAGGGGAATTATATTCAAAGTGGAAAAAAATAGCCATTGATCTGGTTTTAGTAGTTTATGAATATTTCAGGATTATTCAGTTATTAGATTAAGCAAATATTATAGTCATAATAAGGGAATATTATTATTATATCAGAAATCCCTGTGCTTTGACCTCCCTGATCTTCAGTGGGAATAACAATCTTTACATTACCAACAGGACCACACTTGATAAAACCAAGGCTCTGATGATTGTGTGTGTGCTTGTGTGCGCGTGCACATGCACTGCCAGTATTGTATAGCATAGTAAGTCCACTCAAACACTGCATGAGGCATTTATGAGGTCAGTAAATGTGTTTATTATTCAAAACAGTGAGTTTTACTATATTATTTTGATTGTCTTAATACTGAAGTATATAGTTAAAACTAATGGAAATACAAAACAGCAGGTTATAATAAATACTCACCTTTTACTGGAGCAAAAGTCATGTCGGTGTCTGTGTTCTTTCCTACAACGACAGCAGACTTATAAGCAACCAAAAATCACACAGATAGAAACATAAAGAAAATAAAATCTTGCTATTTGATTTACACATGAGGTTACCTGAGAGTATCCTGAACATGACTGTGCTCAGGCGGGTTAAAGTCTTACCTTCTACGGTGACCCTAAAGGTGAATACAATCTCCTTATTCCTGATGTCCCATATGATGTAAACGCCACTGTCAGACTCTTTCAGCTGCAGACTGGAACTGAATGACACTCTCTGCTCATACTCAGAGACACACTGACCTGACTGCGTTTGGACTGGTGTCACTAGTCCTGTTAATAAACATCTCAACTGGCACTGAGATGGGAACAACCAGGATAAGAGATTCTCCAGGGTTAAGCTGCCTGGAAACCTCAGGAGCAGCAAGGACACACACACACACACACTACCACCAAATGGACTTACCTTGCTTTTTATTCTCCAGTTGCAAATATTTAGTAAGGAAAATAAAGGAGGACACTTACCCTCTATCCGTAGACACACAGCACAGATCCCTACACCATCAGCATATAATTTAACATATCATTTTTCCATAAATGACTGATCAGGTGAAATAAGTCAACATGAAAATAACAAAACGCCCAGGTCTGACTGGCAAGTCTGTGTTAACACTAGCTAGTTAGCAAAGTATTGACCAGAACATTTCCTGCTTGTATATTAATCCAACGAGTCAGAGGTTTTTCTAAATTTGTTTTTAAAGATTTGCTTCGCTTGGTATGTAGTGTATCTCAAGGAAATCAAAGCAATTTTGTTCATTTGTACTGGAATAAAAACCCTTTTACGCTGAACGACGTTAACTCGCTGTTAATGGAACTGTACTGTTAGCAGATAGCTAAGTTACACAGCATTAAATAGTAAATCTACTAGTCGTTGTGGCCTTCACAAATACTTGATGAAGTTGTCAATGCCTTGTCTGTCATCTTTGGACTGAAGAATCTACATGTCATCAGCAGACAGCTTTATAAATCACAGAGAAAACACATTACTGTGGTGACCCGCTTCAGGTAAGCGGTGTAACGGAATTAAACGTGAATGACAGACGGAGAGGTTCGCACGGTAAACACACACGACTGCAGCCCTGAGAAGCGGCAGCTTTGGAGACTACATTTTCATTCATCTTAGGGCCAAGTCACTTTATTCCATTTTTTAAGTAAGTGAGAAGTCAACAAATTTACAACTGGACTCCCCCCAAATTAATATACAGTACTCGATGTCAGTGGGTGAATACAATACACAGCGCCTCCATTTTGGAGGTAACTCAAACTCTTTTTACAAGTATCCCAGTAGTGCACCGTGATGATAAAGACTTAATATTCATACATACACCGTACACGTCGCTATATATGTCTGAGAACAGAGTTCAAAGTAAGCTAAATATCAAGCATACCGTTTCAAATAAAACGATAAAGGATTCTGGTACTTAATTTTCAAATGACGGTTAGAAATTCCAGATACCACACAATATAAGCATATATAAACCTGACATATGATAGATCATTTACACAGTAGTAGTTTCTACTTGAAACGTGTTACAAAGGGACCCTGTTGTTGTTCTTCATTCGCCGCTATTCCGATATGCCTCTGCCTATAATTCCTGGTGTTTGCACTGACTGGGTCTATGAAAGCAGGGAGCAGGCGTATGTGTCTGTCAAGGCTTTTGTGTGTTTGGAAGCGGTCTCAATGTCCAATCTCTGCTCATCTCAGGAACTTCTACCATTACAAGCACATCAAAAATCCTTCCACTGTCTACATGTTGTAAACACCTTAAAGAGAATTTACATACTGAAACTTGTTCTATGAAATGTACGTGTTTATGGGTTTTATGGTGCCTTATTCTCTCTCTACATGTGTCTATATATCCTGTCAGATAGTGAGTGAAGTGACTGGTCTACATTTTACATCAGTACATCTTTATTTATTTCCACATTTTTTAAACATGGAACTAATATCCTGAACATGATTGTGCTCAGGCAGGTTAAAGCCTTACCTTCAACAGTGACCCTAAAGGTGAATACAATCTCCTTATTCCTGATGTCCCATATGATGTAAACGCCACTGTCAGCCCTACTTTACCTTCCTGACAGTTCTTGAGATCCTCCCCATTAGGCGATGTATCCAGTGTGTCTGCCTGGTCTTAGCTTCAGCCACACCAGATACAGTGGTACTTACTGTCGTCGGCTTTGCAGATCTGGGGCCGTCTGTGGAGGGACAGTAGACGAACTGGTCTTTCCTCTGAATAACATTAACAAATGATAAAGCTCCTCCAAGCACCAGACCCCCACTGATGAATCCTTGGTTCACATTCACATTTTTCCTGGCCTTAATTCTTCTGAGGAGCTCATCATACACAGCTTCAATGACTGAACTGTGGAACTCCTCAGGGAGGTCCATCCTATCCTCCACATGCATTCCAGTTGCACTGAACAAAAGTCCATGCACACATTCAGCTGCAGAGGTAAAATGGCCACTCCATGGTTCTGTCACCTGTGACCCAGCAATACCTGTACAGAAATCCTTTTCTACCTTCAGGAAAACTGTACGAAGACAGTGGCGTACTGCACAAAGTGAGACAGTAGGAACCCCAAAGTGTGTTGTGCTCGTTTGGGGTTCTGAGCCATATGAGGTTCTTTCATTGGTGGAAGCCATTGATCATTTTACCTCGATCTTCTGTAACTCAGAATTACAAACACCAGTGTAAACAGAATAGTTCCAAGTCAAAAGGCTGAAAAATCGACTGCTGAAAATCAGCGGGGCTACATAATGAAAATACAGTGTCAATACAGGAGGCTAAACTAACTCTAGCCACATGTTTGGGCTAATGTTAGCTAGCTAGCTAATATTAGATATAAAATGCCTAAACTGTTAGTTAACAAGCCAGTTAGCATATATATATATTTGTCCTATATCTACTATATAAATATACAAGATGACAGGGAAAAGTGAGGAATGTTCTAAGGCTCTATGTAAAAAGGAAAGAAGCAGGTTAGTAAAGATTAGATGCAGTCAGCATGACCCAGCCATGAGCTGCTCGCGTACGTAGAGAGAGATGGGGAGAGCAAAAGAGAAAGGGAGGGGTAAAGTATGCAAGAAGAGGGAGCAGATGACCTCGTGTGAGGAGCTCTTGGTCAAGCAGTTACATTTTGGCTGATAAGCAGAGACGTTGCGTTGGGGTCTACCAAAAATTACTTCAAATGGAGACAATTTGGTGGTGGCACTGGGCGTCATTCTGATCTCACACAACACTGCTGGCAGTAGATCTATCCACTTCTTTCCTGTTTCCATCATGACCTTTGTTAAGCTTTCTTTCAAGGTATGATTCATTCTCTCAACAATGCCAGATGACTGAGGATGATAAGAGATGTGAAACTTCCAGTCAATAGTTAGGTAGGTGCATAGTTTTTGAATTACCTTAGAAATAAAACAGGGTCCCTGATCCGAATCTATTACCCGAGGCACACCGTACCTCTGTATTATCTCCTTGGCCAGGATTTTAACCACAGTGCAGGTGTCTTCCTTAGAACAAGGAAATGCCTCAGTCCACGTGGAAAACCTGTCTACAATCGCTAGCAAGTACTGGCAAAATAGATTTAGGAAGGGTGATACGCCCATCCGGGTCACGGATTAGACCATTTTTATCAGGACTACAGCCCTAATCAACCCAGTGAGAGTAGTCCTGTTGTGTACCCTGAGTTTGTAAGAAACACAGATCGATATCATTCGGCACCAAGCAATGAGAAAACATGAAGACAGCTTCACACGTCAAGGACATAGGGTATGTGCATGAAGGGGCATTAACATGAATCATCTACAAAAATGTGATAGCCGCCTATTTTTAATATCAGTCATGCTAGGAGGCATAACTCTACACAGTTTCTCACCCAGTATCATGAATGGAGTAGAAATATTCACAGGGTGGCTGGAGCCGTGCGCCAAAGTCTCACCCTGCTGTAGAGAGGTGAGGTTAGTGTAGAGGGCGGGTGCGGCTTGCCATCCGCTCCTCCTCTAGAAGTCCCCCTCTCAGCTTCCTGATTCAGCTCAGATGTGTGTGTGGCCTTCGACACAGAAACATCTGCCTGAGTGGCAGCCTCTCTTATCAGTGCATGCTTCACAAGTGGAGGAGGGGATCCTTTCAGCTGTGTGTCAGCAAAAATGACTATTTCAGACCCAGGAGTCTTATTGGGTTTTACATCATGTGCCTTGTCCCACACTGGCTTGGCCTTACTCCAGGTCTGCCAAGAATTCTTCATATATTGAAAATCCCAGCTAGGCTCCCCATATCCCTCATAAATAAACATAGCACTAAGCACTATGAACCCTCTTTCAAACGAGCCTGTACATGGATAGTGTCTAAACCCAGCACATTCAGTCCAACCAGCCAGACTATCGATGTACAGCTCACAAACCACACCGAAACATCCAATCCTTTGGGGTTTCCCCTTTTTTGGGTTTTACATAACCAACAACGGAACCCATGGGTCACCCATCAAAATCACAACCAGTATACAACTATACAAAGAGCTTTCAAATAGGTACAGAGGAGGGAGGGTTCACCAATAAACAGTAAATTGTGTTTCAATAAGTCTCAGGCAGGATAACAAATCTTTACACAGTGTACACAAAATTCAACTCGTGCCAATAGACAAGACTTCCTCCACCTTTTCAACAGGCAGCCTAACAAATACAAAATTCAACATTCCGCTCGTACTAATGGACGAGTCTTCTTCCACCTTATTTGAGATAAAAACGCACCTAAACTAAATTTAAACTAAATTTAAGCACAGAGATATTGAGCAGGAAGAAGACACATTAAATACTAGGTTGTCACTTACCTGCACAGTATCCCACTTCTGACCAACACTGTTAGAAACTGGTTCAAAGTGACCAGTCCTTCAGGTCTGATCTCTTCCAAGTTACCCTATGCCCTCCATCCTCTGTAGTCGGATCGATCTGGGGAAGTCAAGAGACACTGACACCAGGGTAGTGAATCAAGAGAGTTCCACTTTATTGAGGAAAGCACAGAGTATATATGTGTCGTATATCTACTATCTAAATCTACAGGATGACGGGGAAAAGTGAGGCATGTTCTAAGGGTCTACGTAAAAACGAAAAAGACAAGGTTAGTAAAGATTAGATGTTCTCTGCATGAACGAGCCACAAGCTGCTCGCATGCCAGCCATGAGCCACTCCTGTGCTTAGAGAGAGATAGGGAAAGAGAGATCAGAAAGGGAGGGGTAAAGGAGACGAGAAGAGGGAGTGGATGAGCTCGGGTGACCAGCTCGCGGTCAAGCAGTCATGTCATGGCTGATAGGCAGAGAGCTTGTGTTGGGTGCCTGAAGACAGAAAGGCTCCAGTATCTAACAATGATCTAAGTCACAATTATAGACAAACACAGTCTACCTTGATAGATAAACACACACAAATGCACAGTTGTACTGATCATGTCTGTTATTAAGCGCAGTGAGTAAACATCCACAGTGTTGGCCAGAAAAGGTCAGTGCACGTTTAGATTTAAAAATGTACACCCAGGGGCCTGTTTCAGAAAGTGGGTTTAGTGAAAACTGTGAAAATCACACAGAATATGGAGCAGTCCCCATTTATTGGATGTAAAAGTAAAAGATGTCAAAAACAGATGTCTGTCTTAGAACAGCAATGTTAATCACCTCAAAAATGATGGACGTGCTAATAGCAGTTTTCCTGCACACACTGCCTTTAGCAGAATGCGTGCCAACAGTTTGGAGTTACTCATCCATGCAGTCTGTACTTCACATGTGGACTTGCTATCCAAATGCATCATTTTTTTCTTTCTTTTTTCCATTTTCATTCGATAAAGCTGTGATTGCATATGAGGTAATGTAAGCCAACAAAATTAGTCATTTCCAGCACAACCTTGGCCGATGGAATGTTTGCTGAGCGAATATCTGACAACAGTTAACCAGGCTTGAATATCTTTACAGTTAACCAGGTCTTCCTTGCACTTGGTCAGCTTCTCTAACTGCACAGTATTGGCTTTCAAAGTGTTCTTCCAGTATATCATATAACAAATTGCACATTAATGTTTATTTTGTGTGTGGTTCCTTCTTCAGTGTCCACGCTGTCCTGTTTTAAGAAGTTTGCTTATTTCAGCGACATCGTTAAGGTTTTACACACTGGAAAATTTTTACAGCATATTTTTATTCATATACAGTATAAGTAACATCTATTTAACTCATATGTGCACCAACTACACCCCCCACCACCACCAACACCACCACTGCTAGAAAAAAAAGAAAAACCTGCACTTCCTCTTACCCTTCTCTCTCTCTAGCATGCCCTGCTTACTGGACAAATGGGTCTTTCTAGTAAAATTGATCAGTCGGGGACAGGTGTCCCAACCGCAGCTTCAGTTTGAGCAGTGGCTCAGTGTTTACTGCTGGTTCACGGATGCGCTAACATAAATATGCGCCACAACCTGGACTCCCACAGAGCCACATTCAATAACACGGACAGACACGTGTGTGCACACTCACTGAGTCAAAAAGTACTTTCACCTTTGGCCTGAAGATGAATCCCTGCGGTCAGGAACAAAATCTAAAACTCAAACAAAACGCTATGATTAACAATGATGGCATAATTTCATTTTAATAGCAAAATATTATTATTGTATAAATGCTATAATTTCTAATAAATTTAAGTTAACCTAAGGTAATGGAGTACTTAATTTAAATCTTTGCCATCTAAGACTGCTGAAAGTGCAAAGAATAGTCTCTTCCACATAGCTCTAACTGGTGTTTCTGATCTTTCTTCCGAGTCGGGTAGGCCAACAACAGGCTGTGTAAACATTGTTTTTTTCTTTTGTTTTGTTTATAATTCCACTCATAATGTTACATCCTATTTTAACAGAAATTATTCAAGAGAAATAAAACCTAGTATATTTCATTTACTCAATTCTTGTATGCACTCTCAAAGGTTCTAAAGTTGCCTGAGATACCGATTTTTTGTGTAATTGATCATTATTACGTAGTAAACTAAGTCACGCAACAATATATGTGCATTTAAACCAAAACACTAAACAATCTTCATTCTTGTCGGTGATTTTATCGATAACAAACCCAGTTGAAAGCTACACTGAAAGGTACGTGCACTAAAAGGTACTGCACTAAATGTGTTCAGATTGTATACATTTTAAATCCTTCATCACAAATATTTAATCCAATACGTTTTGACGTGTAATTTGGATACCACCGATACCGAATGTTCTATAAAGTAAACAGAGTCGTAATGCAGTTACTTTTAAATTCAAAATATTCCTGCCCCTACAAGAAAGAAAAATGAGTTTAGATTCTGTAAACCTTTGCATGTGCAGTTCCTTTATACTCCACCGTTAGGGAGCGAGCGTTATTAGATTAAGCGCGTTAATGTCGTGCCAGTCTGATCATTTAGAAACAACCAAATGCGACGCAAAAGGAGGAGTTTTTGGCAACTGTCAAACCCCATCCTGGACAGCTATCGCCTTTTCATCTGCCTCTGCACGCACATTACTTTTGTTCAAAGGCTGCGTCTTTTAATTCATCTATTTCGCTGTGCAAAATAAGTCGGTTAGATAATTATTTGTTGTTGATGCGGAGAAGCTTTGGAACAATGCTGTGCTGGCTATCTGCACTTTGTTAGCTAGCTAGCTATAGCGGGCGGTAGATTCACCATTATTTGTTATTATTATTTATTGTCACTTTGTTAGCTAGCTAGCTATAGCGGGCGGTAGATTCACCATTATTTGTTATTATTTATTGTCACTTTGTTAGCTAGCTAGCTATAGCGGGCGGTAGATTCTCTGTTATTTGTTATCATTATTTATTTTTATTTTGTTAGCTAGATAGTGATAGCAGGTGGTAGATTCTCTATTATTTGTTATTATTATTTATTGTAATTGTGTTAGCTAGTTGGCTATAGTGGACGGTAGATTCTCTATTATTTGACTGAATGCCTTCCTGTGAAGCCAAAATTGAATGACGTGAGTAGCAAACTAAGTGCATGTAAAGCTTTCATCTACCCCCAGAACTGCCCCCACCAGCACCCACTCCTCCCCTTCACCACAAGCACTACCACCTCCCACCCTCCACCACCATTAGCCACTCCCCCATCACTACCACCCGCTACCGCAACACTTCAGAGATGGCACTACTGTTTAGTTCTGGATTAGGCCAGGACTAGATTCTTATCTAGGAAAACCACGCTTATTCAGCCTGCAGAGAAGCCATTCATGAATCGCAGCAAAGGACGATTCTGAGTCTGACTCCCATGCTATTTAAATAAAACTGAATTATTTAGTAAGTACATTTTAGTGTATGTCCTATTCATTAATGTAACGTTCAGATGGAACTTCATGCCTATATTCCTGGAAAGCCTATATGAATAAATGAAAACATTAGATCCTTTTAATTGACTGATTAATTAATTGTCTCTTCTTGCAGAGATGTCAAGGCGCAGTGCACGTTTACTAACAGGTGGGTACTACCCCCACGATGATGACGCTGCAGGAACCTGTTTTAATGGATCTACTCGACCCATCTCTTACAAAGAGACCCCCTTCAGGTGTGTGTGCATACACGTGTGTATGTGTGTGTGTGTGTGTGTGTGTCTGTGTGTGTGTGTGTGTGTGTAGGAGTGCACGTGTATTTGGTGTACATCAGCCTCTTTCTCACCCTCCCTAATTCTCTGCCTCTGCCTATTCCTCTTTCTCTGTTTCTGTCTCTGTTTCTCTGCAGGGTCTTTAAGAGGAAGGCAGGCAACCGCAGGCTGGTCAAGTCCTCCCACACCTCAAGCCATGATGGCAGCCTCAGCCAATCACATGGCCCATACACCAGTGAGCTCATCACAGAGGCCGAATTTACAGGTCAGTGCTGATGTCATATTCAACTGTTTATAACCAGTTTATGAGAAGCTATAATCAGTGTTTCTTCTTACACACACACACACACACACACACACACACACACACACACACATTCATGGAAGTCTGTATGTATTATAGCCATGTATATACTAAATTAGTATTACTGTAATAAACTTTTTAAACAGATTGTCAATACATCAATTAATTTACTTAATACTCACCATATACCTAATACTCATCATATACCTCTTGTGCACCAGATACTTAAATTCCATCTCCAACTCCCCTAGTCAGATTGAATTTGCTTCATTGTACTTCATTGAACTGTTACTAAAGCAGTATTAAAGCGGCACTAACGCTATTCTAAAGCTATTTTAAAACTATACTATAGTTATACTAAAACAATGCTAAAGCAGTAGTAAATTAGTACTGCAGTAGCATCAGCTTGCCCCATGTTTTCATGAAACGTTTACCTTCTGCTGTATTTTGTGGTTATTGTGGAAAAAGCATCATTATCACTTGTTTTAATGATGTATTGTTTGTTTGTTTAGCTCGTGCCTTTGTATTGCTGTACTGGTGGCTGGGAACAGCATGGCACAGGCTGACCTCTGAAATCTCGCCGCTTAATGTTTTTCTGCTCAGCAGGTAAGCTTGTGTGTGCATGTGAATGTGTATATGTGTGTACACGGGTGTGTATGCGCATGTTTGTGTTTGTATATACAACTCTGTACTCTGCATTGCTATGTTCTCTCTCTGTCTCTCCACAGACACACTGCAGGTGTGAGGAAGGCTATCCTCCTCCTCCTCTTCCTCCTCTTGCTGCTTTTTGGTGAGTCTGCATTTCTGAGTCACTACATTTCAAATCATCTCATGTCCGAGCTCCTGTGTGGTGAAAAAAATTTACATGCAGCACACAAAAAGCACAAAAACAGAAACACACATGTACCGATGCAGTGTAAGCTGACAGGTGTGCCGGAACAGTTAGTAAACGATGGCAGGTGTATTCATAACAGATGATTTGATGACTACAGCGTTAGTGACGTGTGTAGCTGACAGGGGCTTTAGTGACAGGTGTGTTATTTTTTACAGGAGCATGGTACTGGTACCCTTTTGTCAGTACTCAAATGTTAGACACTGAAGAAAAGACCACAGCTGATCCCACGCAGCTCAACACACCTGTCCAAGCCCCTCTGGATGTGAGTACTCTCATTGGTTGAAGAGTCACTGGAGGACTGACACCACACACGTTTATTGGATGCCTCCTATGTCCTAGAACAAATACTGTTTTATACTACTCAGAGGTAATAAATCCACTATTTCAACATTCTTCTCTCTCTTGCTTTCTCTCTCTCTCTCTCTCTCTCTCTCTCTCTCTCTCTCTGGTGCTGCCTGCAGAATCATGTGCTCAGTGTGAAGTTGTCAGCTATCAGGGACGAGATGATGAAGTGGTCTGAGGACAGAGCGAGAAACATGGAGGCCATGCTGGTGAGAAAAAGAGAGAGAGAGACAGAGAGAGAGAGAGAGGAAAAGAGTGAGAAAGAATATGAGAGTCAGAGAGGGAGAGAGTCATAATAATTCAGTGGAGCACAAAGGATTATTTTTCAAATGAATGGTGTGGACTGTCAGGTGCACAATATAATAAAATCACTCTACAGTATCATCCAGCAGAATACAGAATACAAAACAAATGAATAAAGCAAGATATCCTGAAATAAAAAATAATGTATCACTTAGATGACAATACCAGCCAGAGAATTACTTTAGTACTTGTAAATTACTGTAATGAATTGGCACTTGAACTAAAAATGTAAAAAAATGCAAATAAGGGTGTGACAGCACCAATATCAGATATAATTCTCTGAAATGACTGTGTGTGTATTTGTGTTTTTGTGTGTGCAGACACTTCAAAGAAATATGCAGGCACTGCGAGTTAAAGTGAAGAAGTAAGAGGGCCTTTTCTCTTCCTTTATCTCAGCTCACTCATTAAACCACTTATTGCGCGAATGTTTAGGACTTTTTGCATTTTGTCCCCCCAGTATCAACTCTCAGCACCAGCGTCAGATTTTCCATCTGAGATCCAGCCTCCAGGCAGCTTTGGAACAGCTAAAGGCATCATCTCCTCCCCACCTTGTCACAGAGCCAGCAAACTTCTCCTCAGGAAAATCCTCATCAGAGGATGGCGACTACCCACAGAGCACACAGTCCAGTGAGTGTGTGTGTGTGTGTGTGTGTGTGTGTGTTGTGTGTGTGTGTGTGTGTGTGTGTGTGTGTGTGTGTGTGTGTGTGTGAGAGAGAGAGAGAGAGAGAGAGAGAGAGAGAGAGAGAGAGAGAGACAGACAGACAGTTACACAGAGAATCTAACTTCTCTCAGGTTCTGTTCAGGCTTCAGCTGAGGCAGAGTTTGGGTTCTGAAAAGCGCTCACTCCTCACCATATTAAACAGACCTTATCATCATCATTATCACCTGTTTGAATGATGTATTGTTTGTTTGTTTGTTTAGCTCGTGCCTTTGCAGTGCTCTACTTGTTGATGGGAACAGCATGGTACAGTCTGACCTCTGGAATCTCTCTGCTTGATGTTTTTCTGTTCAGCAGGTACATTTGTGTGTGGACATGCGTGTGTGTGCATGTGAACGTGTATATGCGCGTGTCTGTACGTGAGTGTATATGAGCATGTTTGTGTATGCAACTCTGCACTCTGCATAGCCATGTTCTCTCTCTGTCTCTCCACAGACGCAGTGCAGGTGTGAGGAAGGCTCTCCTTCTCCTCCTTTTCCTCCTCTTGCTGGGTTTTAGTGAGTCTGCATTCCTGAGTCACTACATCTCAAATCATCTCATGTCCGAGCTCCCGTGTGGAGAAAGAAATTTGCACTCAACACACAAAAGACACAATGACAGAAACGCACATGTACTGATGCAGTGTAAGCTGACAGGTCTGCTGGTAGCAGTTAGGAAATGACAGCAGGTGTACTGGTAACAGATTTTTTGATGACTGGCATGTTAGTGACGTGTGTAGCTGACAGGGGCTTTAGTGACAGGTGTGTTATTTTTTACAGGAGCATGGGACTGGTATCTCTTGCTCACTGCACAACTGTTGCACACTGATTGATCCCACGCACCTTCACACATCTGTCTGAGCCCCTCTGGATGTGAGTACTCTCATTGGCTGAAGAGTCACTGCAGGATCGAAACCACGTACGTTTATTGGATGCCTCCTATATCCTAGAACACATACTGTTAATACTGGTAATAAACCTACTGTTTCAAAATTCTTCTCTCTCTCTCTCTCTCTCTCTCTCTCTCTCTCTCTCTCTCGCTCGCTCTCTCCAGCCTGAGGTCTACGCTGTTAACTGCCGGGCGGTCCGTGGTTCCCAAAGTTTCCTGGTTATCGCTCTGTCCTACCCCGTCCAGATTACCCACGTTACCTTGGAACACATCCCTCGTAACGTGTCACCCACTGGACACATAAACAGCACTCCAAAGGACTTCACCGTTCATGTGAGTCATGAAAAACATACACATACCCGCACACACACAACACCAATGTTGCCTGAGGCTGCTGTAATGATTTTGTTATGCATGTGCATCTAATTTTATGCATTATGCTGTGTGGGTTTTTAAAATAGTGTATTTTAACCAATGATAAATACATGTAGCCAATGAAAGCACAATAATAGTTTTAATTAATAGTTTTAATTAATAATGTCATCTCGTGATAGAGCTGCTCCTGTTTAAGGGGTTCCAGGGTGTAATGTGACACAGCCTAATTCTTATACACTCCTGCACTTCCCTTGAACTGACACATGAAAACGAGGAAGGAAAACCTCTTGGAACATTTACCTATGACCAAGATGGAGACACCATCCAGATCTACCAACTTCCTGTAAGAAAGTTGTACAGTCACTCACCAAAACACAGAAAGATGGAAAATGTACACATCACTTTTTATTCCAATAATGTTAGCACTGTTGTAATGCTAGTAGTGTTAATATTATTAATACTGTATTATTGGTATTAGTGTATTTAATGTATTTATATATACTTTACATATTCTCACACACACACACACACACACACACACACTACTATAAGTAATATCTGCTGTACATATAACTGAGTAGGTATGTGTGCAGTATTTGTATAAGTACAATACTTATGTGTTTTATATTATGCTGTAAAATATGGATTTTATGATGATAACATATTGATAAAGCATTTACTGCTGCTCTTTCTGTCCTCCAGAAAATATGTAAAGAACAATGCATTACAGTATGTGTTTGTGTGCAAGCACACGATGTGTGTGCATGTGTGTGTTTGTGAAGGGATTATGTGTGATGTATTATAGTGTGTAGTCCATGTTATAATGTTATATAATATTGTAGTATGTAGTAATATATTAGAGTAGGATGTGTTGTTTGCAGGAGTCTCCCAGTGAGGTGTACTGCCTGGGTTCACCCAGAGTACATCCGTCTCTATTTCTTTTCGGTCCACGGCCTACCCTGCAGCATCTGACAGGCAGAACACAGAACATGAGAATTAATAAATAAATTAATAAATAAGCTCCCTTTCATTCTGTTTACCATCACATGACAAGTTCAGGTCATGACTTGGGGTCACTCTTTTGTACTCAAGTTGATAACATTCATTGATACGCTGGCCCTTTATAACATCTACAGTAATACATCCCCCCTCTAGTGGACAAATTAATGTACCACATCCCAAATGCATGTCAAAAGAACAAGTTCATCCTTGTTTCACTGATCTTAGGCCAGTTTTACTGTTGCTCCACTCAAGAATAAAAAAAATTATGGACAAAAATTTGTACAACGCTCAAAAAATAGAACATAAATGGTGCCACACTAAGCTTGTAGTCTTCCAGCTTGCATGGAAGGAGAGCTTTCTCAAGTACAGAAAAGCACTTATGAACACTCCAACTGCTTATCTCTCGACCCTAATAGAAAATAACCAAAATAATCCTATATTTATTTTTAGTACAATTGCACATCTACGTAAAAATAAAAGTCACACCAATACTCAGATTACAACATCACAGAGTAGTAATGAGTTCATGAATTTCTTTAATGAGAAAAGTAAGCACATTAGAGATAACATTAATAGTATTAAGATGACATCGAGCAGCTACTTAGAGATCAGAACAACCAAGCCAAAACGACTCTAGAATCCTTTACACCAATCCAAGACCCAGAACCTACATCTCTGATCTCGTGCTCAAAATCCTCCACTTGCTTACTAGAGTCACTGCCCTCACACTTCCTTAAGGAAATCCTACCTGAAGTAACTGAACTTTTACTAAATTTAATAAACTCCTCCTTGAACATTGGCTATGTTCCTAAACCATTGAAATTATCAGTAATTAGACCACTTATCAAAAGAATGTGAGCTGTCAAACTACTGGCCAATCTTAAACCTTTCATTTATTTCTGCTCAGCAGGTAAGTTTGTGTGTGCATGTGAATGTGTATATGTGTGTGCATGAGTGTGTATGCACATGTTTGTGTTTGTATATACAACTCTGTACTCTGCATTGCTATGTTCTCCCTCTGTCTCTCCACTCCAAGAGTCACTGCAGGACTGAAACCACACACATTGTTTGGATGCCTCCTATGTCCTAGAACACATACTTTTAATACTGGTAATAAACCCACTGTTTCAAAATTCCTCTCTCTCTCTCTCTCTCTCTCTCTCTCTCTCTCTCTCTCTCTCTCTCTCTCTCTCTCTCTCTCTCTCTCTCTCTCTCTCTCTCTCTCTCTCTCTCTCTCTCTCTCTCTCTCTCTCTCTCTCTCTCTCTCTCTCTCTCTCTCTCTCTCTCTCTCTCTCTAACCCATGTCTTGTCATAAACAGTGATCGTTTTTTTCACACCCAATAGTTTGATGCTTTATCGTGTACATTCAGCCAAAACCATCATTTAGGGCCAGCAGACGTTTACCTGTCCAAAACGATATCTGGCTAGATAGACGAACTAATTGGAAGATTTCCACTCTCTTGAAGAAAAATCATGAACAACAAGAAAACGGACACAGAAGACGGAAAAGAAGTCATATCTGGATATATACACGCAGTGTCCCCGATAAAAATGTCAGCGCGAAACAGGTACTTCTATAATTCAGTTGTGCAGAGATGAGCACCGCCACGCAGTTTGTTTCTCACTGGACAAACATGAGGGTCGCGGCTGCCAGAAATTCTACACCAGTTATATCAATAAGAGAAACAAAAGTATTAAGTAAGCATCGATGACAAATTACTGTTTGAAATGTAATCGTGTGTTTCCTAGTTTTACATAGTTTTGTGATCTCGGTTAATGGCGAACGTTTGCTGCTAGCTAGTTCTATAAGCGAGCTAGTTAACGCTATATTAGCTAGCAAAAGTGAATCTTTTATACCATCAAACCAATACGTTTAAGATACACAACACCACATAAGGAGCTATATCTATATCGCTGTAAATGGCACCTTTCCAAAGAATTAAACATGGTAGCTAATTAATCTTTGCTAGTTTGTTAACACTGTCGTGTCCGTTGATGCAGGAAAGAAGAGACAGGAACCAGTGCGTTACCCTGTGGCCTTTTATTAATGCAGAGCTCTGGAGATGTCACTTCACAACGCAGTGCGAGTGAGATCTAAAGCATAACTTTGCAACAGACAGACTTATAGTTTTTCTCGCCTTGCACCATTTCTGCTTTTGTGTTTTTCCATCTCAGCCGTCACCTCTGTTTGACCATCTCGTACACATATCTTCTTGCGTAATCACACATATGCATGTCTAGGGCATTTCCTTTTATGTTTGGTTTCATGTCTGGACATACAGTAATTATTTTATTAATTCAAGCATTAGTCCTATTTCATTCTGCGCTTTATTCCCTATTAGTGTAAGCTTAGCATTCATTTAATTTATGAAACCCCACAACACCGACATAACTATTAATCCTGAGCCAGAATTTCAGTAGCTAGTTAGCTAGCTAGGTAGATAGCTAGTTAACTTGCTAGTTACGAAGCCGCCATCTTAGGATGTCATACTTCGCTGTCAAACGCTTTTTCCAGTTTGACGGAGCACCATGTCACAAGGCAAAAGTGATAAGTGGCTCGGTGAACAAAAAATTGACATTTTGGGTCCATGGCCAGGAAACTCCCCAGATCTCAATCCCACTGAGAACCTGTGGTCTATCCTCAAAAAGAGGGTGGACAAACAAAAACTGATCAACTCCAAGCACTGATTAGGCAAGAATGGGTTGCCATCAGTTAAGAGTTTGCCCAGAAGCTGATATCCAGCATGCCGAGGTGAATTGCAGAAGTCCTAAAAAAGGGTCAACACTGTAAATGTTAAGTCTTTGCTTAAACCAATAAAAAGTTAAAAAAATAAATAAATTAAAATTATGAAATGTTTATAGTTGTACTTCACTGTACCATATAAACATCTGACAAAAGGATCTAAAAACTTGTGAAACCCAACATTTGTCAATCTCAAGATTTTTGGCCACGACTATTCACACACTCACGCCTAGTGTACGTGTATATAATGCATAGTAACATACCTCAATCACACACGCTATGGTTTTTACCAATGAAGGATGTGCAAAATGTCTGCTATTGTCGAGACTGCTGAATTGACCAACCATAACAGGATGGCCTATGTCCCCATGACCAACATGTGGAGAGACATCCCCACGGTGCTCAACCCATGAAGCACACACTCTCTCACCAACACACACACTCACTCACAGAGGTGATGATGGTGATTGTTTGGGTTTTTTTGTCACATAAAACAGTCTCACAAAGAGGACTGTATACAGGTGTATGCAGGCACAATAAAGGAAGACAACAGTCTTCCCCATTTCACTAAAAACAGTGATACACTGTCACACTTAAAATACACTACAGTTAACAGTTTTAATAAAGGTTTAATGGAGGACAAACCTGGAGAGACCTGTAGCTCATCTGAGTGCAGGTTGTGTTGGCTTCTCTCTTGGTTGGATTTGATTGGCCTGATTAATGATTTAAATGAACTGAAAAGCTACTAAAAGTCTTTACATTTTTTATATACCAGCTGTTCTTAGTGAAACATACTCAGAAGATGATTTGGGAAAAAAAAATTATCTGGCATATTAATACAAGCACAAATACTGGCTTTAACTGTTTATCAACAGTTTTCACTCATCAAAACATTTTGTCATCTGACATTTTGGAACTGTATGAAGAGGTTTCTTTGAGAGGTAATTTAATTTATTGAAAAAGTGTAGGACATTAGTAAAGAAATTCACAAATCCAAAGAAATAACATGGACTGGGATTGGGGGACAGTTAGGTGTGTTAGATCAGGGTCAGAGTGAATGACAGTGTTAGGTGGACAACTTGTATCTAGGAGTCGTGTGGCTTGGGGCACTAGTATCAGGGAGTCGTGTGGCGCGGGGCACTCGTGTCAGGGAGAAGTGTGTGGGGTACTGATTTCAGGGAGTCGTGTGGCGTGGGGTACTGATATCAGGCAGTCGTGTGGCGCGGGGTACTGATATCAGGCAGTTGTGTGGCGTGGGGTACTGATATCAGGCAGTCGTGTGGCGTGGGGTACTGATATCAGGGAGTCGTGTGGCGTGGGGTACTGATATCAGGCAGTCGTGTGGCGTGGGGTACTGATATCAGGCAGTCGTGTGGCGTGGGGTACTGATATCAGGCAGTCGTGTGGCGTGGGGTACTGATATCGGGGAGTCGTGTGGCGTGGGGTACTGATATCAGGCAGTCGTGTGGCGTGGGGTACTGATATCAGGCAGTCGTGTGGCGTGGGGTACTGATATCAGGCAGTCGTGTGGCGTGGGGCACTGATATCAGGCAGTCGTGTGGTGTGGAGTACTGATATCAGGCAGTCGTGTGGCGTGGGGTACTAATATCAGGGATTTGTGTGGCGTGGGGTACTGATATCAGGCAGTCGTGTGGTGTGGGGCACTTCAGTGTAGGAAAGTGGCTGCTGCAGACATTTTAATGGCTGGATTGGCGCTCTGATGTCGAGCTGTATGTGTGCTGTTGTGTGTTTCAGTCTCTCTGCTTTAGTGCATCCATGGAGACAGTCACCATCATCCGTCCTTGGCCCTTTTCCTACCACCAATGCCGGGAACCTCTATGTCCTCATGGCTATGGACAGATTCATGAAGGTTCAACACCTTTAACATTATTTGAATCTTTTGTTACAGGTGTTGTTAATTGTTTACTTACTTCAGATCATTTGAAATGAAATGTATAGATTTTTTGTCTAATAATCATTCTTAAATTGGAAAAAACTGACAATGTTTAATGACCCGTTATATCATGGGACTGATTGCTGAGTGACTTTAAATGAACTGCAGTGAACTGAAAATGAAATGAAATGCATATTTACCATATATTAGTACTAAAAAGACGTTTCCAAAACATCATATAGTCTAGAGAGCATGTATCTGACCACAATGGTCAGGCCTTTAATGGTAGCCCATGGACTAATGGGAGTGATGAATAGCTCCATTATTTTATTCCTTTAATTAGTAAAAATATATCTTCATATATTTTTACTGTTCATGTGCAAGTGCAGTAGATCAAATCCAGCTTGTGCAAGAGACACATGGTGAGGTCCAAATGCACCAGCTAACTGACAAATTTATTATATGGAGGTTTGTTATTTTGTAGAGGTCCATTTAGTTTAAAGTATATTGATTGAAAAAAAAAAAGTTTAATCTTTGGTGGCTGTAACTTTCAACTGGTGCTGAATTTCACTCTTCGGACATTTATTCGTCCAGTTTGAAAGACTTATTTTTTTCTTTGTGTTTTTCCCTTAATCTCAACACAGATTTGTATAGACATGTTTTACACTGTGGTGATCCTACCCTTTAATGGCAATGCATTTTATACTGTAGCTAATTCTCTACAATGAAATTTAGGAGTATAGGTCTTACTTTGAGGACACAAGTCTAATTTGAAATTTGTCTGTATGTCATTTTCAGCAGGAATAACCTGCTTCTCAGGGAACATCAGCAGAGATGAGACGGCCAGTGGAAGAGGGGAGATTGATGAGACCTTCCCAGCACTACCTTGGGAGGGACCAGAGAGTTCAGGCAAGAAAAAAAAAAGATTATTTGGTCCAAAACAAACCATTCACCAACATGTTTACTGTTGCAGGTTTTTAATGAAAAAATATCAGATCAGTATTGATATTGGGTGACATTAAAACACAGGATGTTGACATTGGATTGGTACAGAAAAACTGGTATCATGCCATCTCTATTATTTACAACTGTAATAACAGGCTGAAATCGTGAAGAGCTGATAATGTCCTCGGGCATCAGATTCAATGATGAACAGGCTATTGTTAGAAATTCTGCACATGTAATTCACTTAGCTTCACATCTCACACTGCTTATAAGATAACGTATCCACATTTGTAATAATGTGATGAAATCTGCCAACAATAGTGAGACTGAGCATATTAAATAATAAGACAAACTGATCACTTAGTTCACACATTTCTAAATGAGAAGAAAAGTTCTTACAAACAATATAAAGCACACAATTATATATGGGAAAACAGTTACATTTGTCATTAAGAGAAGCACTACTTTATAGATAGAAAGCACTGCGTATTACACAAATGTCATAACTGTCCTAATATTAATAGTTCAACAGTCTTCCTCTGTCTATTATGCACACTGTACACATGTTAAATATCTGCCTTGCTGTTACAATGAAATGACTTCCAGCACCCTGAAAATTGTTTTACACACACGCAGCTGTAACGAGGCGGCCTGAGTACCGAGGGCAGGGAGCAGGATGCACAGACTCAATCGACATGGACGAACATTTATTACATACAACATAACGGCACTCACATATAACATGAACATGAATACGTTTAACAATAACGAGACTAATCTTGACATCCACAGGCTACACCAACAATGATCAACAATACTGTACACACTAACAAGGGTTTAAATACAGAAACAAGATGAGGTACAGGTGTGTGCAGGCATGGCCATAAACATATACTCCCAAGTCACGTGGCGGGCCAAACCCTGTGACTCGCGGGAGGCAAATGTTCTGTGACAGCAGCCACACTCATACACACACAAGCATAGTGCAACTCTGTGTTTACGCATCAATGATTGAATGTGCAAGTGCATGTATATGCAAGTTTAAATTATTATGCACAAATGTAAGTAGTAGGCTATTTATGTGAAAATGTTTCATATGTATGTGCAAGTACAGTTTCCCTGATTTCTCTTTAAACAGGCCCTCATAGTTCAGCAGTAATGAGGCTAGTTAGATTTTGCTCAGAATTAAGTACACTTTGGAATGTTATATGTATCACAGTCTCCGGTGGTGAGCCATACATGGTTAATCAATCCAGGTTGAGGAACCTGTTAGATTCGCTACATTAATGACATATCTGTTTGCATTGTCAGTTGTTGCTATGGCAGCAATTAAATTAGGAAATTCAAAGAAAAACAACTCATCTACACCCTTGGAACTTTAGAACCCCATATGTCCCGTGTCATAATGTCACACATGAGGGGAGTCCCATGAACACCTTTACAGATCAGTCTGTGGAAAGACACTGAAGAGGACAGATGGAACAATGAGGCGTTTCTGGAGCTGGTGTGCTGGAGGTATCGAGAATGAATATATTGATACAAAGGAGGTGGAATCCAGGAGAGACCTAATAAAGAAAACCAAAAGAGGAAAGCAGAAGTGGAATCTGAAAAAAATGAAGATAGAGTGGAAAAAACGTCCTACAGTTGGTATGGATATTTGATTATTTTTTCTGCTTTTTGGCCTTGCCTTTCTAAAAGGATTAATCTAAATCTCATGTATAAAAAAACACAGTAAACTAAATAATCTTTACAATAAGGGACAAAAACTGACTTATTGAAAATGCTTTTATCCTCTGATCAGCAGTGACTAAAACTCTCATTTAAAATATGCAACACCACTTGAAGTATTAGTGCATTATTAGTCTATTGCAAGGTTTTAGGCTCTTGTCAGGCTGTATGTAGTACATACAATATGTGTTCTATATATATCCAGAAGTAATGATACTTGCTCCGGCAGATTTGAAGATGGCCCATGAACGAACTGAAAGGACTGTTGCAGCATGTCTGAGTGAAGTGACTGATGGATATGACTTGTACAGATCAGCCAGGACCAAGCAGAGGCACTCGGTGGCACCTGCTTCACCAGCCCTGAAAAGGGTCAACAAAAACACCAAACCAGGTGTGGATGCAAAGCAGTCAGCCATCTTCCCTCTAGGGCCAAGAGAACATGAGTGGCTTGTGAAGTGTGCTGCAGGACAGCAGGATCAAATCTGCCAGCTTCTGCTCCAGGACATCAAGCTGGCAGAGAAGAGAAATTTCATTTCTGGCTTCACAGTACTTCACTGGGCTGCTAAACAAGGAAACAGTGAAATGGTGCGCAAGATCCTTCTTCTTTCACAGCAAGGTGGGCCAGGGGTTGACGTTAACACCAAGAGCTACGACGGCTACACCCCACTACACATGGCTGCTATTCACAGCCACGAATCAGTCCTGAGTGTTCTGGTGCGTGATTATGGTGCCAACTGCAACATACGTGACAACAGTGGCAAAAAGCCCTATCACTACTTACACAAGGACGCCTCACCCAAGGTGAGAGAGATGCTCGGAGACCCTCACGCTGCGGATTACAAGCCCTCAGGCCATGAGCAGCACTTTTCAGATCCGCCCAAAGGGCTCAGCACTTGGAGTAAACTATTTCAGTCCAAGCACAGAAAAATACTTGGATGCGGATCAAGATTCCACTCAGCCTTGAAGCAGCTTCACCAGCCTTGACCAAGATGTGGACAGGATAGGCTACATTAATTTCCCGAATGTTTCCCTACAGTGAACTTCCCAAATTAAATAGCATATCCTCAAATAAACATTTTCTCTAACTTGTCTTTCACTCCTGATTTCTGTGATCAAAACCTTAAGCTTTGAAATAAATCATTTGCACATAGATGTTTGAAATATTGCATAGTCATATCTGCCTTGAACCATTGTCTGTTTTCCTTGAATATTCTCTAATGTTTTGTCTTTGAGTAATGAAATGTTTTTGAGGTCTTTCATCAGCTGTGTAAGCAACGTGCTTCTGAATTAGTAGTAGGAGAAGCCAGTTTATATATGAAAAATTAGTAGTGTGCTTTATATTGTTTGTAAGAACTCGTTCTTTGTATTTATAAATGTGTAGACTAAGTGCTCAGGTGAAATTAGTATGACAAAAATGTTCCAACCTATTATGGCTTAAAAGACAATTATCACCTATCCCCAAATATCAGTATTTAACTTTGCTCTTGTGTTCCAGTTGTTTTGTTTCCCTCTTTCTGTTCTTTTAATGTACTATATTGAATTAATTTATGTTTTGTAAGGTAACTCGAGGTAAATGCCTGACACAATCAAAGCCTAAGACTGAGACAAAGAAGCTATAAATTTGCATGAACACATCTGTTGAGCCTTTCCTGCTTATTCCACCCCTGAGATCAGTAGTTAAAAACTGATTTCAGCAGAGTCATTTCAAACAGAAGTAACTACAAGTCTAGAACCCCTCACGAGAAGAATATTGTACTTAGAATAACATCTTATTTTATATGTTTGTCAGATACCCAGTTTGTTAGTCTGTCTAAACTTGATTCATTTGCTCTTCACTATTCAGTCAACTTAAGGTCATCTTCTTTTGGCATTGGTAGAATTTAGATTAGTGCTGTTTGGCCGACAGTAATCACCTGATTTGGTTTTCCAACAAACTGGTATGTATGGCAGGAATGGCAGTATCCAACATCACTCCTAATCGATGGCCAAAAGAAATGTTGTAGAATGTGGTAAGTGGTTTTTTTATGTGCGCTTAATTGAAAACGTGGGAAAAGAAGAGCCTTTCTAAAGAATATACATAAGCCCAAGAGAGAAAAAAAAATTATTTACATCAAAGTTGGAGGTGGATTCACGCTCCACACCCACTACGGTTGCCAGGAAGACCCATCGCGCTGTAAATACATAAAGCACATTCATCAAAATGACAACACTTGTGATACATTTCACAAACGTGCCGCAAATACACAAAGCAAATTCATCAAAATGACAACACAACCCGGTGCAAATTCAGGAAAACTTACGCAACTTCAGAAGTGCTGCAAATCCAGTCACAACACAATGGAAGTTTGCCACAACAACAGAATGGCTGTTTGCAGAGGACACGGGGAGGAGATGGACTTCTGAGATCAGCGCCAAGTCTTTTGGAAGTGAAAAGTAAGTTTTTCGGTTACCATGGTTTTATTACGATATACGTGATACAGAATGAAAGACCGACCTATTCGTGCATATTTATTTATGCTAGGCTGTAGGCAGCCTTAAAAATGATGATTAAAATCCAAAATACCTACAATTAGATTCTTATTTATTTCAAATCACATTTTGTATGCATGTAGCTATAAACATCACACTTCAGATAAGATAAGAACAAGATAGTTGACCAGCATGAGCAATAACCAAACTGGTCAACCAGTATAATCAGATTTGACCAGTATGACCCTGCTGATTATACTGGTTGCATAGCTTGGTCAAGTTGTTTATACTGCTGGACCCACTGTCCAGTTGGAAATTGTAGCTAAACCATCAAACTTGAACCAAAACATAGCCTTTGCTGGTCTACCAGATGGTTAATCAGATGGTTTAACTGCATAAGGTACATCTATTGCCTGGATGTCCAGCTTTTCAACTATCTTGACCATCATTGACCAGATTAGTTTATCTGACAGCAGCAAATTAGCTGGATTTTTGTAGCTAGGGCTGTAGCATGCCTGTTACTGAGGTCCAGTTTACCATAGAGATATAGAGATCTATTTTAACAGTGCAAACATATATAATAGGAAAGTAATAACATAATTTCGGTATTTAAAGAAAACATTAGAATTCATGAAAGAGAATGTCCCCGCACAGACTTCCTCGACATGGACGAACATTTATTCCAACAACATAAAGGACAAATGTGGCACTCACGTGAAAACAAACAATGATCATGAGCACACTAAACGCTAATGACTTTTAACATTTAACACGATAATTAAACAAACAGTCAAGACTCGATACATAGTTACAAACACGCTACACTAACAATGACCAACACACTGCACACCTTGACATGATTTTAAATACACAGACAAGACGAGGTACAGGTGTGTGCAGGCGTGGCCACAAACATCCTCCCAAGTCACGTGGCGGGCCAAACCCCATGACTCGCAGGAGGCAAGCGTTCCGTGACACCTCAAAATAGTTTTATTGACTTTTAAAAACAAATTATTTAATTGAGAAATAATCAAGTGATTAAAGTAAATAAAAGTTATGAGTCTTAAATGAATACGTCCCAGTCTTTAATGTCTGCTCTGCTCCGCTGCCGGTCATGTACTGATACTCAAACACACGTATGGGTCTCGGTTGTGTGTGTGTCTCTCTCTTTCTCTCTCTCTCTCTCTCTCTCTCTCTCTCTCTCACACACACACACCTCTTCACATCTTATCTGCCATATGTATTCAAACGGGAATAAGCAAACTTTTCAGAAAACATCACAAAGTTTTCATTTATTTATTTATTTTTTCTCTGATCTCTAACCAATGTGGTTACTCTATAAGTTTTATCACACAAGGTTTTTGTCCGTTATCACACGTTGTACTCTTACCACTTTCAGTGCATTCCACAACTGAGAGAGGTGTTGGGGGAGGGACGTAATTTACAACTTTTATCCAAAAACCATCTCTTTCCCCACCAACTTTTTCTTAAAGCCATATATTCAGTACTTCACTCCTTTAGGTCACAGCCGTAATTGTAAGCGATACATCTGAAAGCTTTGCCAAGTAGTTCGAACGAACATGTCCATGGATCAACCATTATCCTTTTTTTATCAGCAGGTAAGCAATTCAGTAATGCCTAACTAATTCATGCTAAACCTTATATTAGTATAAGTTACTAAAAAGGCTGATGTGTATTTAGCTACTTATTTAGCTAATGGTTGAAATACTTTATTGTGCGTTGTATGATTTAACTCAGTGGATCTTAGCGTTGTAATTAATTTCAGGTCTAGATAAAACAGACATTTTAACAAACAATCAATACGCATTATCTACAAGCTATCATAACTATTCTTCTGCGAGCTATCTAGGAAAGGATATTGTCAATGTCTTTATTCTAATGATTATTGGTCAATATGTAATATGACCATTGTGCTATAGAGTACATGAAACATTTTGATCGACGGCTATTCTTATTCTCAGGGGTAGCTAAATAGAAAAACTTTAACTTCGAAGTCGGTTAATCTATTTACTTAAATTAACCAATACATGTATTTTCATAGCTCCACTTCAATACATTTGACCTCTCCTCCACATACAAACACACAGACACACACAATTCAGCACAACAACCATGGCACAAAAGTAACCACTAGTATCCCTTCCAACTGTTATTGGTAATATACATTCATAGAAACAGTCCTCAGTGTTGATCTGTCTGCAAAGTTAATGTTGTCTTTCAACTCGAGTTTAAATGACCGTGATAGTTATAGGGAAAATGTATGAATTAATATGTTGTATAAGACAAACTCTGAAATAAACTGCTATATTGAATAAAATATATATTAAAATAATAATATAATATTATTAATAATAATAATAATAATCTCTATTATTAATAATATCAATTATTAAGAATACTATTAAGAATAATATCTTATTATTATATTATCAGTGGTATTATTATTAATAAGAATTATATATATATATATATATATATATATATATATATATATATATATATATATATATATATATATATATATATATTATATATATATCATTTTTTTTTACTGAACATATCTGTTGTTTGAATATTTGGTCTGATTATCTGATTATGTATCATTCCACAAAATATCGCTACCCATGAATTCATCATCATTATCTTATAGACTCTAAGTTTTTATTTGTGATAATCACATCTTGTAGCGCATGCACATGGAAAATATGTACAAATCAAATTGCAAATTAAGACATTTCCCAGCTTTAGCTTATTATTTCCCTTATGTATATTTTCACTATGAATTCACCATAATATTCATCCTTATTATTCATTATTAAATTTCTTTAATTTCAAATTTATACTGCATTCCAGTCTTCTATGACTGGATGATTCTTTTCTTGAAGGGCAACAATGATGGCTCATGAGGCATTTCAGGATCTATGGGAGCTTGTAGAAAATTAGCAAATATTTTAGATCCAATTATCCAAAAGGGATCTGTCATATCGCCTGATTCCTCATCTCACTACAACACCCAGCAGGCAGTTTGTCACCCAACCCAGCACTCCACCAATCCTGAACTTCACATCAGATCATCATCACCTGAATATTGACTTCACCTGTGTACTTGGTTATTTAAGCCTGTCTCTCACATTTGGATTTTGTGAAGTATTGCCACTAGTTCTGACTGTGCATACCGAGTGTTATTTCCTTGATTGCTTTCCCGTGTTTTTGCTCTCCGGACTACTGATTTTTGCCTACCCATTTTGTTTTGTTTGCCTGATTAGTTTTTTGTTCGCTGGTTATTAGACTGATTACCTACATGATTTGGACTACCCCTATATTGGCTTTCCTGGTTTCGACCCTGGCTTGTTCACCCATTACAAAGTTGGAACATCATAAATCTATCTATCTACATCCACGAGCATCTGGCCTTCTTTGTCACGTTACAAGGTCTGACAAATCACATTCTGGTCTGGGATGTGCAGTTGTTTTCCAATTTTTCTCATTAAAATTTTACTTTTTCAAAACATCTTCCAGTCTTTACATTTTTTTTAAATTTTCCAATTTTTAATTTTTTAATTTTCATTTGGGAAAGTGGGTAATAAAGGTTGACACCTTTGGTGTCAGGTTGGTGCAGTTTCTCAGCTGAATTTGGAGCACAATAGTGGTACCAGGAGTAGTATATTACAACTTAGTCAGACTTGTTCCACAAAACCAGCTATCTGAGAGATGTTTTATGTGGGGCTGGATGGTATGGGAATCTGATATATTTATTATTTAGTTGGGTTATGGCTGCTAACCAAGCCTGTAAAATATTGGCTGTCCCATCAACTAGTGGTTGGAGCCTTTTGCAGAAAACTGAGAAAAAATACAGAATGTCACAGAAATAGAAATTTTATTAAAATGCTGGAAGCACAGGCAAAAACCTTTATTTTTAGAAACTGCAGGATCTACCAGAACTAACTACATCATATGTAAAACAGCTAACTCAACATCCTGCAAAACAACTTTCCTTCAAACTTGAGTAGTGTGCAGAATATGTTTGTGCACATTCTAGAGTATCTTTCTCTGGAACAGTTGGCAGTGGCACTGAGTTGGACATAAATATCAATTCAGCCTTTATTTTTAATGGAAACTTCTCGCAGACCTTACTCATGTGGGTTAGATATTTTTGTTTCAGTGCACAGTAACAACAACAGTAACAACAACCTAACACTTTACTCTGTAACAATGAAATCATAATTATGCAAATATATGCATAAAATGATTGAGTATATGTGTATAGTAGAGAGTGTGTATGCTGTATATGTATATGAGCTTTGCTCATCAAAGCTGGGAAATGCCTTATGTATAGAGCTTGGTTCAAAATTCGTCACCATTGTCCTGAGTATTACAAACACAGACTTGAATAATATTTAAACCCTACAAATCCTTCTGTGGCCTGCTTCATGTTTTATCAAGTAAAAGGATTCAATTTTATTTCATTGCAACCAGAAAAATATACAAATGTAAATATTATTCAAGGTAATAATTTAAACACAAAGCTCTTGTGGGCTATTTTTGCATGTTCACCTTTCAGAATTTACCTGACACTTTTATCCAAAGTGACTTACAACTATGACCGCATATAACTTGAGCAATTGAGGCTCAGGGACCTAACAGTAGCAACTTGGCAGTGGTGGAGCTTGAACCAGCAATCTTCCAATTACAAAGCAACTACCTTAACCACTGAGACACCACTGCCCGCATGATTTATTGATATTCTATGCTAGTATTATGAGGGATGGACCTTTCAGAGTACCTGGAAGTAGGGTACATGAGCACTGTACCAGTATGTGAAGGAGTGCAGGGCTGGTGAGGGGTGTTACAGTATGACACATTAGAAGACAACACTGCACTAGTATGACATAGTAGTAGACAGCACTGCTCTAATATGACACAGAAAACAACACCGCACTAGTATTACTAGAAGTCAGCACTGCACTAGTATGATTAGAAGTCAGCACTGCACTAGTATGATTAGAAGGCAGGACTGCACTAGTATGACACAATAGAAGACTTCCAGTGCTCACTTTCAGCAGCAACCACTGCCTGCAAGATGTCAGGGCTTTTTAGTAGTGTTTCCAAACCTGCCTCCTGTAGCTTGTATTCTTTTCAAACAATGATATGATGCTGCTTACTGGAGTTTACTTTAGATGTTACAGTGACAATAATGGTGATATAGATTAAACATTGACTACAGCAAGAATCAGCTGCCTTAGGATCTCTCAAGACAAAGGTTCCTTTACACTCCACATCAAGCAGCTATGTAACTAACTGAGAGTGATTCAAGAATTATTTGCAATACCAACCTTATGAAGCAATGCTAAACATTACATTCACATACAGATTACATTTATAATGTTTGGCAGACACTCTTAGCCAGAGTTGCATACATATATTACTTAAATAAGATAAAATAAGATGCAAATAAATACATAAATGAAAAAATACACAACACCAAGTCTCTCCAGTTCATTTATCCCCTGACAAAACGTCACATGTACCCATAATCATTTACATGACCATCAGTTCCTCACTGCACATCAACATCAGTGTGCACAGCCAAAAACCTTTATTTTTAGAAACATTTTAAAGTGGGCATGTAAGATGGACTATTTTGAAGTTAATTAGTATAATCCATTTGACATCCAGGAGAGAAAGTCTTCTCAGTACTACTCTCAGTGCTCTCATACAACCAGTAAAGCACCGTGATTGTTCCTGCGCTGCACTGCATCAGAATATGTAGTTCATAACTGACCCTTCATTTTGTCACTTCAATTAAATGATCAGATATATTAGTCATCTTATATCTAACACACTCATCCTGAATAATTATATCTGTAATGTATTAGGACTAATAAATAAGAGAGTACATTGCATGACTGGACGGCAGGACAGCAGTTTTTCACCTGCACCAAACCGTAATAAACCATATATTTGCTGTGACCCAAACTAGATGATTCACTAAACTTGTCTGGGCATCATGAGTTATTTAACAATGGCAGAAGCCATTGGTATATTACTTTAGAATCAAGTATAGTCTACAAGATGAATGACATGGGAAAACTTTAAAGTTGCCAGGGTTAAACCAAAGTATCTACTCACTGCATTTGTGTACGCCATATGTAGTAGTGTCTGATCCTGGAACGACGTCACTGCTAACTAAACACATTTGATAACAGCTTTAGGAACGAAGTGGAAAAAATATGGATTATTTTCAGTAATTAGTTACAATTCTTTATCAGACCACTCACATGACGGGGGAGGCGCGCTTAAATCAGAATCCCAGTCGAACAGACTAAAGTCCTGATCCCCGTCGTCCGAGTCATCTTAGAAAAAAATCAACATATTTGATTCACTTATTCTAGTATAAATGTGATTAATAAACATGCTTTTAAAAATACTTTTACGTGGAGAAGGTGGCCTACAGGTTAGTGTGGTTGAACAGTGTGAATAGACCTGGAGTTATTTAGACATATGTTATAAGCCACAGTGACCTCTGTATACGTTTCTATAGATGTCGCTGGTCCCCTGAAAAACTTGTGAGCTCTGCCTGAGGGCTCGATGAATAGTGGATGACGGTAGAGGGATTCACCCCTTCTGTCTCTGTGTGACAAATTAACGCACTGCATAAACTTTTAGACATAAAGTGGACTTTTAACATATGGTAGATGCACTCTAGAAATGATTACCTTGTAACAAATCATTCAGTATCTGAACTGTTTTATCAGCTTGTGTCCTTATATCTGCAAACAAAAAGTAACAAAAAATGTAAATGATAAATAAAATATATAAAATTAAAAGTTTGTATAAAAGTTCACAAATAAGAAATTACCTTGGTCGGCAATTCTCTCCACAGATTCAAGGAACTCATGAATGTCGGAAACTGCGGAAATACATAAAACAGAATTATAGACCATGAGCAGAAAAGATCACCATGATGGTATTATTTTATACAAAAACTGCATTGATGTTACATCATGTATGGGTTAATTTAAGTAAATAGATTCACCTACTTCAAAGTTACAAGTTTTTCTATTTAGCTACCCCTGAGAATAAGAATAGCCGTCGATCAAAAGAGTTTTAGTCAATCAAAATGTTTCACGTACTTTATGGCACAGCAGTCATATTGCATACTGACCAATAATCATCAGAATAAAGAGACTGACAATACCCTTTCCTAGCTAGCTCGCAAAAGAATAGTTATGATAGCTTGTACATAATACGTATTGATTGTTTGCTAAAATACATTTAAGTTACGCAACCGGTAGAGATATCCTATCGGCTAATTCATAAAATACTTTCGTGAAAGAACGTTACGCCACCCATCCCGACCGCCCATCCTGAGCCTGTTCCTGGCCTAGTGGTGGCCTCCTGGCCTGTCCCCACCACCCAAGAGGTCTCTCAATCCCTGTGGGTACACCCCTGGATCTCCCTGCAGCACCACTGACTGCCATAGCCTCGACTCCAGACCCAGCAGCGCCGCTGAGCAGTGCAACCCCATCTTTGGGCCTTGTGGACCCGCCGCTGACCAGTGCAGCCGTGCTTCTGGACCCGCTGACCCCCACAGCCGCACCTCCTGGACCCGCTGCCACTGACTGCCACAGTTGCGCCTCCAGGCCCTGCAGCACCGCTGAGCAGCACAGCCTCGTCTTCGGGCCTCCCGGTCCCGTCGCTGACCAGCACAACCACACCTCCAGACCCGCCACACCTCTAGAACGCCTTAGCTGTGCCTCTGGACCTCCCGGACTTGCCGCTGAACACCACAGCTGTGCTTCTGGACCTCCTGTACTCGCCACTGAACACCGCAGCCGCACCTCTGGACCTCCGGTACTCGCCGCTGAACGTCGCGTCACTGGGCCTGGCTGTTCCTAGAGTGGAGGAGGCCACTCCACTAGTTCCAGCACCATGTGCCAGGCCTGTCCCAGCATCACGTGCCAGACTTGTCCCAGCGCCACGTGCCAGGGCTGTCCCCGTGGTCGCTCCTTGAGATGTGGCCCCTGTGGCTGCTACAGGTGTGCATCCGATGACATTTGGGACTCCCTCAGTCACACCTTGTGGTGAGCCGGTGACCCTTGAGGCCCCTCCGTCAACCTCCCGGACCCATACGAAATCTTTGGTTATGCCGGGAATCACTTTTGAAACTCTGCTCCCTGAGGCTGCTGCGCCAGCCCCCGTTACAGCTCCCATGTCTGCTTCAGTGTCCCCAGTTCCTGTGTTGCCTGCTCCTGTTCCCAGTTTCGTCTTTGTTCCTGTCTGTACATCCATGCCTGTTTATGTCAACCTGGTGAGACCTGTTATCCTGCCATGCGGCATTTCCTTGCCTGTCCCAGTGCCTGTATCCGTGCCAATTGTGTACTTTGTTCCTGTGTCAGTCATCCTAGATATACGAGACTTTGCTTTGGTTATGTCCCTATTTCCACATCTGTGCCTGCTACCAGCATGTCCCCTCTCCTCTCCTCTCCTGACTCTACACCCTCCTCCTGTTCCAGCTGCGTTACTAGTCCGCCTGCTTTCCCCCTTCCTTCTTCTGTCCCTCGAGCTACCTGGACTCCTGTACCCATCCGGGGCTTAGCATTGGATCCTGTGTATGCCCTTAGTCCTGCCACTAAGCCTGTCTGTAGTCCTGCCCCTGGACCCGTCCCTTCTTTGTTCACTCCAGGTGTTTCCCGATCTGCTTCCTGTTCTGTCTGTTCTGCCGGTTCTGCTCCTTAGTTTTGTTTTTGCTGCCCCTAGTCTGTTCTTTCATTCCAGTCTGTGTTTTGGTTCTCCCTGTTCAGCTAAGTCTGTTTAGTGCATGATTGTTTTGGTTATTCATACCCTGTGTTTGCTCTTCTACTTTGTCAGTTATTTTGCTAAGTCATGTTCCCTCTGTCATGTCTATGTTACGCTTCCTGTACTGTCGTCACCATTGCTTAGTTTGTGTATTATTTTGTCTCAGTGTTTTCTCCTCACCTTCGGTTTGTTCTAACCTCAGTGTTTGTATTTCCCGTGTTTATAAACACATGCATTCGGCCTCGCGCTTGTTCTGATAGGAATCGTTACAATTACTATTTTCCTCCTAGTTTAGCTAATATGTGGCGGTAAAAAAAAAGACGACTGAACAACGTGCTCATTTTCTAATACGATTAATAATTTTCAGATCCTGACAGCGCAGACCTTGTAGGTTTTATCTAGACCTGAAATTAATTACGACGCTAAGCCCCACCGAGCTAAATCATACAACGCACGATAAAGTATTTCAACCACTAGCTAAATAAATAGCTAAATATACATCAACCATTTTAGTAACTTATACTAATATAAGGTATAGCATGAAATGTCAACTGTCAATGTGGAATGCACTGAAAGTGGAAAGAGTACAACGTGTGATAACGGACAAAAACCTTGTGTGATAAAACTTATAGAGTAACCACATTGGTTAGAGATCAGAGAAAAAATTAATAAATGGAAACTTTGTGATGTTTTCTGAAAAGTTTGCTTATTGCCCTGTTTGAGTACATATGGCAGATAAGATGAGAGAGAGAGACTGTAGTCTGCTATAGTCGGCTAAACATTTCTGATGGACTGAGAATAAATCACACAAATTGACAATCATCGGCCCATGTGTTGCGTTCTCTGTTATATCTGTGCATGAATGTGTGATTCTATGCATGCATCTCAGTTCAGTTCAAAGTTTGTCACGTACATAGTCACACATGGTATAACTCGCAGTGAAATGCTTTTGTAACTGTTCTGTCCGAGCTGAGGAGAGACACAGAGAACTACAGGGAAATGGATGAAATGGAAAATGGAAACGGACGTGGTTTGATAGTCTCTGCATGAGACTATATCGTCTGTGTGTGTGTGTGTGTGTGTGTGTGTGTGTGTGTGCACAAATTTAAGAGGCCAATTATTTGCACTTTTTGAACAAAAGGATAAAAATACACTCACCAAGAGGAAGGATAAAAGACCTCAGACTTAAGGTTTCAGGTGTTCTCGAGGAACTCCTTTGTAGTAAATCCTGCTTGTGTCAGTTGTACAGAAGTTCATCTGATTTTCTGGACCATCCTGAATGCTGACTCTCATTGCTGTTGAGTGCTTTGATTTTTTGCACATATCAAATAAAGACAGTGCTGCAATGTATATGTGTGTGAGAGAGATGGAGAGAGAGAGAGCATGAGGTGTAGTGTGTGTGTGTGTGTGTGTGTGTCAGTATGTGAGAACCAGGTATAGTATGTGTGTGTGTGAGAGAGAAGTGTAGTGTAGTGTAGTGTGTGTGTGTGTGTGTGTGTGTGTGTGTGTGTGTGTGTGTGTGTGTGTGTGTGTAAAAGGATAGTGGGGTGAAATCAAACAGAGCACGATTCCGGTAGTAATTAAGCCAATAAGGGAGATTTATTTTCCTCAAAAAGACCAGTGACAGGGGCATGATGCCATAAGCAGACAAAAAAAATTATTCCAAAAAAAACCCAACAAAAAAAGAAATCCAGTAATCCACGCCAACACAGATTAACCCAAAATAAGGCAATTTAACAGGCTCCCAAATATGGCATTCAATCAACGCATCTCTCTTGCATTCCAATGCCACTCTTTATATTTAATCTTCGCCCCTTAGACCGAACCATTCTAGATACCTAATTTATTAAATTCATAATATTTCTCCCCTATGGTTCAACACAAAGGCTATCATTTAAAACATTTTCCCATTATCCAAAAATTATTAAAATAATAAGAGGGGTGCGGTCATGTGCTTCCTTCAGGCTTTTTTCATGGCAAAAGCTTTCCGTTCTTTCTCTGCCACTTCTTTTCTCAGAGAACTTTCAGAGCTGCATATTTGTTTCCTTTGGTGCCATTATCCCTCAAACCTAAATACCCCCAACAGCCAAATAGCCCTCCATCAGCCTCACAACAGCTACGCCATCAGCCACATTGCCCTCAACCACTTCTCATGCAGTTTAATACCCTTAAACAACAATTACCCCTTTACACTAACAGCCCTCAACCACAACTAACCAAACAGCTAAATACCCCCTCAAACTTCTCCAACTACCCCACAGCTGTAGCAACACTCTAGCAACCACTTAGCAAGACGATAACAACCATATGGGACCCCAAAAGCAACCACTTGGTAATTACCTAGCAACCACTTGGTAACACCCTGGCATGCACATAACAACTACGTGGGAATGACTTAACAGCTCAACGGTATTTCAGGATTCCATTTTACATGCAAACTGCATTTAACATCATTTCATAGTATTTATGGTGTTAATAGTAAACAACCCCTCATCCTCATCTACCCCACAGCCAAAGAACCCTCAACCAAAATTACCCCCACAGCAAAATCCCTCAACATTTACCCTAGCAGCCACATTTATTATACTAATAATCCATCATTTGTCATATAAAAAAAAGAATAAACTGATTTTAAAATCTACTCTACATCGCACGATGTCAATGATTAAATGTTAAATGTAATCCTGCAATAATGCTGAAATCCTTAAATACTGTTAAATGCTATTTAAACATGAAATGTAATTTGCTGTGGAGTAGTTGAGGATGGGAGGATTTTTAGCTGTTGAGACATATTGTAGTTGGCTTTAAATATAATGTCACCAAATTGCACCCTTTCATAACCAGTTACACTCAATGTTTCTATACCTGTAATTTGTCTTTTTTCCAATGTAACTGAATAAGAGAAATAATTTCCCCACATTATGGTGTCATTGTAGAAATACCTCAAAGAAATGCTTGTCATTTACTTCATTTAAATCATCTTAGATTCTGACTGGCTACAGTTGCTCTAGTTGCTGAATACAGAAGGTTATGATTTAGATGGTAAAAACCAATGCCAGTTTTATGAAGTATTTAAGAGGAAACAAAGGCTAAGCCACAAATTTAATTATTTAACTTATTTAGAGGTGATGTGAGATAATCTGAACCTACAGAAACACAAATGTGGACATCATTGTACATTTACAGGATTTTGCAACTTATAGAAGTTCATTATAGTCTCTATCAAATACACATGTTCATGTGAAAATAGAGAGGTCAATGTCAGTAATACTCACGCTAAAGTCCTGCCTAGAGTGGAACTTGGATGTGGGCCAAAATGTTATAATTATGTTATGAATTAACTGTAATTAATTAATATGTTCTTATTGTGTTGACCCTTTTATTAGCAGCAAATACGTACATTACATGTGATTAACAAAATCCAATGACATATGACCAGTTGTACATACATACTGAAGTTAGCCGACTGACTAACATGTCTTGCACGGAGTGAAAGTCAAGTCAGTATCCATTGGTCTGTTTCTGTTTTATAGGTGGACAGCTAACTCTTTGTATTCTGCACAACAATGATTATCTATATGAAAAAAGCACTTCAGCTTCATATATGTATTGTTAATTTTGCCAATTTACAAATTAATTCAAGTATACTGATATTTCCAAATAATGGACAACATCAGTAACTTCAGAACCACTCCAGTTATGCAGAAATGGCAGTTTTTAATAAATGTCTACTCACTTTTAATGGATCTGACATAGAATTATGGACATACAGACACAAAAGCAAAATATTTAAACTTATAAAATGTCTCAGAAAACGCTTCTTTTATCTTGCAAACAAAGTCTCAACTAAACGATACTGGCTTGTAAACATTTTTTGTGAAATCTTTCAAGTTATATGACCCTGCTTTATATTAAGAAGGTCTACTGATTGCAGGTGTGATGACAACCTGCAAACAAGCATGAGAACAGAAACATTAATTTCCATCATGTCATACTAAGGTCACTCTATACACTACATAATTAGGCCCACTTGTCAATCTTATGAATTATGTATTTATATAAAACTGCACTTACACAAACATCAAGACTCTCACCAGCTGTTAAACCTTAAAATTACAGTGTAACAAACGACAAACAACATAAGAAATTTGACAAACTTACCTTAACAGGCTTCAATATCTCTACTAACAGCTATGGCTAAATACTATAGCAGTCACTGTCCCAGGTCAAAAGTTTCCGTTCATTGGAAATGAATGGGGGAGACAACAATTAGTGTAAAAACTGAGCTCAGGTACAACCTCATTTGTCAGATGGACACACACACACACACAAGCACGCGTGTGCTCACACACACACACACACACACACACACCAAAGTGGGTGGAGCGTCTGCCACTCATCTATAACCCAAGTCCAAACATCACAGTAGATGAGCATCTTGTCGCTTTTAGGGGACGCTGCCCTGTCAAGCTGTATATGCCAAGCAAGCCATCTAAATATGGCATAAAGATATGGGCAATGTGTGATGCCAGGACAAGTTATGCCTGGAAAATGCAGGTCTATACTGGGAAACCTGCAGATGGTGTTCCTGAAAAGAACCAAGGGAAGCGTGTGGTTCTGGAGATGACTGCAGGTCTCAAGGGACACAACATAATGTGATCATTTCTTCACCTCCTACGCTCTTGGTGAGGAGCTGCTCCAAAAAAAATCACCATGGTGGGGACAATCAGAAGAAACAAGCCAGAGCTGCCTCCCGCCTTACTTGTTACACAGGACAGAGATTATTTTTCCTTCAGATTTGCCTTCACCAATACTCATACCCTTGCGTCCTACTGTGCAAAGAAAAGGATCAATGTACTCCTGATGACACATCTGTACAGGGATGCAGCTGTGCGCACCAGGGAAGACAAGAAACCCAATACCATCCTGGATTACAACAGGAACAAAGGCAGAGTCGACAACCTTGATAAGGTGTGTTGATTTTGATTTTCATGTACTTCTCTATCATCAGTTTGTTTGAACTGCACTATAAAAGTAAGACTTTATTTTTGTGGAGAACAAAATTTATGAACACAGTCAGTTTTATCCATTTGAATTTGCAAATATGTTTTATATTAGATTGTTAGATGTGATGCCTTGATGCATCATGCAAAACATGAGATATTAGTTGTATGTACTCATGATTTTACCCACTTTTTGCACCTTTGCAAGTTACTGGTGCATACTCTTTTCAGAGGAAGACAGCACATTGGCCGATGGTATTATTTTTCAACATCTTAGATGTGTCATCTTACAACACATTTGTGCTGTGGATGGAGGTGAATCCAGGATGTAAGCAGGGGAAATTTTTCAAGAGGAGGCCATTTCTGGAGGAGTTGGGGAAAACCATGCTGGCACCTCACATTCAACAATACCAACACCTTCCCTGAATGGCAGCCTCAGCCGCATTGGTAACATAGATCCAGGAGCAAGAAACAAGATCACTTGCTACAAGAAAGAGGTGATAAGAGGAAGAGGTGCAGTCTTTGTACACCAAGAGATCTCAAAACAAGCATAACATGCCATAAATGGAATGCATATCTTTGCAAGAGACATGCAACAACTGATTTTGTTATCGGTTGACGTGTTTTTGCCTGATAACAGAAAAAAAAAACCTATCTGATAGACTGGTTAACATGTTATTGTTCTTGTTAGTTATTCGTTAATGTATGAAGGCATTGATCTTGGAATATTGTGAAAATGTCAAGTGCAGTTTTGGGATAATTTCCTTTGTACACAAGTGACCATGAAATTTGAATTTTGACCAGGAACACAACATGTGTTATACTTTTTGTGACTGTATAAAGCATATGTCCTTGATAACTCTGACCTAAAGTACCCTGTAATAAACAGTATACCATGTGTCATCTGATTATTTCTTATACTCAATAATCCAGATATTGTTTTTTAGAACTTGCTTTCAAGTGTATAAACTCAAATCAATAAGGCACATAGGCCACTAAAAACATATAGAAGTTCAAAACTTGTAATATTCACTAGAACTTAAGTTAGTTAAAAAAATCTAACACAAGAAGTAGTGACAATATGTATAGTTTTGTATGGTGAGTCTTTGTGGAATGGTTATTTCTGACCGGGAACACAAAATTGTTTAACACGAAATGAACACAACGTTTCTCGTTGCAAAATAAAATTAATCGTCAACATTTATAGGACGAAACAACTCACTAAAATGCTTCAGACGTTTGCTACCACTCACAGGCCTAAATTTAGCTGCTAAATGGCCCGTTGTCAGGTGACTAATTAGCTTGCCTACAAAGCTCTTGGCAAACAATACGCAAGCAGACACCTATACCCCCCTTGACATCCACAGTAATTTTTAGATGGCATTAGGCATCATTAGTTAGCCAGCTAGCTAACTTAACCAAATAAGACTGTAGCTGAATAAAGCAAGCCCTGGACCAAACATACACAAATTTATTAGGCTAACTAGCTTACACAGCTAGCTAATACAGTTATCTAGGGGTTTTCTGCCATGTACACAACATTAAATAAAAATGACAGAATTACATAATCATATATCCAAATTATAATTACCAAGAACCGAGTAGTTACAACACTATTTTGTGACAACTAGCTAGCTACAATATTTGCTATTTGTGCTAATTTTTTTTCGTTATGCAAATTAAAATATACAGCTGGCCAGTTAAAGTAATTTAGCTAGCTGGCTAACTATCTTAGCTACCTTTCTTGAGGTACGTTAGCTCACGAGCTGGCTAAGTTAGCTGGCTAGGCTAGCTAAGATACCAGTTATAATAGACAGAGCATTTCGCTCTTTATATCTAAATATAAAGTTCCTCATTTTTAGTTTCTCATTCCTCAAAGCATTTTTGTTTTGTCAAGTTACAACGTTTATCTTTGTGTTGAGCTTTCTCACACTTTATTCATTAAATTTAATGAAATTTCATTTCATTTCAAAAAGCGTTTAACATAATTAAACATGATTTAATTTTCACTTAACCAGCACAGACCCTCTCCCTCACTCCCTCAGCCAGTACTATAGGGACAGCTAATCAACTCCTCATCCTCAGTTACCACAGCCAGTCACAACCCCTCACCCTCAACTATCACACAACTTCATGCTTATTATTTTCACAGCTAAACAGCCCTCGAGCACAACTACCCCTCGGCTAAATAACCCCTCAACATGAACTAAGACACAGGCAATTACCTCTCAAAAATAACTAACCCAGTAGCTAAATAACACCTTATCCTCAGCTACCCCATAGCCAATTACCCCAAACCAAACTACCACCACCTCCATATAACCCTCAAGCACAACTGCCTCCACACCTAAATAAACCATAAAAACAACTACCCAACAGCTAAATAACTCCTCAGCCTCAGCTACCCCACAGCCAATTAGCCTTCACCACAAATTACCCCCACAGTCCCTTAACAATTACCCCCATCAGCTAAATTGCTCTCAACAACTTACCCCACAGCTTAATAACCCCTCAACAGCAATTACACCATTAGACTAATGGACATTACCCCAACAGCCAAATTCCCCCTCATGCTAAACTACTCCACAGCCATAGCAACACTCTAGCAACCACCTGACACCTGTCACACCTAACCCATCAGCAAACAAGCAATGACATCTCTTACTTATTACTAACTGCTTTGAGAAAAACTCAAAAATACCTCTGTATCAGGACAGCAGGACTGTCAGATTGATCGGGGGTGATGTACCCCTTCAGACTGTGTCCGTGGTGTATACTGTAGGAAGGAGGGACATTCTAGATGGACCCAAGTGCAGAGGAGGAAAGGGAAGTGGAGAAGAAGAAGAAGCCAACCAAAAAATGTAATCACTACAGGGAAGGGGAGTGAACTGAAAGAGTGGGAGTGCTACAGAGCACTGCACTACAATACTGGGAAGAAACTTGCAAATGGAGAGCTTGGTGATAGGCATACTTGACCAGCCCAGTATGGGGACCAAACTACTGTCCTCACTTGTCAAGGACATCCATTTTAACCACCACTCTACAGAGGAGGTGGATAAGATAGCCAGAGGAACAACAGACAAACAACTTTTTTTTTCCCTCAAAAAACAACTAGGCACACACCACCACCACCACCACCATTTAGCTGATGCTTTTATCCAGAGTGACTTGGAATCATGACTGAGTACAACTTTGAGTAATTGAGAGTTTTGCTCAGGGGCCTAACAGTGGCAGCTTGAACTGGTAACCTTCTGATTACAAGTGAAATACCTTAACCACTGAGCTTCCACAGCACTACCACTACCCACAGTGCCCCAACAACACCAACAACATGCTACCAAATCAGTATAAAGAAAATTTCAAAAGTTACCATAGTAACCACTTCAGTAACCACCACCATTCACAACTGCAGCAACACTCTGATGCTCCTTAATAACAAAATCCACCAAATAATAAAACATCATGACACAATAGTTACAGATGACACACAACACCTTTTTTCTTTTTCTTTTCTTTTATTCTCTTCCCTTAGATGTAGAGTTTTGCTGATGCTACATTACGGGCTGATTAAGGAGGTGTTGTCCTTCACAGTCAAACATTTCCTCATACTAAGCTTGGGTGCTGTGTGTGCTTTGTGTTGAGCCAAACTTGGCTGGCCACTAGAGGTGTGTACAGGGGAGGAGAGTGAGCTGAGTTTGATCCCAGTGATGAGTCCCTGTCGGGCGTGCGGGGCTGCCTGTTACCCTGCCCCTCATCTATCACACTGCATACTGCAGTCATTTATTATAGAGAGAAATGTGAACTAAGGTCGACAATGGCACTTAAACAAAATTGCTACATCAAATAAACTTTAGACTGCATGTGTTTCTACTCCCCTGGATGGGTTTCATGTGGGCCGGTGCAGCACCTAATGATGGCACATGTGCAATGAAAGTGAAAGTTTGTATTGATGTGACCCGTCGGAGAGAGTCAGTCAGCCAACCTCACACTCCAATGTCATATTAGAAACAGGAGGCCAAATTAACCCAATAGGCTTAGTGCACCTAATGGTACTGTTCACTTATGCATACTGTCAAGGCCACAACACAGAGCATGGTAAACCTGGACTTCAGGTGACACTGTTTGGATGTTGTGCTTACTAATCCTAGCTGCAACAGTTATTTAGGTCATTATATCAGGTGATATAATCAGGTGATTACTGTCGGCCAAACAGCACTAATCTAAATTCTACCAATGCCAAAAGAAGATGACCTTAAGTTGACTGAATAGTGACGAGCAAATGAATCAAGTTTAGACAGACTAACAAACTGGGTATCTGACAAACATATAAAATAAGATGTTATTCTAAGTACAATATTCTTCTCGTGAGGGGTTCTAGACTTGTAGTTACTTCTGTTTGAAATGACTCTGCTGAAATCAGTTTTTAACTACTGATCTCAGGGGTGGAATAAGCAGGAAAGGCTCAACAGATGTGTTCATGCAAATTTATAGCTTCTTTGTCTCAGTCTTAGGCTTTGATTGTGTCAGGCATTTACCTCGAGTTACCTTACAAAACATAAATTAATTCAGTATAGTACATTAAAAGAACAGAAAGAGGGAAACAAAACAACTGGAACACAAGAGCAAAGTTAAATACTGATATTTGGGGATAGGTGACAATTGTCTTTTAAGCCATAATAGGTTGGAACATTTTTGTCATACTAATTTCACCTGAGCACTTAGTCTACACATTTATAAATACAAAGAAAGAGTTCTTACAAACAATATAAAGCACACTACTAATTTTTCATATATAAACTGGCTTCTCCTACTACTAACTCAGAAGCACTTTGCTTACACAGCTGATGAAAGACCTCAAAAACATTTCATTACTCAAAGACAAAACATTAGAGAATATTCAAGGAAAACAGACAATGGTTCAAGGCAGATATGACTATGCAATATTTCAAACATCTATGTGCAAATGATTTATTTCAAAGCTTAAGGTTTTGATCACAGAAATCAGGAGTGAAAGACAAGTTAGAGAAAATGTTTATTTGAGGATATGCTATTTAATTTGGGAAGTTCATTGTAGGGAAACATTCGGGAAATTAATGTAGTCTATCCTGTCCACATCTTGGTCAAGGCTGGTGAAGCTGCTTCAAGGCTGAGTGGAATCTTGATCCGCATCTAAGTATTTTTCTGTGCTTGGACTGAAATAGTTTACTCCAAGTGCTGAGCCCTTTGGGCGGATCTGAAAAGTGCTGCTCATAGCCTGGGGGCTTGTAATCCGCAGCGTGAGGGTCGCCAAGCATCTCTCTCACCTTGGGTGAGGCGTCCTTGTGTAAGTACTGATAGGGCTTTTTGCCACTGTTGTCACGTATGTTGCAGTTGGCACCATAATCACGCACCAGAACACTCAGGACTGATTCGTGGCTGTGAATAGCAGCCATGTGTAGTGGGGTGTAGCCGTCGTAGCTCTTGATGTTAACGTCAACCCCTGGCCCACCTTGCTGTGAAAGAAGAAGGATCTTGCGCACTATTTCACTGTTTCCTTGTTTAGCAGCCCAGTGAAGTACTGTGAAGCCAGAAATGAAGTTTCTCTTCTCTGCCAGCTTGATGTCCTGGAGCAGAAGCTGGCAGATTTGATCCTGCTGTCCTGCAGCACACTTCACAAGCCACTCATGTTCTCTTGGCCCTAGAGGGAAGATGACTGACTGCTTTGTATCCACACCTGGTTTGGTGTCTTTGTTGACCCTTTTCAGGGCTGGTGAAGCAGGTGCCACAGAGTGCCTCTGCTTGGTCCTGGCTGATCTGTACAAGTCATATCCATCAGTCACTTCACTTAGACATGCTGCCACAGTCCTTTCAGTTCGTTCATGGGCCATCTTCAAATCTGCCGGAGCAAGTATCATTACTTCTGGATATATATAGAACACATATTGTATGTACTACATACAGCCTGACAAGAGCCTAAAACCTTGTAATAGACTAATAATGCACTAATACTTCAAGTGGTGTTGCATATTTTAAATGAGAGTTTTAGTCACTGCTGATCAAAGGATAAAAGCATTTTCAATAAGTCAGTTTTTGTCCCTTATTGTAAAGATTATTTAGTTTACTGTTTTTTTATACATGAGATTTAAATTAATCCTTTTAGAAAGGCAAGGCCAAAAAGCAGAAAAAATAATCAAATATCCATACCAACTGTAGGACGTTTTTTCCACTCTATCTTCAATTTTTTTAGATTCCACTTCTGCTTTCCTCTTTTGCTTTTCTTTATTAAGTCTCTCCTGGATTCCACCTCCTTTGTATCAATATATTCATTCTCGATACCTCCAGCACACCAGCTCCAGAAACGCCTCATTGTTCGATCTGTCCTCTTCAGTGTCTTTCCACAGACTGATCTGTAAAGGTGTTCATGGGATTCCACTCATGTGTGACATTATGACACGGGACAGAGGGGGTTCTAAAGTTCCAAGAGTGGAGATGAGTTGTTTTTCTTTGAATTTCCTAATTTAATTGCTGCCATAGCAACAACTGACAATGCAAACAGATATGTCATTAATGCAGCGACTCTAACAGATTCCTCAACCTGGATTGATTAACCATGTATGGCTCACCACCGGAGACTGTGATACATATAACATTCCAAAGTGTACTTAATTCTGAGCAAAATCTAACTAGCCTCATTACTGCTGAACTATGAGGGCCCGTTTAAAGAGAAATCAGGGAAACTGTACTTGCACATACATATGAAACATTTTCACATAAATAGCCTACTATTTACATTTGTGCATAATAATTTAAACTTGCATATACATGCACTTGCACATTCAATCATTGATGCGTAAACACAGAGTTGCACTATGCTTGTGTGTGTATGAGTGTGGCTGCTGTCACAGAACGTTTGCCTCCTGCGAGTCACACGGTTTGGCCTGCCACGTGACTTGGGAGTATATGTTTATGGCCATGCCTGCACACACCTGTACCTCATCTTGTTTGTGTATTTAAACCCTTGTTAGTGCGTACAGTATTGTTGATCATTGTTGGTGTAGCCTGTGGATGTCAAGATTAGTCTCGTTATTGTTAAACGTATTCATGTTCATGTTATATGTGAGTGCCGTTATGTTGTATGTAATAAATGTTCGTCCATGTCGATTGAGTCTGTGCATCCTGCTCCCTGCCCTCGGTACTCAGGCCACCTCGTTACAGCTGCGTGTGTGTAAAACAATTTTCAGGGTGCCGGAAGTCATTTCATTGTAACAGCAAGGCAGATATTTAACATGTTTACAGTGTGCATAATAGACAGAGGAAGACTGTTGAACTATTAATATTAGGACAGTTATGACGTTTGTGTAATACGTAATGCTTTCTATCTATAAAGTAGTGCTTCTCTTAATGACAAATGTAACTGTTTTCCCATATATAATTGTGTGCTTTATATTGTTTGTAAGAACTTTTCTTCTCATTTAGAAATATGTGGACTAAGTGATCAGTTTGTCTTATTATTTAATATGCTCAGTCTCACTATTGTTGGCAGATTTCATCACATTATTACGAATGTGGATACGTTATCTTATAATTATAAGCAGTGTGAGATGTGAAGCTAAGTGAATTACATGTGCAGAATTTCTAACAATACCCTGTTTTGTATAGGCTGGCTAGCTGACCACTTAGTAAAATTAAATGTGATTGCTGAGCTTGTTGTAGTTGAGTCAATTTAATTTGATTTCATTGTGTTTAATTTTTAACTCAGATGCATTAATCTGAATATTTTGTGTTCTACCTGCAAGCAAATGCTGACTTAAGCTGTTTTATAGTTAGCTTGAAATAATTGAGGTTCATCGCTGGGTGCTGTTCATTTTTTAATTTTTTTTTGTATTATTGATCAGGAAAAAAAAACTACAATGGATGAGATGGACGTTTTCTATGTATGATATGAAATTTGAGTATATGAGTGAATGTTACTCTGTAAATGTATAAGAATATGTAGATAAGATTATTATGAGATCATTATTTATACTCAAACGACTACACTATATGACAACAGCTTCCTTTAATTTATATATTTTATTATATTGTTATTATGGAAGAAGTTGTAACATTTACTGGGAGGTGCATGGCAGAGCGAGACATACCTCCTGTGGGCTTGCTAGCTGACCCCTCAGTCAAATTAAATGTGGTTGCTGAACTTGTTATAGTGTGGAAAATAAAAGGAAACCCCTTTTATTCACAACCTGGTGTACATCATTGAGTGGGACGGAACACAGAGGTCCCACTAGCTACTATTTTACATTCCCATTCAACCTAATGACATTCTATATAATACAACTCTAGTTTCGAGCTAAATACCTACAATTAGATGATTTATTTCAGATCACATACTTTCAAATAAAACAATAAAGGATTCTGGTACTTATTTTTCTAATGACTGTGAGACATTCTAGATACCACAGCATAAGCAGACGGACAAACCGATTATGGCACATGCTCTTGACCAACACAAACCTGACATGATAATTTACATAGTACTAGTTTCTACTTGAAATGTGTTACAAAGACACCTGTTGTTCTTATTCATTTGCTGCTATTCCGATATGCCTCTACCTTTATTTCCTTGTGTTTGCACTGACTGGGTCTATGAAAGCAGGGAGCAGGCATGTGTGTCTGTCAAGGCCATGTGCGTTTGGAAGCACTCTCAATGTCCGGTTAACTGTAGAGATATTCAAGCCTGGTAAACTGTTGTCAGATATTCAAGCTTCAGTGTTAGACAGCAAACATTCCATTGGCCGAGGTTGTCCTGCAAATTACAAACGTTTAGTTTTAAATGACCTCATATGCAATCACAGCTTTATCAAATGAAAATTGAAAAAGAAAGAAAAAATGATGCATTTGGATAGCAGGTCCACATGTGAAGTACAGACTGCATGGATGAGTAAGTCCAAACTGCTGGCATGCATTTTGCTAAAGGCAGTGCGTGCAGGAAAATTGCTATTAGCACGTCCATCGTTTTTGAGGTGATTAACATTGCTTTTCTAAGGCAGACATCTGTTTTGGACATCTTTTACTTTTAAATCCTATAAATGGTGACCGCTCCATATTATGTGCAATTATTTAAATCTGGATCTTAAAAACATTTTCCTTTGTGCAGGTTTTGATTAAGGATTACAGGTACAGCATCATTTTGTCTTGGCTGCTCATCCATCAGATAAAAATGAATAGCCCATCAAATAAATAGCAAATACCCGGTGTTGTGCAGTGAGCCCAGTCAGCCAAACCCTCTTTGTGAAACAGAAAATCTCAAGTTTGTTTCAACTCTAAGCCAACTAACTGAGTTTTCACTAAACCTGCTTTCTGATACAGGCCCCTGGTTGTACATTTTTAAGTGTTCTAAGTGTTCACTGACCTTTTTTGGCCAACAATGTGGATGTTTACTCAATATGCTTACTAACAGACATGATGAGTACAACTGTGAATTTGTGTGTTTTTAATTATTGTTAGACTGTGTTTGTCTATAATTGTGACTTAGCTCATCAGACCACTATAACAGCTTTGGCTAGGCAACAAAGCTGTAAAAGAGTGATGAGAAAACCAGCAAACAGAAGTGAAAGTAGAAGGAAGGGAAACACAAGGAAAGACCAAGGTAGCTTAAATGTTGTATTATACACAAACACACACAAACGCACACACGCACGCGCACCCGCACACACACACACACACACACACACACACACACACACAAATACATACATAATGGAGTAGCATCAGGAATAGAGTTTGTTTTTTGTTTTTAATACCCAAAAAAGTCAATTTTACTTGATGCCATATAGAACTCAAGGCACTGCTGTATATTCTCTCCTGTTCTCATGAATTTGCTAAGGTACTGTAGAGCAAGACCGTTGTGCTTTGTAGGTCATTAGAAGGACGTTGTAATAGTAGGTGTCATCATCATTGAATCTGATGCCCGAGGACATTATCAGCTCTTCACGATTTCAGCCTGTTATCACACAGCTGTAAATGATAGCGATGGCATGATACCAGTTTTTCTGTACCAATCCAATGTCAACATCCTGTGTTTTAATGTCAACCAATATCAATACTGATCTGATATTTTTTCATTAAAAACCTGCAACAGTAAACATGTTGGTGAATGGTTTGTTTTGGACCAAATAATCTTTTTTTTTTTCTTGCCTGATCTCTCTGGTCCCTCCCAAGGTAGTGCTGGGAAGGTCTCATCAATCTCCCCTCTGCTACTGGCCATCTCATCTCTGCTGATGTTCCCTGAGAAGCAGGTTATTCCTACTGAAAATGACATACAGACAAATTTCAAATTAGCCTAGTGTCCTCAAAGTAAGACCTATACTCCTAAATTTCATTGTACAGAATTAGCTAAAGTATAAAATGCATTGCCATTAAAGTATAGGATCACGACTGTGTAAAACATGTCTATATAAATCTGTGTTGAGATAAAGGGAAAAACACAAAGAAAAAAATAAGTCTTTCAAACCGGACGAATAAATGTCCAAAGAGTGAAATTCAGCACCAGGTGAAAGTTATAGCCACCAAAGATTAAACTTTTTTTTTTCAATCAATATACTTTAAACTAAATGGACCTCTACAAAATAACAAACCTCCATATAATAGATTTGTCATTTAGCTGGTGCATTTGGACCTCACCATATTTCTCTTGCACAAGCAGGATTTGATCTACTGCACTTGCACATGAACAGCAAAAATATATGAAGATATATTTTTACTAATTAGAGGAACAAAATAATGGAGCTATACATCACTCCCATTAGTCCATGGGCTACCATTAAAGGCTTGACCATTGTGGTCAGATACATGCTCTCTAGACTAGATGATGTTTTGGAAACATCTTTTTAGTACTAATATATGGTAAATATGCATTTCATTTCATTTTCAGTTCACTGCAGTTCATTTAAAGTCACTCAGCAATCAGTCCCATGACATAACGGGTCATTAAACATTGTCAGTTTTTTCCAATTTAAGAATGATCATTAGACAAAAAATCTATACATTTAATTTCAAATGATCTGAAGTAAGTAAACAATTGACAATGCCTGTAACAAAAGATTCAAATAATGTTAAAGGTGTTGAACCTTCATGAATCATACTGGTCATACTGGTCAAATCTGATTATACTGGTTGACCAGTGTGGTTATTGCTCATGCTGGTCAACTATCTTGTTCTTATCTTATCTGAAGTGTGATGTTTATAGCTACATGCATACAAAATGTGATTTGAAATAAATAACAATCTAATTGTAGGTATTTTGGATTTTAATCATCATTTTTAAGGCTGCCTACAGCCTAGCATAAATAAATATGCACGAATAGGTCGGTCTTTCATTCTGTATCACGTATATCATAATAAAACCATGGTAACCGAAAAACTTACTTTTCACTTCCAAAAGACTTGGCGCTGATCTCAGAAGTCCATCTCCTCCCCGTGTCCTCTGCAAACAGCCATTCTGTTGTTGTGGCAAACTTCCATTGTGTTGTGACTGGATTTGCAGCACTTCTGAAGTTGCGTAAGTTTTCCTGAATTTGCACTGGGTTGTGTTGTCATTTTGATGAATTTGCTTTGTGTATTTGCGGCACGTTTGTGAAATGTATCACAAGTGTTGTCATTTTGATGAATGTGCTTTATGTATTTACAGCGCGATGGGTCTTCCTGGCAACCGTAGTGGGTGTGGAGCGTGAATCCACCTCCAACTTTGATGTAAATAAATTTTTTTTCTCTCTTGGGCTTTATGTATATTCTTTAGAAAGGCTCTTCTTTTGCCACGTTTTCAATTAAGCGCACATAAAAAAAACACTCACCACATTCTACAACATTTCTTTTGGCCATCGATTAGGAGTGATGTTGGATACTGCCATTCCTGCCATACATACCAGTTTGTTGGAAAACCAAATCAGGTGATTACTGTCGGCCAAACAGCACTAATCTAAATTCTACCAATGCCAAAAGAAGATGACCTTAAGTTGACTGAATAGTGACGAGCAAATGAATCAAGTTTAGACAGACTAACAAACTGGGTATCTGACAAACATATAAAATAAGATGTTATTCTAAGTACAATATTCTTCTCGTGAGGGGTTCTAGACTTGTAGTTACTTCTGTTTGAAATGACTCTGCTGAAATCAGTTTTTAACTACTGATCTCAGGGGTGGAATAAGCAGGAAAGGCTCAACAGATGTGTTCATGCAAATTTATAGCTTCTTTGTCTCAGTCTTAGGCTTTGATTGTGTCAGGCATTTACCTCGAGTTACCTTACAAAACATAAATTAATTCAGTATAGTACATTAAAAGAACAGAAAGAGGGAAACAAAACAACTGGAACACAAGAGCAAAGTTAAATACTGATATTTGGGGATAGGTGACAATTGTCTTTTAAGCCATAATAGGTTGGAACATTTTTGTCATACTAATTTCACCTGAGCACTTAGTCTACACATTTATAAATACAAAGAAAGAGTTCTTACAAACAATATAAAGCACACTACTAATTTTTCATATATAAACTGGCTTCTCCTACTACTAACTCAGAAGCACTTTGCTTACACAGCTGATGAAAGACCTCAAAAACATTTCATTACTCAAAGACAAAACATTAGAGAATATTCAAGGAAAACAGACAATGGTTCAAGGCAGATATGACTATGCAATATTTCAAACATCTATGTGCAAATGATTTATTTCAAAGCTTAAGGTTTTGATCACAGAAATCAGGAGTGAAAGACAAGTTAGAGAAAATGTTTATTTGAGGATATGCTATTTAATTTGGGAAGTTCATTGTAGGGAAACATTCGGGAAATTAATGTAGTCTATCCTGTCCACATCTTGGTCAAGGCTGGTGAAGCTGCTTCAAGGCTGAGTGGAATCTTGATCCGCATCTAAGTATTTTTCTGTGCTTGGACTGAAATAGTTTACTCCAAGTGCTGAGCCCTTTGGGCGGATCTGAAAAGTGCTGCTCATAGCCTGGGGGCTTGTAATCCGCAGCGTGAGGGTCGCCAAGCATCTCTCTCACCTTGGGTGAGGCGTCCTTGTGTAAGTACTGATAGGGCTTTTTGCCACTGTTGTCACGTATGTTGCAGTTGGCACCATAATCACGCACCAGAACACTCAGGACTGATTCGTGGCTGTGAATAGCAGCCATGTGTAGTGGGGTGTAGCCGTCGTAGCTCTTGATGTTAACGTCAACCCCTGGCCCACCTTGCTGTGAAAGAAGAAGGATCTTGCGCACTATTTCACTGTTTCCTTGTTTAGCAGCCCAGTGAAGTACTGTGAAGCCAGAAATGAAGTTTCTCTTCTCTGCCAGCTTGATGTCCTGGAGCAGAAGCTGGCAGATTTGATCCTGCTGTCCTGCAGCACACTTCACAAGCCACTCATGTTCTCTTGGCCCTAGAGGGAAGATGACTGACTGCTTTGTATCCACACCTGGTTTGGTGTCTTTGTTGACCCTTTTCAGGGCTGGTGAAGCAGGTGCCACAGAGTGCCTCTGCTTGGTCCTGGCTGATCTGTACAAGTCATATCCATCAGTCACTTCACTTAGACATGCTGCCACAGTCCTTTCAGTTCGTTCATGGGCCATCTTCAAATCTGCCGGAGCAAGTATCATTACTTCTGGATATATATAGAACACATATTGTATGTACTACATACAGCCTGACAAGAGCCTAAAACCTTGCAATAGACTAATAATGCACTAATACTTCAAGTGGTGTTGCATATTTTAAATGAGAGTTTTAGTCACTGCTGATCAAAGGATAAAAGCATTTTCAATAAGTCAGTTTTTGTCCCTTATTGTAAAGATTATTTAGTTTACTGTTTTTTTATACATGAGATTTAAATTAATCCTTTTAGAAAGGCAAGGCCAAAAAGCAGAAAAAATAATCAAATATCCATACCAACTGTAGGACGTTTTTTCCACTCTATCTTCAATTTTTTTAGATTCCACTTCTGCTTTCCTCTTTTGCTTTTCTTTATTAAGTCTCTCCTGGATTCCACCTCCTTTGTATCAATATATTCATTCTCGATACCTCCAGCACACCAGCTCCAGAAACGCCTCATTGTTCGATCTGTCCTCTTCAGTGTCTTTCCACAGACTGATCTGTAAAGGTGTTCATGGGATTCCACTCATGTGTGACATTATGACACGGGACAGAGGGGGTTCTAAAGTTCCAAGAGTGGAGATGAGTTGTTTTTCTTTGAATTTCCTAATTTAATTGCTGCCATAGCAACAACTGACAATGCAAACAGATATGTCATTAATGCAGCGACTCTAACAGATTCCTCAACCTGGATTGATTAACCATGTATGGCTCACCACCGGAGACTGTGATACATATAACATTCCAAAGTGTACTTAATTCTGAGCAAAATCTAACTAGCCTCATTACTGCTGAACTATGAGGGCCCGTTTAAAGAGAAATCAGGGAAACTGTACTTGCACATACATATGAAACATTTTCACATAAATAGCCTACTATTTACATTTGTGCATAATAATTTAAACTTGCATATACATGCACTTGCACATTCAATCATTGATGCGTAAACACAGAGTTGCACTATGCTTGTGTGTGTATGAGTGTGGCTGCTGTCACAGAACGTTTGCCTCCTGCGAGTCACACGGTTTGGCCTGCCACGTGACTTGGGAGTATATGTTTATGGCCATGCCTGCACACACCTGTACCTCATCTTGTTTGTGTATTTAAACCCTTGTTAGTGCGTACAGTATTGTTGATCATTGTTGGTGTAGCCTGTGGATGTCAAGATTAGTCTCGTTATTGTTAAACGTATTCATGTTCATGTTATATGTGAGGGCCGTTATGTTGTATGTAATAAATGTTCGTCCATGTCGATTGAGTCTGTGCATCCTGCTCCCTGCCCTCGGTACTCAGGCCACCTCGTTACAGCTGCGTGTGTGTAAAACAATTTTCAGGGTGCCGGAAGTCATTTCATTGTAACAGCAAGGCAGATATTTAACATGTTTACAGTGTGCATAATAGACAGAGGAAGACTGTTGAACTATTAATATTAGGACAGTTATGACGTTTGTGTAATACGTAATGCTTTCTATCTATAAAGTAGTGCTTCTCTTAATGACAAATGTAACTGTTTTCCCATATATAATTGTGTGCTTTATATTGTTTGTAAGAACTTTTCTTCTCATTTAGAAATATGTGGACTAAGTGATCAGTTTGTCTTATTATTTAATATGCTCAGTCTCACTATTGTTGGCAGATTTCATCACATTATTACGAATGTGGATACGTTATCTTATAATTATAAGCAGTGTGAGATGTGAAGCTAAGTGAATTACATGTGCAGAATTTCTAACAATACCCTGTTTTGTATAGGCTGGCTAGCTGACCACTTAGTAAAATTAAATGTGATTGCTGAGCTTGTTGTAGGTGAGTCAATTTAATTTGATTTCATTGTGTTTAATTTTTAACTCAGATGCATTAATCTGAATATTTTGTGTTCTACCTGCAAGCAAATGCTGACTTAAGCTGTTTTATAGTTAGCTTGAAATAATTGAGGTTCATCGCTGGGTGCTGTTCATTTTTTAATTTTTTTTTGTATTATTGATCAGGAAAAAAAAACTACAATGGATGAGATGGACGTTTTCTATGTATGATATGAAATTTGAGTATATGAGTGAATGTTACTCTGTAAATGTATAAGAATATGTAGATAAGATTATTATGAGATCATTATTTATACTCAAACGACTACACTATATGACAACAGCTTCCTTTAATTTATATATTTTATTATATTGTTATTATGGAAGAAGTTGTAACATTTACTGGGAGGTGCATGGCAGAGCGAGACATACCTCCTGTGGGCTTGCTAGCTGACCCCTCAGTGAAATTAAATGTGGTTGCTGAACTTGTTATAGTGTGGAAAATAAAAGGAAACCCCTTTTATTCACAACCTGGTGTACATCATTGAGTGGGACGGAACACAGAGGTCCCACTAGCTACTATTTTACATTCCCATTCAACCTAATGACATTCTATATAATACAACTCTAGTTTCGAGCTAAATACCTACAATTAGATGATTTATTTCAGATCACATACTTTCAAATAAAACAATAAAGGATTCTGGTACTTATTTTTCTAATGACTGTGAGACATTCTAGATACCACAGCATAAGCAGACGGACAAACCGATTATGGCACATGCTCTTGACCAACACAAACCTGACATGATAATTTACATAGTACTAGTTTCTACTTGAAATGTGTTACAAAGACACCTGTTGTTCTTATTCATTTGCTGCTATTCCGATATGCCTCTACCTTTATTTCCTTGTGTTTGCACTGACTGGGTCTATGAAAGCAGGGAGCAGGCATGTGTGTCTGTCAAGGCCATGTGCGTTTGGAAGCACTCTCAATGTCCGGTTAACTGTAGAGATATTCAAGCCTGGTAAACTGTTGTCAGATATTCAAGCTTCAGTGTTAGACAGCAAACATTCCATTGGCCGAGGTTGTCCTGCAAATTACAAACGTTTAGTTTTAAATGACCTCATATGCAATCACAGCTTTATCAAATGAAAATTGAAAAAGAAAGAAAAAATGATGCATTTGGATAGCAGGTCCACATGTGAAGTACAGACTGCATGGATGAGTAAGTCCAAACTGCTGGCATGCATTTTGCTAAAGGCAGTGCGTGCAGGAAAACTGCTATTAGCACGTCCATCGTTTTTGAGGTGATTAACATTGCTTTTCTAAGACAGACATCTGTTTTGGACATCTTTTACTTTTAAATCCTATAAATGGTGACCGCTCCATATTATGTGCAATTATTTAAATCTGGATCTTAAAAACATTTTCCTTTGTGCAGGTTTTGATTAAGGATTACAGGTACAGCATCATTTTGTCTTGGCTGCTCATCCATCAGATAAAAATGAATAGCCCATCAAATAAATAGCAAATACCCGGTGTTGTGCAGTGAGCCCAGTCAGCCAAACCCTCTTTGTGAAACAGAAAATCTCAAGTTTGTTTCAACTCTAAGCCAACTAACTGAGTTTTCACTAAACCTGCTTTCTGATACAGGCCCCTGGTTGTACATTTTTAAGTGTTCTAAGTGTTCACTGACCTTTTTTGGCCAACAATGTGGATGTTTACTCAATATGCTTACTAACAGACATGATGAGTACAACTGTGAATTTGTGTGTTTTTAATTATTGTTAGACTGTGTTTGTCTATAATTGTGACTTAGCTCATCAGACCACTATAACAGCTTTGGCTAGGCAACAAAGCTGTAAAAGAGTGATGAGAAAACCAGCAAACAGAAGTGAAAGTAGAAGGAAGGGAAACACAAGGAAAGACCAAGGTAGCTTAAATGTTGTATTATACACAAACACGTACAAACGCACACACGCACGCGCACCCGCACACACACACACACACACACACACACACACACATACATACATAATGGAGTAGCATCAGGAATAGAGTTTGTTTTTTGTTTTTTGCTTTTAATACCCAAAAAAGTCAATTTTACTTGATGCCATATAGAACTCAAGGCACTGCTGTATATTCTCTCCTGTTCTCATGAATTTGCTAAGGTACTGTAGAGCAAGACCGTTGTGCTTTGTAGGTCATTAGAAGGACGTTGTAATAGTAGGTGTCATCATCATTGAATCTGATGCCCGAGGACATTATCAGCTCTTCACGATTTCAGCCTGTTATCACACAGCTGTAAATGATAGCGATGGCATGATACCAGTTTTTCTGTACCAATCCAATGTCAACATCCTGTGTTTTAATGTCAACCAATATCAATACTGATCTGATATTTTTTCATTAAAAACCTGCAACAGTAAACATGTTGGTGAATGGTTTGTTTTGGACCAAATAATCTTTTTTTTTTTCTTGCCTGATCTCTCTGGTCCCTCCCAAGGTAGTGCTGGGAAGGTCTCATCAATCTCCCCTCTGCTACTGGCCATCTCATCTCTGCTGATGTTCCCTGAGAAGCAGGTTATTCCTACTGAAAATGACATACAGACAAATTTCAAATTAGCCTAGTGTCCTCAAAGTAAGACCTATACTCCTAAATTTCATTGTACAGAATTAGCTAAAGTATAAAATGCATTGCCATTAAAGTATAGGATCACGACAGTGTAAAACATGTCTATATAAATCTGTGTTGAGATAAAGGGAAAAACACAAAGAAAAAAATAAGTCTTTCAAACCGGACGAATAAATGTCCAAAGAGTGAAATTCAGCACCAGGTGAAAGTTATAGCCACCAAAGATTAAACTTTTTTTTTTCAATCAATATACTTTAAACTAAATGGACCTCTACAAAATAACAAACCTCCATATAATAAATTTGTCAGTTAGCTGGTGCATTTGGACCTCACCATGTTTCTCTTGCACAAGCAGGATTTGATCTACTGCACTTGCACATGAACAGCAAAAATATATGAAGATATATTTTTACTAATTAAAGGAACAAAATAATGGAGCTATACATCACTCCCATTAGTCCATGGGCTACCATTAAAGGCTTGACCATTGTGGTCAGATACATGCTCTCTAGACTATATGATGTTTTGGAAACATCTTTTTAGTACTAATATATGGTAAATATGCATTTCATTTCATTTTCAGTTCACTGCAGTTCATTTAAAGTCACTCAGCAATCAGTCCCATGACATAACGGGTCATTAAACATTGTCAGTTTTTTCCAATTTAAGAATGATCATTAGACAAAAAATCTATACATTTAATTTCAAATGATCTGAAGTAAGTAAACAATTGACAATGCCTGTAACAAAAGATTCAAATAATGTTAAAGGTGTTGAACCTTCATGAATCATACTGGTCATACTGGTCAAATCTGATTATACTGGTTGACCAGTGTGGTTATTGCTCATGCTGGTCAACTATCTTGTTCTTATCTTATCTGAAGTGTGATGTTTATAGCTACATGCATACAAAATGTGATTTGAAATAAATAACAATCTAATTGTAGGTATTTTGGATTTTAATCATCATTTTTAAGGCTGCCTACAGCCTAGCATAAATAAATATGCACGAATAGGTCGGTCTTTCATTCTGTATCACGTATATCATAATAAAACCATGGTAACCGAAAAACTTACTTTTCACTTCCAAAAGACTTGGCGCTGATCTCAGAAGTCCATCTCCTCCCCGTGTCCTCTGCAAACAGCCATTCTGTTGTTGTGGCAAACTTCCATTGTGTTGTGACTGGATTTGCAGCACTTCTGAAGTTGCGTAAGTTTTCCTGAATTTGCACTGGGTTGTGTTGTCATTTTGATGAATTTGCTTTGTGTATTTTTGCGGCACGTTTGTGAAATGTATCACAAGTGTTGTCATTTTGATGAATGTGCTTTATGTATTTACAGCGCGATGGGTCTTCCTGGCAACCGTAGTGGGTGTGGAGCGTGAATCCACCTCCAACTTTGATGTAAATAAATTTTTTTTCTCTCTTGGGCTTTATGTATATTCTTTAGAAAGGCTCTTCTTTTGCCACGTTTTCAATTAAGCGCACATAAAAAAAAACACTCACCACATTCTACAACATTTCTTTTGGCCATCGATTAGGAGTGATGTTGGATACTGCCATTCCTGCCATACATACCAGTTTGTTGGAAAACCAAATCAGGTGATTACTGTCGGCCAAACAGCACTAATCTAAATTCTACCAATGCCAAAAGAAGATGACCTTAAGTTGACTGAATAGTGACGAGCAAATGAATCAAGTTTAGACAGACTAACAAACTGGGTATCTGACAAACATATAAAATAAGATGTTATTCTAAGTACAATATTCTTCTCGTGAGGGGTTCTAGACTTGTAGTTACTTCTGTTTGAAATGACTCTGCTGAAATCAGTTTTTAACTACTGATCTCAGGGGTGGAATAAGCAGGAAAGGCTCAACAGATGTGTTCATGCAAATTTATAGCTTCTTTGTCTCAGTCTTAGGCTTTGATTGTGTCAGGCATTTACCTCGAGTTACCTTACAAAACATAAATTAATTCAGTATAGTACATTAAAAGAACAGAAAGAGGGAAACAAAACAACTGGAACACAAGAGCAAAGTTAAATACTGATATTTGGGGATAGGTGACAATTGTCTTTTAAGCCATAATAGGTTGGAACATTTTTGTCATACTAATTTCACCTGAGCACTTAGTCTACACATTTATAAATACAAAGAAAGAGTTCTTACAAACAATATAAAGCACACTACTAATTTTTCATATATAAACTGGCTTCTCCTACTACTAACTCAGAAGCACTTTGCTTACACAGCTGATGAAAGACCTCAAAAACATTTCATTACTCAAAGACAAAACATTAGAGAATATTCAAGGAAAACAGACAATGGTTCAAGGCAGATATGACTATGCAATATTTCAAACATCTATGTGCAAATGATTTATTTCAAAGCTTAAGGTTTTGATCACAGAAATCAGGAGTGAAAGACAAGTTAGAGAAAATGTTTATTTGAGGATATGCTATTTAATTTGGGAAGTTCATTGTAGGGAAACATTCGGGAAATTAATGTAGTCTATCCTGTCCACATCTTGGTCAAGGCTGGTGAAGCTGCTTCAAGGCTGAGTGGAATCTTGATCCGCATCTAAGTATTTTTCTGTGCTTGGACTGAAATAGTTTACTCCAAGTGCTGAGCCCTTTGGGCGGATCTGAAAAGTGCTGCTCATAGCCTGGGGGCTTGTAATCCGCAGCGTGAGGGTCGCCAAGCATCTCTCTCACCTTGGGTGAGGCGTCCTTGTGTAAGTACTGATAGGGCTTTTTGCCACTGTTGTCACGTATGTTGCAGTTGGCACCATAATCACGCACCAGAACACTCAGGACTGATTCGTGGCTGTGAATAGCAGCCATGTGTAGTGGGGTGTAGCCGTCGTAGCTCTTGATGTTAACGTCAACCCCTGGCCCACCTTGCTGTGAAAGAAGAAGGATCTTGCGCACTATTTCACTGTTTCCTTGTTTAGCAGCCCAGTGAAGTACTGTGAAGCCAGAAATGAAGTTTCTCTTCTCTGCCAGCTTGATGTCCTGGAGCAGAAGCTGGCAGATTTGATCCTGCTGTCCTGCAGCACACTTCACAAGCCACTCATGTTCTCTTGGCCCTAGAGGGAAGATGACTGACTGCTTTGTATCCACACCTGGTTTGGTGTCTTTGTTGACCCTTTTCAGGGCTGGTGAAGCAGGTGCCACAGAGTGCCTCTGCTTGGTCCTGGCTGATCTGTACAAGTCATATCCATCAGTCACTTCACTCAGACATGCTGCCACAGTCCTTTCAGTTCGTTCATGGGCCATCTTCAAATCTGCCGGAGCAAGTATCATTACTTCTGGATATATATAGAACACATATTGTATGTACTACATACAGCCTGACAAGAGCCTAAAACCTTGTAATAGACTAATAATGCACTAATACTTCAAGTGGTGTTGCATATTTTAAATGAGAGTTTTAGTCACTGCTGATCAAAGGATAAAAGCATTTTCAATAAGTCAGTTTTTGTCCCTTATTGTAAAGATTATTTAGTTTACTGTTTTTTTATACATGAGATTTAAATTAATCCTTTTAGAAAGGCAAGGCCAAAAAGCAGAAAAAATAATCAAATATCCATACCAACTGTAGGACGTTTTTTCCACTCTATCTTCAATTTTTTTAGATTCCACTTCTGCTTTCCTCTTTTGCTTTTCTTTATTAAGTCTCTCCTGGATTCCACCTCCTTTGTATCAATATATTCATTCTCGATACCTCCAGCACACCAGCTCCAGAAACGCCTCATTGTTCGATCTGTCCTCTTCAGTGTCTTTCCACAGACTGATCTGTAAAGGTGTTCATGGGATTCCACTCATGTGTGACATTATGACACGGGACAGAGGGGGTTCTAAAGTTCCAAGAGTGGAGATGAGTTGTTTTTCTTTGAATTTCCTAATTTAATTGCTGCCATAGCAACAACTGACAATGCAAACAGATATGTCATTAATGCAGCGACTCTAACAGATTCCTCAACCTGGATTGATTAACCATGTATGGCTCACCACCGGAGACTGTGATACATATAACATTCCAAAGTGTACTTAATTCTGAGCAAAATCTAACTAGCCTCATTACTGCTGAACTATGAGGGCCCGTTTAAAGAGAAATCAGGGAAACTGTACTTGCACATACATATGAAACATTTTCACATAAATAGCCTACTATTTACATTTGTGCATAATAATTTAAACTTGCATATACATGCACTTGCACATTCAATCATTGATGCGTAAACACAGAGTTGCACTATGCTTGTGTGTGTATGAGTGTGGCTGCTGTCACAGAACGTTTGCCTCCTGCGAGTCACACGGTTTGGCCTGCCACGTGACTTGGGAGTATATGTTTATGGCCATGCCTGCACACACCTGTACCTCATCTTGTTTGTGTATTTAAACCCTTGTTAGTGCGTACAGTATTGTTGATCATTGTTGGTGTAGCCTGTGGATGTCAAGATTAGTCTCGTTATTGTTAAACGTATTCATGTTCATGTTATATGTGAGGGCCGTTATGTTGTATGTAATAAATGTTCGTCCATGTCGATTGAGTCTGTGCATCCTGCTCCCTGCCCTCGGTACTCAGGCCACCTCGTTACAGCTGCGTGTGTGTAAAACAATTTTCAGGGTGCCGGAAGTCATTTCATTGTAACAGCAAGGCAGATATTTAACATGTTTACAGTGTGCATAATAGACAGAGGAAGACTGTTGAACTATTAATATTAGGACAGTTATGACGTTTGTGTAATACGTAATGCTTTCTATCTATAAAGTAGTGCTTCTCTTAATGACAAATGTAACTGTTTTCCCATATATAATTGTGTGCTTTATATTGTTTGTAAGAACTTTTCTTCTCATTTAGAAATATGTGGACTAAGTGATCAGTTTGTCTTATTATTTAATATGCTCAGTCTCACTATTGTTGGCAGATTTCATCACATTATTACGAATGTGGATACGTTATCTTATAATTATAAGCAGTGTGAGATGTGAAGCTAAGTGAATTACATGTGCAGAATTTCTAACAATACCCTGTTTTGTATAGGCTGGCTAGCTGACCACTTAGTAAAATTAAATGTGATTGCTGAGCTTGTTGTAGGTGAGTCAATTTAATTTGATTTCATTGTGTTTAATTTTTAACTCAGATGCATTAATCTGAATATTTTGTGTTCTACCTGCAAGCAAATGCTGACTTAAGCTGTTTTATAGTTAGCTTGAAATAATTGAGGTTCATCGCTGGGTGCTGTTCATTTTTTAATTTTTTTTTGTATTATTGATCAGGAAAAAAAACTACAATGGATGAGATGGACGTTTTCTATGTATGATATGAAATTTGAGTATATGAGTGAATGTTACTCTGTAAATGTATAAGAATATGTAGATAAGATTATTATGAGATCATTATTTATACTCAAACGACTACACTATATGACAACAGCTTCCTTTAATTTATATATTTTATTATATTGTTATTATGGAAGAAGTTGTAACATTTACTGGGAGGTGCATGGCAGAGCGAGACATACCTCCTGTGGGCTTGCTAGCTGACCCCCCAGTGAAATTAAATGTGGTTGCTGAACTTGTTATAGTGTGGAAAATAAAAGGAAACCCCTTTTATTCACAACCTGGTGTACATCATTGAGTGGGACGGAACACAGAGGTCCCACTAGCTACTATTTTACATTCCCATTCAACCTAATGACATTCTATATAATACAACTCTAGTTTCGAGCTAAATACCTACAATTAGATGATTTATTTCAGATCACATACTTTCAAATAAAACAATAAAGGATTCTGGTACTTATTTTTCTAATGACTGTGAGACATTCTAGATACCACAGCATAAGCAGACGGACAAACCGATTATGGCACATGCTCTTGACCAACACAAACCTGACATGATAATTTACATAGTACTAGTTTCTACTTGAAATGTGTTACAAAGACACCTGTTGTTCTTATTCATTTGCTGCTATTCCGATATGCCTCTACCTTTATTTCCTTGTGTTTGCACTGACTGGGTCTATGAAAGCAGGGAGCAGGCATGTGTGTCTGTCAAGGCCATGTGCGTTTGGAAGCACTCTCAATGTCCGGTTAACTGTAGAGATATTCAAGCCTGGTAAACTGTTGTCAGATATTCAAGCTTCAGTGTTAGACAGCAAACATTCCATTGGCCGAGGTTGTCCTGCAAATTACAAACGTTTAGTTTTAAATGACCTCATATGCAATCACAGCTTTATCAAATGAAAATTGAAAAAGAAAGAAAAAATGATGCATTTGGATAGCAGGTCCACATGTGAAGTACAGACTGCATGGATGAGTAAGTCCAAACTGCTGGCATGCATTTTGCTAAAGGCAGTGCGTGCAGGAAAACTGCTATTAGCACGTCCATCGTTTTTGAGGTGATTAACATTGCTTTTCTAAGACAGACATCTGTTTTGGACATCTTTTACTTTTAAATCCTATAAATGGTGACCGCTCCATATTATGTGCAATTATTTAAATCTGGATCTTAAAAACATTTTCCTTTGTGCAGGTTTTGATTAAGGATTACAGGTACAGCATCATTTTGTCTTGGCTGCTCATCCATCAGATAAAAATGAATAGCCCATCAAATAAATAGCAAATACCCGGTGTTGTGCAGTGAGCCCAGTCAGCCAAACCCTCTTTGTGAAACAGAAAATCTCAAGTTTGTTTCAACTCTAAGCCAACTAACTGAGTTTTCACTAAACCTGCTTTCTGATACAGGCCCCTGGTTGTACATTTTTAAGTGTTCTAAGTGTTCACTGACCTTTTTTGGCCAACAATGTGGATGTTTACTCAATATGCTTACTAACAGACATGATGAGTACAACTGTGAATTTGTGTGTTTTTAATTATTGTTAGACTGTGTTTGTCTATAATTGTGACTTAGCTCATCAGACCACTATAACAGCTTTGGCTAGGCAACAAAGCTGTAAAAGAGTGATGAGAAAACCAGCAAACAGAAGTGAAAGTAGAAGGAAGGGAAACACAAGGAAAGACCAAGGTAGCTTAAATGTTGTATTATACACAAACACGCACAAACGCACACACGCACGCGCACCCGCACACACACACACACACACACACACACACACACACACATACATACATAATGGAGTAGCATCAGGAATAGAGTTTGTTTTTTGTTTTTTGCTTTTAATACCCAAAAAAGTCAATTTTACTTGATGCCATATAGAACTCATGGCACTGCTGTATATTCTCTCCTGTTCTCATGAATTTGCTAAGGTACTGTAGAGCAAGACCGTTGTGCTTTGTAGGTCATTAGAAGGACGTTGTAATAGTAGGTGTCATCATCATTGAATCTGATGCCCGAGGACATTATCAGCTCTTCACGATTTCAGCCTGTTATCACACAGCTGTAAATGATAGCGATGGCATGATACCAGTTTTTCTGTACCAATCCAATGTCAACATCCTGTGTTTTAATGTCAACCAATATCAATACTGATCTGATATTTTTTCATTAAAAACCTGCAACAGTAAACATGTTGGTGAATGGTTTGTTTTGGACCAAATAATCTTTTTTTTTTTCTTGCCTGATCTCTCTGGTCCCTCCCAAGGTAGTGCTGGGAAGGTCTCATCAATCTCCCCTCTGCTACTGGCCATCTCATCTCTGCTGATGTTCCCTGAGAAGCAGGTTATTCCTACTGAAAATGACATACAGACAAATTTCAAATTAGCCTAGTGTCCTCAAAGTAAGACCTATACTCCTAAATTTCATTGTACAGAATTAGCTAAAGTATAAAATGCATTGCCATTAAAGTATAGGATCACGACAGTGTAAAACATGTCTATATAAATCTGTGTTGAGATAAAGGGAAAAACACAAAGAAAAAAATAAGTCTTTCAAACCGGACGAATAAATGTCCAAAGAGTGAAATTCAGCACCAGGTGAAAGTTATAGCCACCAAAGATTAAACTTTTTTTTTTCAATCAATATACTTTAAACTAAATGGACCTCTACAAAATAACAAACCTCCATATAATAAATTTGTCAGTTAGCTGGTGCATTTGGACCTCACCATGTTTCTCTTGCACAAGCAGGATTTGATCTACTGCACTTGCACATGAACAGCAAAAATATATGAAGATATATTTTTACTAATTAGAGGAACAAAATAATGGAGCTATACATCACTCCCATTAGTCCATGGGCTACCATTAAAGGCTTGACCATTGTGGTCAGATACATGCTCTCTAGACTAGATGATGTTTTGGAAACATCTTTTTAGTACTAATATATGGTAAATATGCATTTCATTTCATTTTCAGTTCACTGCAGTTCATTTAAAGTCACTCAGCAATCAGTCCCATGACATAACGGGTCATTAAACATTGTCAGTTTTTTCCAATTTAAGAATGATCATTAGACAAAAAATCTATACATTTAATTTCAAATGATCTGAAGTAAGTAAACAATTGACAATGCCTGTAACAAAAGATTCAAATAATGTTAAAGGTGTTGAACCTTCATGAATCATACTGGTCATACTGGTCAAATCTGATTATACTGGTTGACCAGTGTGGTTATTGCTCATGCTGGTCAACTATCTTGTTCTTATCTTATCTGAAGTGTGATGTTTATAGCTACATGCATACAAAATGTGATTTGAAATAAATAACAATCTAATTGTAGGTATTTTGGATTTTAATCATCATTTTTAAGGCTGCCTACAGCCTAGCATAAATAAATATGCACGAATAGGTCGGTCTTTCATTCTGTATCACGTATATCATAATAAAACCATGGTAACCGAAAAACTTACTTTTCACTTCCAAAAGACTTGGCGCTGATCTCAGAAGTCCATCTCCTCCCCGTGTCCTCTGCAAACAGCCATTCTGTTGTTGTGGCAAACTTCCATTGTGTTGTGACTGGATTTGCAGCACTTCTGAAGTTGCGTAAGTTTTCCTGAATTTGCACTGGGTTGTGTTGTCATTTTGATGAATTTGCTTTGTGTATTTGCGGCACGTTTGTGAAATGTATCACAAGTGTTGTCATTTTGATGAATGTGCTTTATGTATTTACAGCGCGATGGGTCTTCCTGGCAACCGTAGTGGGTGTGGAGCGTGAATCCACCTCCAACTTTGATGTAAATAATTTTTTTTTCTCTCTTGGGCTTTATGTATATTCTTTAGAAAGGCTCTTCTTTTGCCACGTTTTCAATTAAGCGCACATAAAAAAAACACTCACCACATTCTACAACATTTCTTTTGGCCATCGATTAGGAGTGATGTTGGATACTGCCATTCCTGCCATACATACCAGTTTGTTGGAAAACCAAATCAGGTGATTACTGTCGGCCAAACAGCACTAATCTAAATTCTACCAATGCCAAAAGAAGATGACCTTAAGTTGACTGAATAGTGACGAGCAAATGAATCAAGTTTAGACAGACTAACAAACTGGGTATCTGACAAACATATAAAATAAGATGTTATTCTAAGTACAATATTCTTCTCGTGAGGGGTTCTAGACTTGTAGTTACTTCTGTTTGAAATGACTCTGCTGAAATCAGTTTTTAACTACTGATCTCAGGGGTGGAATAAGCAGGAAAGGCTCAACAGATGTGTTCATGCAAATTTATAGCTTCTTTGTCTCAGTCTTAGGCTTTGATTGTGTCAGGCATTTACCTCGAGTTACCTTACAAAACATAAATTAATTCAGTATAGTACATTAAAAGAACAGAAAGAGGGAAACAAAACAACTGGAACACAAGAGCAAAGTTAAATACTGATATTTGGGGATAGGTGACAATTGTCTTTTAAGCCATAATAGGTTGGAACATTTTTGTCATACTAATTTCACCTGAGCACTTAGTCTACACATTTATAAATACAAAGAAAGAGTTCTTACAAACAATATAAAGCACACTACTAATTTTTCATATATAAACTGGCTTCTCCTACTACTAACTCAGAAGCACTTTGCTTACACAGCTGATGAAAGACCTCAAAAACATTTCATTACTCAAAGACAAAACATTAGAGAATATTCAAGGAAAACAGACAATGGTTCAAGGCAGATATGACTATGCAATATTTCAAACATCTATGTGCAAATGATTTATTTCAAAGCTTAAGGTTTTGATCACAGAAATCAGGAGTGAAAGACAAGTTAGAGAAAATGTTTATTTGAGGATATGCTATTTAATTTGGGAAGTTCATTGTAGGGAAACATTCGGGAAATTAATGTAGTCTATCCTGTCCACATCTTGGTCAAGGCTGGTGAAGCTGCTTCAAGGCTGAGTGGAATCTTGATCCGCATCTAAGTATTTTTCTGTGCTTGGACTGAAATAGTTTACTCCAAGTGCTGAGCCCTTTGGGCGGATCTGAAAAGTGCTGCTCATAGCCTGGGGGCTTGTAATCCGCAGCGTGAGGGTCGCCAAGCATCTCTCTCACCTTGGGTGAGGCGTCCTTGTGTAAGTACTGATAGGGCTTTTTGCCACTGTTGTCACGTATGTTGCAGTTGGCACCATAATCACGCACCAGAACACTCAGGACTGATTCGTGGCTGTGAATAGCAGCCATGTGTAGTGGGGTGTAGCCGTCGTAGCTCTTGATGTTAACGTCAACCCCTGGCCCACCTTGCTGTGAAAGAAGAAGGATCTTGCGCACTATTTCACTGTTTCCTTGTTTAGCAGCCCAGTGAAGTACTGTGAAGCCAGAAATGAAGTTTCTCTTCTCTGCCAGCTTGATGTCCTGGAGCAGAAGCTGGCAGATTTGATCCTGCTGTCCTGCAGCACACTTCACAAGCCACTCATGTTCTCTTGGCCCTAGAGGGAAGATGACTGACTGCTTTGTATCCACACCTGGTTTGGTGTCTTTGTTGACCCTTTTCAGGGCTGGTGAAGCAGGTGCCACAGAGTGCCTCTGCTTGGTCCTGGCTGATCTGTACAAGTCATATCCATCAGTCACTTCACTTAGACATGCTGCCACAGTCCTTTCAGTTCGTTCATGGGCCATCTTCAAATCTGCCGGAGCAAGTATCATTACTTCTGGATATATATAGAACACATATTGTATGTATTACATACAGCCTGACAAGAGCCTAAAACCTTGTAATAGACTAATAATGCACTAATACTTCAAGTGGTGTTGCATATTTTAAATGAGAGTTTTAGTCACTGCTGATCAAAGGATAAAAGCATTTTCAATAAGTCAGTTTTTGTCCCTTATTGTAAAGATTATTTAGTTTACTGTTTTTTTATACATGAGATTTAAATTAATCCTTTTAGAAAGGCAAGGCCAAAAAGCAGAAAAAATAATCAAATATCCATACCAACTGTAGGACGTTTTTTCCACTCTATCTTCAATTTTTTTAGATTCCACTTCTGCTTTCCTCTTTTGCTTTTCTTTATTAAGTCTCTCCTGGATTCCACCTCCTTTGTATCAATATATTCATTCTCGATACCTCCAGCACACCAGCTCCAGAAACGCCTCATTGTTCGATCTGTCCTCTTCAGTGTCTTTCCACAGACTGATCTGTAAAGGTGTTCATGGGATTCCACTCATGTGTGACATTATGACACGGGACAGAGGGGGTTCTAAAGTTCCAAGAGTGGAGATGAGTTGTTTTTCTTTGAATTTCCTAATTTAATTGCTGCCATAGCAACAACTGACAATGCAAACAGATATGTCATTAATGCAGCGACTCTAACAGATTCCTCAACCTGGATTGATTAACCATGTATGGCTCACCACCGGAGACTGTGATACATATAACATTCCAAAGTGTACTTAATTCTGAGCAAAATCTAACTAGCCTCATTACTGCTGAACTATGAGGGCCCGTTTAAAGAGAAATCAGGGAAACTGTACTTGCACATACATATGAAACATTTTCACATAAATAGCCTACTATTTACATTTGTGCATAATAATTTAAACTTGCATATACATGCACTTGCACATTCAATCATTGATGCGTAAACACAGAGTTGCACTATGCTTGTGTGTGTATGAGTGTGGCTGCTGTCACAGAACGTTTGCCTCCTGCGAGTCACACGGTTTGGCCTGCCACGTGACTTGGGAGTATATGTTTATGGCCATGCCTGCACACACCTGTACCTCATCTTGTTTGTGTATTTAAACCCTTGTTAGTGCGTACAGTATTGTTGATCATTGTTGGTGTAGCCTGTGGATGTCAAGATTAGTCTCGTTATTGTTAAACGTATTCATGTTCATGTTATATGTGAGTGCCGTTATGTTGTATGTAATAAATGTTCGTCCATGTCGATTGAGTCTGTGCATCCTGCTCCCTGCCCTCGGTACTCAGGCCACCTCGTTACAGCTGCGTGTGTGTAAAACAATTTTCAGGGTGCCGGAAGTCATTTCATTGTAACAGCAAGGCAGATATTTAACATGTTTACAGTGTGCATAATAGACAGAGGAAGACTGTTGAACTATTAATATTAGGACAGTTATGACGTTTGTGTAATACGTAATGCTTTCTATCTATAAAGTAGTGCTTCTCTTAATGACAAATGTAACTGTTTTCCCATATATAATTGTGTGCTTTATATTGTTTGTAAGAACTTTTCTTCTCATTTAGAAATATGTGGACTAAGTGATCAGTTTGTCTTATTATTTAATATGCTCAGTCTCACTATTGTTGGCAGATTTCATCACATTATTACGAATGTGGATACGTTATCTTATAATTATAAGCAGTGTGAGATGTGAAGCTAAGTGAATTACATGTGCAGAATTTCTAACAATACCCTGTTTTGTATAGGCTGGCTAGCTGACCACTTAGTAAAATTAAATGTGATTGCTGAGCTTGTTGTAGGTGAGTCAATTTAATTTGATTTCATTGTGTTTAATTTTTAACTCAGATGCATTAATCTGAATATTTTGTGTTCTACCTGCAAGCAAATGCTGACTTAAGCTGTTTTATAGTTAGCTTGAAATAATTGAGGTTCATCGCTGGGTGCTGTTCATTTTTTAATTTTTTTTTGTATTATTGATCAGGAAAAAAAACTACAATGGATGAGATGGACGTTTTCTATGTATGATATGAAATTTGAGTATATGAGTGAATGTTACTCTGTAAATGTATAAGAATATGTAGATAAGATTATTATGAGATCATTATTTATACTCAAACGACTACACTATATGACAACAGCTTCCTTTAATTTATATATTTTATTATATTGTTATTATGGAAGAAGTTGTAACATTTACTGGGAGGTGCATGGCAGAGCGAGACATACCTCCTGTGGGCTTGCTAGCTGACCCCCCAGTGAAATTAAATGTGGTTGCTGAACTTGTTATAGTGTGGAAAATAAAAGGAAACCCCTTTTATTCACAACCTGGTGTACATCATTGAGTGGGACGGAACACAGAGGTCCCACTAGCTACTATTTTACATTCCCATTCAACCTAATGACATTCTATATAATACAACTCTAGTTTCGAGCTAAATACCTACAATTAGATGATTTATTTCAGATCACATACTTTCAAATAAAACAATAAAGGATTCTGGTACTTATTTTTCTAATGACTGTGAGACATTCTAGATACCACAGCATAAGCAGACGGACAAACCGATTATGGCACATGCTCTTGACCAACACAAACCTGACATGATAATTTACATAGTACTAGTTTCTACTTGAAATGTGTTACAAAGACACCTGTTGTTCTTATTCATTTGCTGCTATTCCGATATGCCTCTACCTTTATTTCCTTGTGTTTGCACTGACTGGGTCTATGAAAGCAGGGAGCAGGCATGTGTGTCTGTCAAGGCCATGTGCGTTTGGAAGCACTCTCAATGTCCGGTTAACTGTAGAGATATTCAAGCCTGGTAAACTGTTGTCAGATATTCAAGCTTCAGTGTTAGACAGCAAACATTCCATTGGCCGAGGTTGTCCTGCAAATTACAAACGTTTAGTTTTAAATGACCTCATATGCAATCACAGCTTTATCAAATGAAAATTGAAAAAGAAAGAAAAAATGATGCATTTGGATAGCAGGTCCACATGTGAAGTACAGACTGCATGGATGAGTAAGTCCAAACTGCTGGCATGCATTTTGCTAAAGGCAGTGCGTGCAGGAAAACTGCTATTAGCACGTCCATCGTTTTTGAGGTGATTAACATTGCTTTTCTAAGACAGACATCTGTTTTGGACATCTTTTACTTTTAAATCCTATAAATGGTGACCGCTCCATATTATGTGCAATTATTTAAATCTGGATCTTAAAAACATTTTCCTTTGTGCAGGTTTTGATTAAGGATTACAGGTACAGCATCATTTTGTCTTGGCTGCTCATCCATCAGATAAAAATGAATAGCCCATCAAATAAATAGCAAATACCCGGTGTTGTGCAGTGAGCCCAGTCCGCCAAACCCTCTTTGTGAAACAGAAAATCTCAAGTTTGTTTCAACTCTAAGCCAACTAACTGAGTTTTCACTAAACCTGCTTTCTGATACAGGCCCCTGGTTGTACATTTTTAAGTGTTCTAAGTGTTCACTGACCTTTTTTGGCCAACAATGTGGATGTTTACTCAATATGCTTACTAACAGACATGATGAGTACAACTGTGAATTTGTGTGTTTTTAATTATTGTTAGACTGTGTTTGTCTATAATTGTGACTTAGCTCATCAGACCACTATAACAGCTTTGGCTAGGCAACAAAGCTGTAAAAGAGTGATGAGAAAACCAGCAAACAGAAGTGAAAGTAGAAGGAAGGGAAACACAAGGAAAGACCAAGGTAGCTTAAATGTTGTATTATACACAAACACGCACAAACGCACACACGCACGCGCACCCGCACACACACACACACACACACACACACACACACACACACACACATACATACATAATGGAGTAGCATCAGGAATAGAGTTTGTTTTTTGTTTTTTGCTTTTAATACCCAAAAAAGTCAATTTTACTTGATGCCATATAGAACTCATGGCACTGCTGTATATTCTCTCCTGTTCTCATGAATTTGCTAAGGTACTGTAGAGCAAGACCGTTGTGCTTTGTAGGTCATTAGAAGGACGTTGTAATAGTAGGTGTCATCATCATTGAATCTGATGCCCGAGGACATTATCAGCTCTTCACGATTTCAGCCTGTTATCACACAGCTGTAAATGATAGCGATGGCATGATACCAGTTTTTCTGTACCAATCCAATGTCAACATCCTGTGTTTTAATGTCAACCAATATCAATACTGATCTGATATTTTTTCATTAAAAACCTGCAACAGTAAACATGTTGGTGAATGGTTTGTTTTGGACCAAATAATCTTTTTTTTTTTCTTGCCTGATCTCTCTGGTCCCTCCCAAGGTAGTGCTGGGAAGGTCTCATCAATCTCCCCTCTGCTACTGGCCATCTCATCTCTGCTGATGTTCCCTGAGAAGCAGGTTATTCCTACTGAAAATGACATACAGACAAATTTCAAATTAGCCTAGTGTCCTCAAAGTAAGACCTATACTCCTAAATTTCATTGTACAGAATTAGCTAAAGTATAAAATGCATTGCCATTAAAGTATAGGATCACGACTGTGTAAAACATGTCTATATAAATCTGTGTTGAGATAAAGGGAAAAACACAAAGAAAAAAATAAGTCTTTCAAACCGGACGAATAAATGTCCAAAGAGTGAAATTCAGCACCAGGTGAAAGTTATAGCCACCAAAGATTAAACTTTTTTTTTTCAATCAATATACTTTAAACTAAATGGACCTCTACAAAATAACAAACCTCCATATAATAGATTTGTCATTTAGCTGGTGCATTTGGACCTCACCATATTTCTCTTGCACAAGCAGGATTTGATCTACTGCACTTGCACATGAACAGCAAAAATATATGAAGATATATTTTTACTAATTAGAGGAACAAAATAATGGAGCTATACATCACTCCCATTAGTCCATGGGCTACCATTAAAGGCTTGACCATTGTGGTCAGATACATGCTCTCTAGACTAGATGATGTTTTGGAAACATCTTTTTAGTACTAATATATGGTAAATATGCATTTCATTTCATTTTCAGTTCACTGCAGTTCATTTAAAGTCACTCAGCAATCAGTCCCATGACATAACGGGTCATTAAACATTGTCAGTTTTTTCCAATTTAAGAATGATCATTAGACAAAAAATCTATACATTTAATTTCAAATGATCTGAAGTAAGTAAACAATTGACAATGCCTGTAACAAAAGATTCAAATAATGTTAAAGGTGTTGAACCTTCATGAATCATACTGGTCATACTGGTCAAATCTGATTATACTGGTTGACCAGTGTGGTTATTGCTCATGCTGGTCAACTATCTTGTTCTTATCTTATCTGAAGTGTGATGTTTATAGCTACATGCATACAAAATGTGATTTGAAATAAATAACAATCTAATTGTAGGTATTTTGGATTTTAATCATCATTTTTAAGGCTGCCTACAGCCTAGCATAAATAAATATGCACGAATAGGTCGGTCTTTCATTCTGTATCACGTATATCATAATAAAACCATGGTAACCGAAAAACTTACTTTTCACTTCCAAAAGACTTGGCGCTGATCTCAGAAGTCCATCTCCTCCCCGTGTCCTCTGCAAACAGCCATTCTGTTGTTGTGGCAAACTTCCATTGTGTTGTGACTGGATTTGCAGCACTTCTGAAGTTGCGTAAGTTTTCCTGAATTTGCACTGGGTTGTGTTGTCATTTTGATGAATTTGCTTTGTGTATTTGCGGCACGTTTGTGAAATGTATCACAAGTGTTGTCATTTTGATGAATGTGCTTTATGTATTTACAGCGCGATGGGTCTTCCTGGCAACCGTAGTGGGTGTGGAGCGTGAATCCACCTCCAACTTTGATGTAAATAAATTTTTTTTCTCTCTTGGGCTTTATGTATATTCTTTAGAAAGGCTCTTCTTTTGCCACGTTTTCAATTAAGCGCACATAAAAAAAAACACTCACCACATTCTACAACATTTCTTTTGGCCATCGATTAGGAGTGATGTTGGATACTGCCATTCCTGCCATACATACCAGTTTGTTGGAAAACCAAATCAGGTGATTACTGTCGGCCAAACAGCACTAATCTAAATTCTACCAATGCCAAAAGAAGATGACCTTAAGTTGACTGAATAGTGACGAGCAAATGAATCAAGTTTAGACAGACTAACAAACTGGGTATCTGACAAACATATAAAATAAGATGTTATTCTAAGTACAATATTCTTCTCGTGAGGGGTTCTAGACTTGTAATTACTTCTGTTTGAAATGACTCTGCTGAAATCAGTTTTTAACTACTGATCTCAGGGGTGGAATAAGCAGGAAAGGCTCAACAGATGTGTTCATGCAAATTTATAGCTTCTTTGTCTCAGTCTTAGGCTTTGATTGTGTCAGGCATTTACCTCGAGTTACCTTACAAAACATAAATTAATTCAGTATAGTACATTAAAAGAACAGAAAGAGGGAAACAAAACAACTGGAACACAAGAGCAAAGTTAAATACTGATATTTGGGGATAGGTGACAATTGTCTTTTAAGCCATAATAGGTTGGAACATTTTTGTCATACTAATTTCACCTGAGCACTTAGTCTACACATTTATAAATACAAAGAAAGAGTTCTTACAAACAATATAAAGCACACTACTAATTTTTCATATATAAACTGGCTTCTCCTACTACTAACTCAGAAGCACTTTGCTTACACAGCTGATGAAAGACCTCAAAAACATTTCATTACTCAAAGACAAAACATTAGAGAATATTCAAGGAAAACAGACAATGGTTCAAGGCAGATATGACTATGCAATATTTCAAACATCTATGTGCAAATGATTTATTTCAAAGCTTAAGGTTTTGATCACAGAAATCAGGAGTGAAAGACAAGTTAGAGAAAATGTTTATTTGAGGATATGCTATTTAATTTGGGAAGTTCATTGTAGGGAAACATTCGGGAAATTAATGTAGTCTATCCTGTCCACATCTTGGTCAAGGCTGGTGAAGCTGCTTCAAGGCTGAGTGGAATCTTGATCCGCATCTAAGTATTTTTCTGTGCTTGGACTGAAATAGTTTACTCCAAGTGCTGAGCCCTTTGGGCGGATCTGAAAAGTGCTGCTCATAGCCTGGGGGCTTGTAATCCGCAGCGTGAGGGTCGCCAAGCATCTCTCTCACCTTGGGTGAGGCGTCCTTGTGTAAGTACTGATAGGGCTTTTTGCCACTGTTGTCACGTATGTTGCAGTTGGCACCATAATCACGCACCAGAACACTCAGGACTGATTCGTGGCTGTGAATAGCAGCCATGTGTAGTGGGGTGTAGCCGTCGTAGCTCTTGATGTTAACGTCAACCCCTGGCCCACCTTGCTGTGAAAGAAGAAGGATCTTGCGCACTATTTCACTGTTTCCTTGTTTAGCAGCCCAGTGAAGTACTGTGAAGCCAGAAATGAAGTTTCTCTTCTCTGCCAGCTTGATGTCCTGGAGCAGAAGCTGGCAGATTTGATCCTGCTGTCCTGCAGCACACTTCACAAGCCACTCATGTTCTCTTGGCCCTAGAGGGAAGATGACTGACTGCTTTGTATCCACACCTGGTTTGGTGTCTTTGTTGACCCTTTTCAGGGCTGGTGAAGCAGGTGCCACAGAGTGCCTCTGCTTGGTCCTGGCTGATCTGTACAAGTCATATCCATCAGTCACTTCACTTAGACATGCTGCCACAGTCCTTTCAGTTCGTTCATGGGCCATCTTCAAATCTGCCGGAGCAAGTATCATTACTTCTGGATATATATAGAACACATATTGTATGTACTACATACAGCCTGACAAGAGCCTAAAACCTTGTAATAGACTAATAATGCACTAATACTTCAAGTGGTGTTGCATATTTTAAATGAGAGTTTTAGTCACTGCTGATCAAAGGATAAAAGCATTTTCAATAAGTCAGTTTTTGTCCCTTATTGTAAAGATTATTTAGTTTACTGTTTTTTTATACATGAGATTTAAATTAATCCTTTTAGAAAGGCAAGGCCAAAAAGCAGAAAAAATAATCAAATATCCATACCAACTGTAGGACGTTTTTTCCACTCTATCTTCAATTTTTTTAGATTCCACTTCTGCTTTCCTCTTTTGCTTTTCTTTATTAAGTCTCTCCTGGATTCCACCTCCTTTGTATCAATATATTCATTCTCGATACCTCCAGCACACCAGCTCCAGAAACGCCTCATTGTTCGATCTGTCCTCTTCAGTGTCTTTCCACAGACTGATCTGTAAAGGTGTTCATGGGATTCCACTCATGTGTGACATTATGACACGGGACAGAGGGGGTTCTAAAGTTCCAAGAGTGGAGATGAGTTGTTTTTCTTTGAATTTCCTAATTTAATTGCTGCCATAGCAACAACTGACAATGCAAACAGATATGTCATTAATGCAGCGACTCTAACAGATTCCTCAACCTGGATTGATTAACCATGTATGGCTCACCACCGGAGACTGTGATACATATAACATTCCAAAGTGTACTTAATTCTGAGCAAAATCTAACTAGCCTCATTACTGCTGAACTATGAGGGCCCGTTTAAAGAGAAATCAGGGAAACTGTACTTGCACATACATATGAAACATTTTCACATAAATAGCCTACTATTTACATTTGTGCATAATAATTTAAACTTGCATATACATGCACTTGCACATTCAATCATTGATGCGTAAACACAGAGTTGCACTATGCTTGTGTGTGTATGAGTGTGGCTGCTGTCACAGAACGTTTGCCTCCTGCGAGTCACACGGTTTGGCCTGCCACGTGACTTGGGAGTATATGTTTATGGCCATGCCTGCACACACCTGTACCTCATCTTGTTTGTGTATTTAAACCCTTGTTAGTGCGTACAGTATTGTTGATCATTGTTGGTGTAGCCTGTGGATGTCAAGATTAGTCTCGTTATTGTTAAACGTATTCATGTTCATGTTATATGTGAGTGCCGTTATGTTGTATGTAATAAATGTTCGTCCATGTCGATTGAGTCTGTGCATCCTGCTCCCTGCCCTCGGTACTCAGGCCACCTCGTTACAGCTGCGTGTGTGTAAAACAATTTTCAGGGTGCCGGAAGTCATTTCATTGTAACAGCAAGGCAGATATTTAACATGTTTACAGTGTGCATAATAGACAGAGGAAGACTGTTGAACTATTAATATTAGGACAGTTATGACGTTTGTGTAATACGTAATGCTTTCTATCTATAAAGTAGTGCTTCTCTTAATGACAAATGTAACTGTTTTCCCATATATAATTGTGTGCTTTATATTGTTTGTAAGAACTTTTCTTCTCATTTAGAAATATGTGGACTAAGTGATCAGTTTGTCTTATTATTTAATATGCTCAGTCTCACTATTGTTGGCAGATTTCATCACATTATTACGAATGTGGATACGTTATCTTATAATTATAAGCAGTGTGAGATGTGAAGCTAAGTGAATTACATGTGCAGAATTTCTAACAATACCCTGTTTTGTATAGGCTGGCTAGCTGACCACTTAGTAAAATTAAATGTGATTGCTGAGCTTGTTGTAGGTGAGTCAATTTAATTTGATTTCATTGTGTTTAATTTTTAACTCAGATGCATTAATCTGAATATTTTGTGTTCTACCTGCAAGCAAATGCTGACTTAAGCTGTTTTATAGTTAGCTTGAAATAATTGAGGTTCATCGCTGGGTGCTGTTCATTTTTTAATTTTTTTTTGTATTATTGATCAGGAAAAAAAACTACAATGGATGAGATGGACGTTTTCTATGTATGATATGAAATTTGAGTATATGAGTGAATGTTACTCTGTAAATGTATAAGAATATGTAGATAAGATTATTATGAGATCATTATTTATACTCAAACGACTACACTATATGACAACAGCTTCCTTTAATTTATATATTTTATTATATTGTTATTATGGAAGAAGTTGTAACATTTACTGGGAGGTGCATGGCAGAGCGAGACATACCTCCTGTGGGCTTGCTAGCTGACCCCCCAGTGAAATTAAATGTGGTTGCTGAACTTGTTATAGTGTGGAAAATAAAAGGAAACCCCTTTTATTCACAACCTGGTGTACATCATTGAGTGGGACGGAACACAGAGGTCCCACTAGCTACTATTTTACATTCCCATTCAACCTAATGACATTCTATATAATACAACTCTAGTTTCGAGCTAAATACCTACAATTAGATGATTTATTTCAGATCACATACTTTCAAATAAAACAATAAAGGATTCTGGTACTTATTTTTCTAATGACTGTGAGACATTCTAGATACCACAGCATAAGCAGACGGACAAACCGATTATGGCACATGCTCTTGACCAACACAAACCTGACATGATAATTTACATAGTACTAGTTTCTACTTGAAATGTGTTACAAAGACACCTGTTGTTCTTATTCATTTGCTGCTATTCCGATATGCCTCTACCTTTATTTCCTTGTGTTTGCACTGACTGGGTCTATGAAAGCAGGGAGCAGGCATGTGTGTCTGTCAAGGCCATGTGCGTTTGGAAGCACTCTCAATGTCCGGTTAACTGTAGAGATATTCAAGCCTGGTAAACTGTTGTCAGATATTCAAGCTTCAGTGTTAGACAGCAAACATTCCATTGGCCGAGGTTGTCCTGCAAATTACAAACGTTTAGTTTTAAATGACCTCATATGCAATCACAGCTTTATCAAATGAAAATTGAAAAAGAAAGAAAAAATGATGCATTTGGATAGCAGGTCCACATGTGAAGTACAGACTGCATGGATGAGTAAGTCCAAACTGCTGGCATGCATTTTGCTAAAGGCAGTGCGTGCAGGAAAACTGCTATTAGCACGTCCATCGTTTTTGAGGTGATTAACATTGCTTTTCTAAGACAGACATCTGTTTTGGACATCTTTTACTTTTAAATCCTATAAATGGTGACCGCTCCATATTATGTGCAATTATTTAAATCTGGATCTTAAAAACATTTTCCTTTGTGCAGGTTTTGATTAAGGATTACAGGTACAGCATCATTTTGTCTTGGCTGCTCATCCATCAGATAAAAATGAATAGCCCATCAAATAAATAGCAAATACCCGGTGTTGTGCAGTGAGCCCAGTCCGCCAAACCCTCTTTGTGAAACAGAAAATCTCAAGTTTGTTTCAACTCTAAGCCAACTAACTGAGTTTTCACTAAACCTGCTTTCTGATACAGGCCCCTGGTTGTACATTTTTAAGTGTTCTAAGTGTTCACTGACCTTTTTTGGCCAACAATGTGGATGTTTACTCAATATGCTTACTAACAGACATGATGAGTACAACTGTGAATTTGTGTGTTTTTAATTATTGTTAGACTGTGTTTGTCTATAATTGTGACTTAGCTCATCAGACCACTATAACAGCTTTGGCTAGGCAACAAAGCTGTAAAAGAGTGATGAGAAAACCAGCAAACAGAAGTGAAAGTAGAAGGAAGGGAAACACAAGGAAAGACCAAGGTAGCTTAAATGTTGTATTATACACAAACACGCACAAACGCACACACGCACGCGCACCCGCACACACACACACACACACACACACACACACACACACATACATACATAATGGAGTAGCATCAGGAATAGAGTTTGTTTTTTGTTTTTTGCTTTTAATACCCAAAAAAGTCAATTTTACTTGATGCCATATAGAACTCATGGCACTGCTGTATATTCTCTCCTGTTCTCATGAATTTGCTAAGGTACTGTAGAGCAAGACCGTTGTGCTTTGTAGGTCATTAGAAGGACGTTGTAATAGTAGGTGTCATCATCATTGAATCTGATGCCCGAGGACATTATCAGCTCTTCACGATTTCAGCCTGTTATCACACAGCTGTAAATGATAGCGATGGCATGATACCAGTTTTTCTGTACCAATCCAATGTCAACATCCTGTGTTTTAATGTCAACCAATATCAATACTGATCTGATATTTTTTCATTAAAAACCTGCAACAGTAAACATGTTGGTGAATGGTTTGTTTTGGACCAAATAATCTTTTTTTTTTTCTTGCCTGATCTCTCTGGTCCCTCCCAAGGTAGTGCTGGGAAGGTCTCATCAATCTCCCCTCTGCTACTGGCCATCTCATCTCTGCTGATGTTCCCTGAGAAGCAGGTTATTCCTACTGAAAATGACATACAGACAAATTTCAAATTAGCCTAGTGTCCTCAAAGTAAGACCTATACTCCTAAATTTCATTGTACAGAATTAGCTAAAGTATAAAATGCATTGCCATTAAAGTATAGGATCACGACTGTGTAAAACATGTCTATATAAATCTGTGTTGAGATAAAGGGAAAAACACAAAGAAAAAAATAAGTCTTTCAAACCGGACGAATAAATGTCCAAAGAGTGAAATTCAGCACCAGGTGAAAGTTATAGCCACCAAAGATTAAACTTTTTTTTTTCAATCAATATACTTTAAACTAAATGGACCTCTACAAAATAACAAACCTCCATATAATAGATTTGTCATTTAGCTGGTGCATTTGGACCTCACCATATTTCTCTTGCACAAGCAGGATTTGATCTACTGCACTTGCACATGAACAGCAAAAATATATGAAGATATATTTTTACTAATTAGAGGAACAAAATAATGGAGCTATACATCACTCCCATTAGTCCATGGGCTACCATTAAAGGCTTGACCATTGTGGTCAGATACATGCTCTCTAGACTAGATGATGTTTTGGAAACATCTTTTTAGTACTAATATATGGTAAATATGCATTTCATTTCATTTTCAGTTCACTGCAGTTCATTTAAAGTCACTCAGCAATCAGTCCCATGACATAACGGGTCATTAAACATTGTCAGTTTTTTCCAATTTAAGAATGATCATTAGACAAAAAATCTATACATTTAATTTCAAATGATCTGAAGTAAGTAAACAATTGACAATGCCTGTAACAAAAGATTCAAATAATGTTAAAGGTGTTGAACCTTCATGAATCATACTGGTCATACTGGTCAAATCTGATTATACTGGTTGACCAGTGTGGTTATTGCTCATGCTGGTCAACTATCTTGTTCTTATCTTATCTGAAGTGTGATGTTTATAGCTACATGCATACAAAATGTGATTTGAAATAAATAACAATCTAATTGTAGGTATTTTGGATTTTAATCATCATTTTTAAGGCTGCCTACAGCCTAGCATAAATAAATATGCACGAATAGGTCGGTCTTTCATTCTGTATCACGTATATCATAATAAAACCATGGTAACCGAAAAACTTACTTTTCACTTCCAAAAGACTTGGCGCTGATCTCAGAAGTCCATCTCCTCCCCGTGTCCTCTGCAAACAGCCATTCTGTTGTTGTGGCAAACTTCCATTGTGTTGTGACTGGATTTGCAGCACTTCTGAAGTTGCGTAAGTTTTCCTGAATTTGCACTGGGTTGTGTTGTCATTTTGATGAATTTGCTTTGTGTATTTGCGGCACGTTTGTGAAATGTATCACAAGTGTTGTCATTTTGATGAATGTGCTTTATGTATTTACAGCGCGATGGGTCTTCCTGGCAACCGTAGTGGGTGTGGAGCGTGAATCCACCTCCAACTTTGATGTAAATAAATTTTTTTTCTCTCTTGGGCTTTATGTATATTCTTTAGAAAGGCTCTTCTTTTGCCACGTTTTCAATTAAGCGCACATAAAAAAAAACACTCACCACATTCTACAACATTTCTTTTGGCCATCGATTAGGAGTGATGTTGGATACTGCCATTCCTGCCATACATACCAGTTTGTTGGAAAACCAAATCAGGTGATTACTGTCGGCCAAACAGCACTAATCTAAATTCTACCAATGCCAAAAGAAGATGACCTTAAGTTGACTGAATAGTGACGAGCAAATGAATCAAGTTTAGACAGACTAACAAACTGGGTATCTGACAAACATATAAAATAAGATGTTATTCTAAGTACAATATTCTTCTCGTGAGGGGTTCTAGACTTGTAATTACTTCTGTTTGAAATGACTCTGCTGAAATCAGTTTTTAACTACTGATCTCAGGGGTGGAATAAGCAGGAAAGGCTCAACAGATGTGTTCATGCAAATTTATAGCTTCTTTGTCTCAGTCTTAGGCTTTGATTGTGTCAGGCATTTACCTCGAGTTACCTTACAAAACATAAATTAATTCAGTATAGTACATTAAAAGAACAGAAAGAGGGAAACAAAACAACTGGAACACAAGAGCAAAGTTAAATACTGATATTTGGGGATAGGTGACAATTGTCTTTTAAGCCATAATAGGTTGGAACATTTTTGTCATACTAATTTCACCTGAGCACTTAGTCTACACATTTATAAATACAAAGAAAGAGTTCTTACAAACAATATAAAGCACACTACTAATTTTTCATATATAAACTGGCTTCTCCTACTACTAACTCAGAAGCACTTTGCTTACACAGCTGATGAAAGACCTCAAAAACATTTCATTACTCAAAGACAAAACATTAGAGAATATTCAAGGAAAACAGACAATGGTTCAAGGCAGATATGACTATGCAATATTTCAAACATCTATGTGCAAATGATTTATTTCAAAGCTTAAGGTTTTGATCACAGAAATCAGGAGTGAAAGACAAGTTAGAGAAAATGTTTATTTGAGGATATGCTATTTAATTTGGGAAGTTCATTGTAGGGAAACATTCGGGAAATTAATGTAGTCTATCCTGTCCACATCTTGGTCAAGGCTGGTGAAGCTGCTTCAAGGCTGAGTGGAATCTTGATCCGCATCTAAGTATTTTTCTGTGCTTGGACTGAAATAGTTTACTCCAAGTGCTGAGCCCTTTGGGCGGATCTGAAAAGTGCTGCTCATAGCCTGGGGGCTTGTAATCCGCAGCGTGAGGGTCGCCAAGCATCTCTCTCACCTTGGGTGAGGCGTCCTTGTGTAAGTACTGATAGGGCTTTTTGCCACTGTTGTCACGTATGTTGCAGTTGGCACCATAATCACGCACCAGAACACTCAGGACTGATTCGTGGCTGTGAATAGCAGCCATGTGTAGTGGGGTGTAGCCGTCGTAGCTCTTGATGTTAACGTCAACCCCTGGCCCACCTTGCTGTGAAAGAAGAAGGATCTTGCGCACTATTTCACTGTTTCCTTGTTTAGCAGCCCAGTGAAGTACTGTGAAGCCAGAAATGAAGTTTCTCTTCTCTGCCAGCTTGATGTCCTGGAGCAGAAGCTGGCAGATTTGATCCTGCTGTCCTGCAGCACACTTCACAAGCCACTCATGTTCTCTTGGCCCTAGAGGGAAGATGACTGACTGCTTTGTATCCACACCTGGTTTGGTGTCTTTGTTGACCCTTTTCAGGGCTGGTGAAGCAGGTGCCACAGAGTGCCTCTGCTTGGTCCTGGCTGATCTGTACAAGTCATATCCATCAGTCACTTCACTTAGACATGCTGCCACAGTCCTTTCAGTTCGTTCATGGGCCATCTTCAAATCTGCCGGAGCAAGTATCATTACTTCTGGATATATATAGAACACATATTGTATGTACTACATACAGCCTGACAAGAGCCTAAAACCTTGTAATAGACTAATAATGCACTAATACTTCAAGTGGTGTTGCATATTTTAAATGAGAGTTTTAGTCACTGCTGATCAAAGGATAAAAGCATTTTCAATAAGTCAGTTTTTGTCCCTTATTGTAAAGATTATTTAGTTTACTGTTTTTTTATACATGAGATTTAAATTAATCCTTTTAGAAAGGCAAGGCCAAAAAGCAGAAAAAATAATCAAATATCCATACCAACTGTAGGACGTTTTTTCCACTCTATCTTCAATTTTTTTAGATTCCACTTCTGCTTTCCTCTTTTGCTTTTCTTTATTAAGTCTCTCCTGGATTCCACCTCCTTTGTATCAATATATTCATTCTCGATACCTCCAGCACACCAGCTCCAGAAACGCCTCATTGTTCGATCTGTCCTCTTCAGTGTCTTTCCACAGACTGATCTGTAAAGGTGTTCATGGGATTCCACTCATGTGTGACATTATGACACGGGACAGAGGGGGTTCTAAAGTTCCAAGAGTGGAGATGAGTTGTTTTTCTTTGAATTTCCTAATTTAATTGCTGCCATAGCAACAACTGACAATGCAAACAGATATGTCATTAATGCAGCGACTCTAACAGATTCCTCAACCTGGATTGATTAACCATGTATGGCTCACCACCGGAGACTGTGATACATATAACATTCCAAAGTGTACTTAATTCTGAGCAAAATCTAACTAGCCTCATTACTGCTGAACTATGAGGGCCCGTTTAAAGAGAAATCAGGGAAACTGTACTTGCACATACATATGAAACATTTTCACATAAATAGCCTACTATTTACATTTGTGCATAATAATTTAAACTTGCATATACATGCACTTGCACATTCAATCATTGATGCGTAAACACAGAGTTGCACTATGCTTGTGTGTGTATGAGTGTGGCTGCTGTCACAGAACGTTTGCCTCCTGCGAGTCACACGGTTTGGCCTGCCACGTGACTTGGGAGTATATGTTTATGGCCATGCCTGCACACACCTGTACCTCATCTTGTTTGTGTATTTAAACCCTTGTTAGTGCGTACAGTATTGTTGATCATTGTTGGTGTAGCCTGTGGATGTCAAGATTAGTCTCGTTATTGTTAAACGTATTCATGTTCATGTTATATGTGAGGGCCGTTATGTTGTATGTAATAAATGTTCGTCCATGTCGATTGAGTCTGTGCATCCTGCTCCCTGCCCTCGGTACTCAGGCCACCTCGTTACAGCTGCGTGTGTGTAAAACAATTTTCAGGGTGCCGGAAGTCATTTCATTGTAACAGCAAGGCAGATATTTAACATGTTTACAGTGTGCATAATAGACAGAGGAAGACTGTTGAACTATTAATATTAGGACAGTTATGACGTTTGTGTAATACGTAATGCTTTCTATCTATAAAGTAGTGCTTCTCTTAATGACAAATGTAACTGTTTTCCCATATATAATTGTGTGCTTTATATTGTTTGTAAGAACTTTTCTTCTCATTTAGAAATATGTGGACTAAGTGATCAGTTTGTCTTATTATTTAATATGCTCAGTCTCACTATTGTTGGCAGATTTCATCACATTATTACGAATGTGGATACGTTATCTTATAATTATAAGCAGTGTGAGATGTGAAGCTAAGTGAATTACATGTGCAGAATTTCTAACAATACCCTGTTTTGTATAGGCTGGCTAGCTGACCACTTAGTAAAATTAAATGTGATTGCTGAGCTTGTTGTAGGTGAGTCAATTTAATTTGATTTCATTGTGTTTAATTTTTAACTCAGATGCATTAATCTGAATATTTTGTGTTCTACCTGCAAGCAAATGCTGACTTAAGCTGTTTTATAGTTAGCTTGAAATAATTGAGGTTCATCGCTGGGTGCTGTTCATTTTTTATTTTTTTTTTGTATTATTGATCAGGAAAAAAAACTACAATGGATGAGATGGACGTTTTCTATGTATGATATGAAATTTGAGTATATGAGTGAATGTTACTCTGTAAATGTATAAGAATATGTAGATAAGATTATTATGAGATCATTATTTATACTCAAACGACTACACTATATGACAACAGCTTCCTTTAATTTATATATTTTATTATATTGTTATTATGGAAGAAGTTGTAACATTTACTGGGAGGTGCATGGCAGAGCGAGACATACCTCCTGTGGGCTTGCTAGCTGACCCCTCAGTGAAATTAAATGTGGTTGCTGAACTTGTTATAGTGTGGAAAATAAAAGGAAACCCCTTTTATTCACAACCTGGTGTACATCATTGAGTGGGACGGAACACAGAGGTCCCACTAGCTACTATTTTACATTCCCATTCAACCTAATGACATTCTATATAATACAACTCTAGTTTCGAGCTAAATACCTACAATTAGATGATTTATTTCAGATCACATACTTTCAAATAAAACAATAAAGGATTCTGGTACTTATTTTTCTAATGACTGTGAGACATTCTAGATACCACAGCATAAGCAGACGGACAAACCGATTATGGCACATGCTCTTGACCAACACAAACCTGACATGATAATTTACATAGTACTAGTTTCTACTTGAAATGTGTTACAAAGACACCTGTTGTTCTTATTCATTTGCTGCTATTCCGATATGCCTCTACCTTTATTTCCTTGTGTTTGCACTGACTGGGTCTATGAAAGCAGGGAGCAGGCATGTGTGTCTGTCAAGGCCATGTGCGTTTGGAAGCACTCTCAATGTCCGGTTAACTGTAGAGATATTCAAGCCTGGTAAACTGTTGTCAGATATTCAAGCTTCAGTGTTAGACAGCAAACATTCCATTGGCCGAGGTTGTCCTGCAAATTACAAACGTTTAGTTTTAAATGACCTCATATGCAATCACAGCTTTATCAAATGAAAATTGAAAAAGAAAGAAAAAATGATGCATTTGGATAGCAGGTCCACATGTGAAGTACAGACTGCATGGATGAGTAAGTCCAAACTGCTGGCATGCATTTTGCTAAAGGCAGTGCGTGCAGGAAAACTGCTATTAGCACGTCCATCGTTTTTGAGGTGATTAACATTGCTTTTCTAAGACAGACATCTGTTTTGGACATCTTTTACTTTTAAATCCTATAAATGGTGACCGCTCCATATTATGTGCAATTATTTAAATCTGGATCTTAAAAACATTTTCCTTTGTGCAGGTTTTGATTAAGGATTACAGGTACAGCATCATTTTGTCTTGGCTGCTCATCCATCAGATAAAAATGAATAGCCCATCAAATAAATAGCAAATACCCGGTGTTGTGCAGTGAGCCCAGTCAGCCAAACCCTCTTTGTGAAACAGAAAATCTCAAGTTTGTTTCAACTCTAAGCCAACTAACTGAGTTTTCACTAAACCTGCTTTCTGATACAGGCCCCTGGTTGTACATTTTTAAGTGTTCTAAGTGTTCACTGACCTTTTTTGGCCAACAATGTGGATGTTTACTCAATATGCTTACTAACAGACATGATGAGTACAACTGTGAATTTGTGTGTTTTTAATTATTGTTAGACTGTGTTTGTCTATAATTGTGACTTAGCTCATCAGACCACTATAACAGCTTTGGCTAGGCAACAAAGCTGTAAAAGAGTGATGAGAAAACCAGCAAACAGAAGTGAAAGTAGAAGGAAGGGAAACACAAGGAAAGACCAAGGTAGCTTAAATGTTGTATTATACACAAACACGCACAAACGCACACACGCACGCGCACCCGCACACACACACACACACACACACACACACACACACACATACATACATAATGGAGTAGCATCAGGAATAGAGTTTGTTTTTTGTTTTTTGCTTTTAATACCCAAAAAAGTCAATTTTACTTGATGCCATATAGAACTCATGGCACTGCTGTATATTCTCTCCTGTTCTCATGAATTTGCTAAGGTACTGTAGAGCAAGACCGTTGTGCTTTGTAGGTCATTAGAAGGACGTTGTAATAGTAGGTGTCATCATCATTGAATCTGATGCCCGAGGACATTATCAGCTCTTCACGATTTCAGCCTGTTATCACACAGCTGTAAATGATAGCGATGGCATGATACCAGTTTTTCTGTACCAATCCAATGTCAACATCCTGTGTTTTAATGTCAACCAATATCAATACTGATCTGATATTTTTTCATTAAAAACCTGCAACAGTAAACATGTTGGTGAATGGTTTGTTTTGGACCAAATAATCTTTTTTTTTTTCTTGCCTGATCTCTCTGGTCCCTCCCAAGGTAGTGCTGGGAAGGTCTCATCAATCTCCCCTCTGCTACTGGCCATCTCATCTCTGCTGATGTTCCCTGAGAAGCAGGTTATTCCTACTGAAAATGACATACAGACAAATTTCAAATTAGCCTAGTGTCCTCAAAGTAAGACCTATACTCCTAAATTTCATTGTACAGAATTAGCTAAAGTATAAAATGCATTGCCATTAAAGTATAGGATCACGACAGTGTAAAACATGTCTATATAAATCTGTGTTGAGATAAAGGGAAAAACACAAAGAAAAAAATAAGTCTTTCAAACCGGACGAATAAATGTCCAAAGAGTGAAATTCAGCACCAGGTGAAAGTTATAGCCACCAAAGATTAAACTTTTTTTTTTCAATCAATATACTTTAAACTAAATGGACCTCTACAAAATAACAAACCTCCATATAATAAATTTGTCAGTTAGCTGGTGCATTTGGACCTCACCATGTTTCTCTTGCACAAGCAGGATTTGATCTACTGCACTTGCACATGAACAGCAAAAATATATGAAGATATATTTTTACTAATTAGAGGAACAAAATAATGGAGCTATACATCACTCCCATTAGTCCATGGGCTACCATTAAAGGCTTGACCATTGTGGTCAGATACATGCTCTCTAGACTAGATGATGTTTTGGAAACATCTTTTTAGTACTAATATATGGTAAATATGCATTTCATTTCATTTTCAGTTCACTGCAGTTCATTTAAAGTCACTCAGCAATCAGTCCCATGACATAACGGGTCATTAAACATTGTCAGTTTTTTCCAATTTAAGAATGATCATTAGACAAAAAATCTATACATTTAATTTCAAATGATCTGAAGTAAGTAAACAATTGACAATGCCTGTAACAAAAGATTCAAATAATGTTAAAGGTGTTGAACCTTCATGAATCATACTGGTCATACTGGTCAAATCTGATTATACTGGTTGACCAGTGTGGTTATTGCTCATGCTGGTCAACTATCTTGTTCTTATCTTATCTGAAGTGTGATGTTTATAGCTACATGCATACAAAATGTGATTTGAAATAAATAACAATCTAATTGTAGGTATTTTGGATTTTAATCATCATTTTTAAGGCTGCCTACAGCCTAGCATAAATAAATATGCACGAATAGGTCGGTCTTTCATTCTGTATCACGTATATCATAATAAAACCATGGTAACCGAAAAACTTACTTTTCACTTCCAAAAGACTTGGCGCTGATCTCAGAAGTCCATCTCCTCCCCGTGTCCTCTGCAAACAGCCATTCTGTTGTTGTGGCAAACTTCCATTGTGTTGTGACTGGATTTGCAGCACTTCTGAAGTTGCGTAAGTTTTCCTGAATTTGCACTGGGTTGTGTTGTCATTTTGATGAATTTGCTTTGTGTATTTGCGGCACGTTTGTGAAATGTATCACAAGTGTTGTCATTTTGATGAATGTGCTTTATGTATTTACAGCGCGATGGGTCTTCCTGGCAACCGTAGTGGGTGTGGAGCGTGAATCCACCTCCAACTTTGATGTAAATAAATTTTTTTTCTCTCTTGGGCTTTATGTATATTCTTTAGAAAGGCTCTTCTTTTGCCACGTTTTCAATTAAGCGCACATAAAAAAAAACACTCACCACATTCTACAACATTTCTTTTGGCCATCGATTAGGAGTGATGTTGGATACTGCCATTCCTGCCATACATACCAGTTTGTTGGAAAACCAAATCAGGTGATTACTGTCGGCCAAACAGCACTAATCTAAATTCTACCAATGCCAAAAGAAGATGACCTTAAGTTGACTGAATAGTGACGAGCAAATGAATCAAGTTTAGACAGACTAACAAACTGGGTATCTGACAAACATATAAAATAAGATGTTATTCTAAGTACAATATTCTTCTCGTGAGGGGTTCTAGACTTGTAATTACTTCTGTTTGAAATGACTCTGCTGAAATCAGTTTTTAACTACTGATCTCAGGGGTGGAATAAGCAGGAAAGGCTCAACAGATGTGTTCATGCAAATTTATAGCTTCTTTGTCTCAGTCTTAGGCTTTGATTGTGTCAGGCATTTACCTCGAGTTACCTTACAAAACATAAATTAATTCAGTATAGTACATTAAAAGAACAGAAAGAGGGAAACAAAACAACTGGAACACAAGAGCAAAGTTAAATACTGATATTTGGGGATAGGTGACAATTGTCTTTTAAGCCATAATAGGTTGGAACATTTTTGTCATACTAATTTCACCTGAGCACTTAGTCTACACATTTATAAATACAAAGAAAGAGTTCTTACAAACAATATAAAGCACACTACTAATTTTTCATATATAAACTGGCTTCTCCTACTACTAACTCAGAAGCACTTTGCTTACACAGCTGATGAAAGACCTCAAAAACATTTCATTACTCAAAGACAAAACATTAGAGAATATTCAAGGAAAACAGACAATGGTTCAAGGCAGATATGACTATGCAATATTTCAAACATCTATGTGCAAATGATTTATTTCAAAGCTTAAGGTTTTGATCACAGAAATCAGGAGTGAAAGACAAGTTAGAGAAAATGTTTATTTGAGGATATGCTATTTAATTTGGGAAGTTCATTGTAGGGAAACATTCGGGAAATTAATGTAGTCTATCCTGTCCACATCTTGGTCAAGGCTGGTGAAGCTGCTTCAAGGCTGAGTGGAATCTTGATCCGCATCTAAGTATTTTTCTGTGCTTGGACTGAAATAGTTTACTCCAAGTGCTGAGCCCTTTGGGCGGATCTGAAAAGTGCTGCTCATAGCCTGGGGGCTTGTAATCCGCAGCGTGAGGGTCGCCAAGCATCTCTCTCACCTTGGGTGAGGCGTCCTTGTGTAAGTACTGATAGGGCTTTTTGCCACTGTTGTCACGTATGTTGCAGTTGGCACCATAATCACGCACCAGAACACTCAGGACTGATTCGTGGCTGTGAATAGCAGCCATGTGTAGTGGGGTGTAGCCGTCGTAGCTCTTGATGTTAACGTCAACCCCTGGCCCACCTTGCTGTGAAAGAAGAAGGATCTTGCGCACTATTTCACTGTTTCCTTGTTTAGCAGCCCAGTGAAGTACTGTGAAGCCAGAAATGAAGTTTCTCTTCTCTGCCAGCTTGATGTCCTGGAGCAGAAGCTGGCAGATTTGATCCTGCTGTCCTGCAGCACACTTCACAAGCCACTCATGTTCTCTTGGCCCTAGAGGGAAGATGACTGACTGCTTTGTATCCACACCTGGTTTGGTGTCTTTGTTGACCCTTTTCAGGGCTGGTGAAGCAGGTGCCACAGAGTGCCTCTGCTTGGTCCTGGCTGATCTGTACAAGTCATATCCATCAGTCACTTCACTTAGACATGCTGCCACAGTCCTTTCAGTTCGTTCATGGGCCATCTTCAAATCTGCCGGAGCAAGTATCATTACTTCTGGATATATATAGAACACATATTGTATGTACTACATACAGCCTGACAAGAGCCTAAAACCTTGTAATAGACTAATAATGCACTAATACTTCAAGTGGTGTTGCATATTTTAAATGAGAGTTTTAGTCACTGCTGATCAAAGGATAAAAGCATTTTCAATAAGTCAGTTTTTGTCCCTTATTGTAAAGATTATTTAGTTTACTGTTTTTTTATACATGAGATTTAAATTAATCCTTTTAGAAAGGCAAGGCCAAAAAGCAGAAAAAATAATCAAATATCCATACCAACTGTAGGACGTTTTTTCCACTCTATCTTCAATTTTTTTAGATTCCACTTCTGCTTTCCTCTTTTGCTTTTCTTTATTAAGTCTCTCCTGGATTCCACCTCCTTTGTATCAATATATTCATTCTCGATACCTCCAGCACACCAGCTCCAGAAACGCCTCATTGTTCGATCTGTCCTCTTCAGTGTCTTTCCACAGACTGATCTGTAAAGGTGTTCATGGGATTCCACTCATGTGTGACATTATGACACGGGACAGAGGGGGTTCTAAAGTTCCAAGAGTGGAGATGAGTTGTTTTTCTTTGAATTTCCTAATTTAATTGCTGCCATAGCAACAACTGACAATGCAAACAGATATGTCATTAATGCAGCGACTCTAACAGATTCCTCAACCTGGATTGATTAACCATGTATGGCTCACCACCGGAGACTGTGATACATATAACATTCCAAAGTGTACTTAATTCTGAGCAAAATCTAACTAGCCTCATTACTGCTGAACTATGAGGGCCCGTTTAAAGAGAAATCAGGGAAACTGTACTTGCACATACATATGAAACATTTTCACATAAATAGCCTACTATTTACATTTGTGCATAATAATTTAAACTTGCATATACATGCACTTGCACATTCAATCATTGATGCGTAAACACAGAGTTGCACTATGCTTGTGTGTGTATGAGTGTGGCTGCTGTCACAGAACGTTTGCCTCCTGCGAGTCACACGGTTTGGCCTGCCACGTGACTTGGGAGTATATGTTTATGGCCATGCCTGCACACACCTGTACCTCATCTTGTTTGTGTATTTAAACCCTTGTTAGTGCGTACAGTATTGTTGATCATTGTTGGTGTAGCCTGTGGATGTCAAGATTAGTCTCGTTATTGTTAAACGTATTCATGTTCATGTTATATGTGAGGGCCGTTATGTTGTATGTAATAAATGTTCGTCCATGTCGATTGAGTCTGTGCATCCTGCTCCCTGCCCTCGGTACTCAGGCCACCTCGTTACAGCTGCGTGTGTGTAAAACAATTTTCAGGGTGCCGGAAGTCATTTCATTGTAACAGCAAGGCAGATATTTAACATGTTTACAGTGTGCATAATAGACAGAGGAAGACTGTTGAACTATTAATATTAGGACAGTTATGACGTTTGTGTAATACGTAATGCTTTCTATCTATAAAGTAGTGCTTCTCTTAATGACAAATGTAACTGTTTTCCCATATATAATTGTGTGCTTTATATTGTTTGTAAGAACTTTTCTTCTCATTTAGAAATATGTGGACTAAGTGATCAGTTTGTCTTATTATTTAATATGCTCAGTCTCACTATTGTTGGCAGATTTCATCACATTATTACGAATGTGGATACGTTATCTTATAATTATAAGCAGTGTGAGATGTGAAGCTAAGTGAATTACATGTGCAGAATTTCTAACAATACCCTGTTTTGTATAGGCTGGCTAGCTGACCACTTAGTAAAATTAAATGTGATTGCTGAGCTTGTTGTAGGTGAGTCAATTTAATTTGATTTCATTGTGTTTAATTTTTAACTCAGATGCATTAATCTGAATATTTTGTGTTCTACCTGCAAGCAAATGCTGACTTAAGCTGTTTTATAGTTAGCTTGAAATAATTGAGGTTCATCGCTGGGTGCTGTTCATTTTTTATTTTTTTTTTGTATTATTGATCAGGAAAAAAAACTACAATGGATGAGATGGACGTTTTCTATGTATGATATGAAATTTGAGTATATGAGTGAATGTTACTCTGTAAATGTATAAGAATATGTAGATAAGATTATTATGAGATCATTATTTATACTCAAACGACTACACTATATGACAACAGCTTCCTTTAATTTATATATTTTATTATATTGTTATTATGGAAGAAGTTGTAACATTTACTGGGAGGTGCATGGCAGAGCGAGACATACCTCCTGTGGGCTTGCTAGCTGACCCCTCAGTGAAATTAAATGTGGTTGCTGAACTTGTTATAGTGTGGAAAATAAAAGGAAACCCCTTTTATTCACAACCTGGTGTACATCATTGAGTGGGACGGAACACAGAGGTCCCACTAGCTACTATTTTACATTCCCATTCAACCTAATGACATTCTATATAATACAACTCTAGTTTCGAGCTAAATACCTACAATTAGATGATTTATTTCAGATCACATACTTTCAAATAAAACAATAAAGGATTCTGGTACTTATTTTTCTAATGACTGTGAGACATTCTAGATACCACAGCATAAGCAGACGGACAAACCGATTATGGCACATGCTCTTGACCAACACAAACCTGACATGATAATTTACATAGTACTAGTTTCTACTTGAAATGTGTTACAAAGACACCTGTTGTTCTTATTCATTTGCTGCTATTCCGATATGCCTCTACCTTTATTTCCTTGTGTTTGCACTGACTGGGTCTATGAAAGCAGGGAGCAGGCATGTGTGTCTGTCAAGGCCATGTGCGTTTGGAAGCACTCTCAATGTCCGGTTAACTGTAGAGATATTCAAGCCTGGTAAACTGTTGTCAGATATTCAAGCTTCAGTGTTAGACAGCAAACATTCCATTGGCCGAGGTTGTCCTGCAAATTACAAACGTTTAGTTTTAAATGACCTCATATGCAATCACAGCTTTATCAAATGAAAATTGAAAAAGAAAGAAAAAATGATGCATTTGGATAGCAGGTCCACATGTGAAGTACAGACTGCATGGATGAGTAAGTCCAAACTGCTGGCATGCATTTTGCTAAAGGCAGTGCGTGCAGGAAAACTGCTATTAGCACGTCCATCGTTTTTGAGGTGATTAACATTGCTTTTCTAAGACAGACATCTGTTTTGGACATCTTTTACTTTTAAATCCTATAAATGGTGACCGCTCCATATTATGTGCAATTATTTAAATCTGGATCTTAAAAACATTTTCCTTTGTGCAGGTTTTGATTAAGGATTACAGGTACAGCATCATTTTGTCTTGGCTGCTCATCCATCAGATAAAAATGAATAGCCCATCAAATAAATAGCAAATACCCGGTGTTGTGCAGTGAGCCCAGTCAGCCAAACCCTCTTTGTGAAACAGAAAATCTCAAGTTTGTTTCAACTCTAAGCCAACTAACTGAGTTTTCACTAAACCTGCTTTCTGATACAGGCCCCTGGTTGTACATTTTTAAGTGTTCTAAGTGTTCACTGACCTTTTTTGGCCAACAATGTGGATGTTTACTCAATATGCTTACTAACAGACATGATGAGTACAACTGTGAATTTGTGTGTTTTTAATTATTGTTAGACTGTGTTTGTCTATAATTGTGACTTAGCTCATCAGACCACTATAACAGCTTTGGCTAGGCAACAAAGCTGTAAAAGAGTGATGAGAAAACCAGCAAACAGAAGTGAAAGTAGAAGGAAGGGAAACACAAGGAAAGACCAAGGTAGCTTAAATGTTGTATTATACACAAACACGCACAAACGCACACACGCACGCGCACCCGCACACACACACACACACACACACACACACATACATACATAATGGAGTAGCATCAGGAATAGAGTTTGTTTTTTGTTTTTTGCTTTTAATACCCAAAAAAGTCAATTTTACTTGATGCCATATAGAACTCATGGCACTGCTGTATATTCTCTCCTGTTCTCATGAATTTGCTAAGGTACTGTAGAGCAAGACCGTTGTGCTTTGTAGGTCATTAGAAGGACGTTGTAATAGTAGGTGTCATCATCACTGAATCTGATGCCCGAGGACATTATCAGCTCTTCACGATTTCAGCCTGTTATCACACAGCTGTAAATGATAGCGATGGCATGATACCAGTTTTTCTGTACCAATCCAATGTCAACATCCTGTGTTTTAATGTCAACCAATATCAATACTGATCTGATATTTTTTCATTAAAAACCTGCAACAGTAAACATGTTGGTGAATGGTTTGTTTTGGACCAAATAATCTTTTTTTTTTTCTTGCCTGATCTCTCTGGTCCCTCCCAAGGTAGTGCTGGGAAGGTCTCATCAATCTCCCCTCTGCTACTGGCCATCTCATCTCTGCTGATGTTCCCTGAGAAGCAGGTTATTCCTACTGAAAATGACATACAGACAAATTTCAAATTAGCCTAGTGTCCTCAAAGTAAGACCTATACTCCTAAATTTCATTGTACAGAATTAGCTAAAGTATAAAATGCATTGCCATTAAAGTATAGGATCACGACAGTGTAAAACATGTCTATATAAATCTGTGTTGAGATAAAGGGAAAAACACAAAGAAAAAAATAAGTCTTTCAAACCGGACGAATAAATGTCCAAAGAGTGAAATTCAGCACCAGGTGAAAGTTATAGCCACCAAAGATTAAACTTTTTTTTTTCAATCAATATACTTTAAACTAAATGGACCTCTACAAAATAACAAACCTCCATATAATAAATTTGTCAGTTAGCTGGTGCATTTGGACCTCACCATGTTTCTCTTGCACAAGCAGGATTTGATCTACTGCACTTGCACATGAACAGCAAAAATATATGAAGATATATTTTTACTAATTAGAGGAACAAAATAATGGAGCTATACATCACTCCCATTAGTCCATGGGCTACCATTAAAGGCTTGACCATTGTGGTCAGATACATGCTCTCTAGACTAGATGATGTTTTGGAAACATCTTTTTAGTACTAATATATGGTAAATATGCATTTCATTTCATTTTCAGTTCACTGCAGTTCATTTAAAGTCACTCAGCAATCAGTCCCATGACATAACGGGTCATTAAACATTGTCAGTTTTTTCCAATTTAAGAATGATCATTAGACAAAAAATCTATACATTTAATTTCAAATGATCTGAAGTAAGTAAACAATTGACAATGCCTGTAACAAAAGATTCAAATAATGTTAAAGGTGTTGAACCTTCATGAATCATACTGGTCATACTGGTCAAATCTGATTATACTGGTTGACCAGTGTGGTTATTGCTCATGCTGGTCAACTATCTTGTTCTTATCTTATCTGAAGTGTGATGTTTATAGCTACATGCATACAAAATGTGATTTGAAATAAATAACAATCTAATTGTAGGTATTTTGGATTTTAATCATCATTTTTAAGGCTGCCTACAGCCTAGCATAAATAAATATGCACGAATAGGTCGGTCTTTCATTCTGTATCACGTATATCATAATAAAACCATGGTAACCGAAAAACTTACTTTTCACTTCCAAAAGACTTGGCGCTGATCTCAGAAGTCCATCTCCTCCCCGTGTCCTCTGCAAACAGCCATTCTGTTGTTGTGGCAAACTTCCATTGTGTTGTGACTGGATTTGCAGCACTTCTGAAGTTGCGTAAGTTTTCCTGAATTTGCACTGGGTTGTGTTGTCATTTTGATGAATTTGCTTTGTGTATTTGCGGCACGTTTGTGAAATGTATCACAAGTGTTGTCATTTTGATGAATGTGCTTTATGTATTTACAGCGCGATGGGTCTTCCTGGCAACCGTAGTGGGTGTGGAGCGTGAATCCACCTCCAACTTTGATGTAAATAAATTTTTTTTCTCTCTTGGGCTTTATGTATATTCTTTAGAAAGGCTCTTCTTTTGCCACGTTTTCAATTAAGCGCACATAAAAAAAACACTCACCACATTCTACAACATTTCTTTTGGCCATCGATTAGGAGTGATGTTGGATACTGCCATTCCTGCCATACATACCAGTTTGTTGGAAAACCAAATCAGGTGATTACTGTCGGCCAAACAGCACTAATCTAAATTCTACCAATGCCAAAAGAAGATGACCTTAAGTTGACTGAATAGTGACGAGCAAATGAATCAAGTTTAGACAGACTAACAAACTGGGTATCTGACAAACATATAAAATAAGATGTTATTCTAAGTACAATATTCTTCTCGTGAGGGGTTCTAGACTTGTAATTACTTCTGTTTGAAATGACTCTGCTGAAATCAGTTTTTAACTACTGATCTCAGGGGTGGAATAAGCAGGAAAGGCTCAACAGATGTGTTCATGCAAATTTATAGCTTCTTTGTCTCAGTCTTAGGCTTTGATTGTGTCAGGCATTTACCTCGAGTTACCTTACAAAACATAAATTAATTCAGTATAGTACATTAAAAGAACAGAAAGAGGGAAACAAAACAACTGGAACACAAGAGCAAAGTTAAATACTGATATTTGGGGATAGGTGATAATTGTCTTTTAAGCCATAATAGGTTGGAACATTTTTGTCATACTAATTTCACCTGAGCACTTAGTCTACACATTTATAAATACAAAGAAAGAGTTCTTACAAACAATATAAAGCACACTACTAATGTTTCATATATAAACTGGCTTCTCCTACTACTAACTCAGAAGCACTTTGCTTACACAGCTGATGAAAGACCTCAAAAACATTTCATTACTCAAAGACAAAACATTAGAGAATATTCAAGGAAAACAGACAATGGTTCAAGGCAGATATGACTATGCAATATTTCAAACATCTATGTGCAAATGATTTATTTCAAAGCTTAAGGTTTTGATCACAGAAATCAGGAGTGAAAGACAAGTTAGAGAAAATGTTTATTTGAGGATATGCTATTTAATTTGGGAAGTTCATTGTAGGGAAACATTCGGGAAATTAATGTAGTCTATCCTGTCCACATCTTGGTCAAGGCTGGTGAAGCTGCTTCAAGGCTGAGTGGAATCTTGATCCGCATCTAAGTATTTTTCTGTGCTTGGACTGAAATAGTTTACTCCAAGTGCTGAGCCCTTTGGGCGGATCTGAAAAGTGCTGCTCATAGCCTGGGGGCTTGTAATCCGCAGCGTGAGGGTCGCCAAGCATCTCTCTCACCTTGGGTGAGGCGTCCTTGTGTAAGTACTGATAGGGCTTTTTGCCACTGTTGTCACGTATGTTGCAGTTGGCAACATAATCACGCACCAGAACACTCAGGACTGATTCGTGGCTGTGAATAGCAGCCATGTGTAGTGGGGTGTAGCCGTCGTAGCTCTTGATGTTAACGTCAACCCCTGGCCCACCTTGCTGTGAAAGAAGAAGGATCTTGCGCACTATTTCACTGTTTCCTTGTTTAGCAGCCCAGTGAAGTACTGTGAAGCCAGAAATGAAGTTTCTCTTCTCTGCCAGCTTGATGTCCTGGAGCAGAAGCTGGCAGATTTGATCCTGCTGTCCTGCAGCACACTTCACAAGCCACTCATGTTCTCTTGGCCCTAGAGGGAAGATGACTGACTGCTTTGTATCCACACCTGGTTTGGTGTCTTTGTTGACCCTTTTCAGGGCTGGTGAAGCAGGTGCCACAGAGTGCCTCTGCTTGGTCCTGGCTGATCTGTACAAGTCATATCCATCAGTCACTTCACTTAGACATGCTGCCACAGTCCTTTCAGTTCGTTCATGGGCCATCTTCAAATCTGCCGGAGCAAGTATCATTACTTCTGGATATATATAGAACACATATTGTATGTACTACATACAGCCTGACAAGAGCCTAAAACCTTGTAATAGACTAATAATGCACTAATACTTCAAGTGGTGTTGCATATTTTAAATGAGAGTTTTAGTCACTGCTGATCAAAGGATAAAAGCATTTTCAATAAGTCAGTTTTTGTCCCTTATTGTAAAGATTATTTAGTTTACTGTTTTTTTTATACATGAGATTTAAATTAATCCTTTTAGAAAGGCAAGGCCAAAAAGCAGAAAAAATAATCAAATATCCATACCAACTGTAGGACGTTTTTTCCACTCTATCTTCAATTTTTTTAGATTCCACTTCTGCTTTCCTCTTTTGCTTTTCTTTATTAAGTCTCTCCTGGATTCCACCTCCTTTGTATCAATATATTCATTCTCGATACCTCCAGCACACCAGCTCCAGAAACGCCTCATTGTTCGATCTGTCCTCTTCAGTGTCTTTCCACAGACTGATCTGTAAAGGTGTTCATGGGATTCCACTCATGTGTGACATTATGACACGGGACAGAGGGGGTTCTAAAGTTCCAAGAGTGGAAATGAGTTGTTTTTCTTTGAATTTCCTAATTTAATTGCTGCCATAGCAACAACTGACAATGCAAACAGATATGTCATTAATGTAGCGACTCTAACAGATTCCTCAACCTGGATTGATTAACCATGTATGGCTCACCACCGGAGACTGTGATACATATAACATTCCAAAGTGTACTTAATTCTGAGCAAAATCTAACTAGCCTCATTACTGCTGAACTATGAGGGCCCGTTTAAAGAGAAATCAGGGAAACTGTACTTGCACATACATATGAAACATTTTCACATAAATAGCCTACTATTTACATTTGTGCATAATAATTTAAACTTGCATATACATGCACTTGCACATTCAATCATTGATGCGTAAACACAGAGTTGCACTATGCTTGTGTGTGTATGAGTGTGGCTGCTGTCACAGAACGTTTGCCTCCTGCGAGTCACACGGTTTGGCCTGCCACGTGACTTGGGAGTATATGTTTATGGCCATGCCTGCACACACCTGTACCTCATCTTGTTTGTGTATTTAAACCCTTGTTAGTGCGTACAGTATTGTTGATCATTGTTGGTGTAGCCTGTGGATGTCAAGATTAGTCTCGTTATTGTTAAACGTATTCATGTTCATGTTATATGTGAGTGCCGTTATGTTGTATGTAATAAATGTTCGTCCATGTCGATTGAGTCTGTGCATCCTGCTCCCTGCCCTCGGTACTCAGGCCACCTCGTTACAGCTGCGTGTGTGTAAAACAATTTTCAGGGTGCCGGAAGTCATTTCATTGTAACAGCAAGGCAGATATTTAACATGTTTACAGTGTGCATAATAGACAGAGGAAGACTGTTGAACTATTAATATTAGGACAGTTATGACGTTTGTGTAATACGTAATGCTTTCTATCTATAAAGTAGTGCTTCTCTTAATGACAAATGTAACTGTTTTCCCATATATAATTGTGTGCTTTATATTGTTTGTAAGAACTTTTCTTCTCATTTAGAAATATGTGGACTAAGTGATCAGTTTGTCTTATTATTTAATATGCTCAGTCTCACTATTGTTGGCAGATTTCATCACATTATTACGAATGTGGATACGTTATCTTATAATTATAAGCAGTGTGAGATGTGAAGCTAAGTGAATTACATGTGCAGAATTTCTAACAATACCCTGTTTTGTATAGGCTGGCTAGCTGACCACTTAGTAAAATTAAATGTGATTGCTGAGCTTGTTGTAGTTGAGTCAATTTAATTTGATTTCATTGTGTTTAATTTTTAACTCAGATGCATTAATCTGAATATTTTGTGTTCTACCTGCAAGCAAATGCTGACTTAAGCTGTTTTATAGTTAGCTTGAAATAATTGAGGTTCATCGCTGGGTGCTGTTCATTTTTTAATTTTTTTTTGTATTATTGATCAGGAAAAAAAAACTACAATGGATGAGATGGACGTTTTCTATGTATGATATGAAATTTGAGTATATGAGTGAATGTTACTCTGTAAATGTATAAGAATATGTAGATAAGATTATTATGAGATCATTATTTATACTCAAACGACTACACTATATGACAACAGCTTCCTTTAATTTATATATTTTATTATATTGTTATTATGGAAGAAGTTGTAACATTTACTGGGAGGTGCATGGCAGAGCGAGACATACCTCCTGTGGGCTTGCTAGCTGACCCCTCAGTCAAATTAAATGTGGTTGCTGAACTTGTTATAGTGTGGAAAATAAAAGGAAACCCCTTTTATTCACAACCTGGTGTACATCATTGAGTGGGACGGAACACAGAGGTCCCACTAGCTACTATTTTACATTCCCATTCAACCTAATGACATTCTATATAATACAACTCTAGTTTCGAGCTAAATACCTACAATTAGATGATTTATTTCAGATCACATACTTTCAAATAAAACAATAAAGGATTCTGGTACTTATTTTTCTAATGACTGTGAGACATTCTAGATACCACAGCATAAGCAGACGGACAAACCGATTATGGCACATGCTCTTGACCAACACAAACCTGACATGATAATTTACATAGTACTAGTTTCTACTTGAAATGTGTTACAAAGACACCTGTTGTTCTTATTCATTTGCTGCTATTCCGATATGCCTCTACCTTTATTTCCTTGTGTTTGCACTGACTGGGTCTATGAAAGCAGGGAGCAGGCATGTGTGTCTGTCAAGGCCATGTGCGTTTGGAAGCACTCTCAATGTCCGGTTAACTGTAGAGATATTCAAGCCTGGTAAACTGTTGTCAGATATTCAAGCTTCAGTGTTAGACAGCAAACATTCCATTGGCCGAGGTTGTCCTGCAAATTACAAACGTTTAGTTTTAAATGACCTCATATGCAATCACAGCTTTATCAAATGAAAATTGAAAAAGAAAGAAAAAATGATGCATTTGGATAGCAGGTCCACATGTGAAGTACAGACTGCATGGATGAGTAAGTCCAAACTGCTGGCATGCATTTTGCTAAAGGCAGTGCGTGCAGGAAAATTGCTATTAGCACGTCCATCGTTTTTGAGGTGATTAACATTGCTTTTCTAAGGCAGACATCTGTTTTGGACATCTTTTACTTTTAAATCCTATAAATGGTGACCGCTCCATATTATGTGCAATTATTTAAATCTGGATCTTAAAAACATTTTCCTTTGTGCAGGTTTTGATTAAGGATTACAGGTACAGCATCATTTTGTCTTGGCTGCTCATCCATCAGATAAAAATGAATAGCCCATCAAATAAATAGCAAATACCCGGTGTTGTGCAGTGAGCCCAGTCAGCCAAACCCTCTTTGTGAAACAGAAAATCTCAAGTTTGTTTCAACTCTAAGCCAACTAACTGAGTTTTCACTAAACCTGCTTTCTGATACAGGCCCCTGGTTGTACATTTTTAAGTGTTCTAAGTGTTCACTGACCTTTTTTGGCCAACAATGTGGATGTTTACTCAATATGCTTACTAACAGACATGATGAGTACAACTGTGAATTTGTGTGTTTTTAATTATTGTTAGACTGTGTTTGTCTATAATTGTGACTTAGCTCATCAGACCACTATAACAGCTTTGGCTAGGCAACAAAGCTGTAAAAGAGTGATGAGAAAACCAGCAAACAGAAGTGAAAGTAGAAGGAAGGGAAACACAAGGAAAGACCAAGGTAGCTTAAATGTTGTATTATACACAAACACACACAAACGCACACACGCACGCGCACCCGCACACACACACACACACACACACACACACACACACACAAATACATACATAATGGAGTAGCATCAGGAATAGAGTTTGTTTTTTGTTTTTAATACCCAAAAAAGTCAATTTTACTTGATGCCATATAGAACTCAAGGCACTGCTGTATATTCTCTCCTGTTCTCATGAATTTGCTAAGGTACTGTAGAGCAAGACCGTTGTGCTTTGTAGGTCATTAGAAGGACGTTGTAATAGTAGGTGTCATCATCATTGAATCTGATGCCCGAGGACATTATCAGCTCTTCACGATTTCAGCCTGTTATCACACAGCTGTAAATGATAGCGATGGCATGATACCAGTTTTTCTGTACCAATCCAATGTCAACATCCTGTGTTTTAATGTCAACCAATATCAATACTGATCTGATATTTTTTCATTAAAAACCTGCAACAGTAAACATGTTGGTGAATGGTTTGTTTTGGACCAAATAATCTTTTTTTTTTTCTTGCCTGATCTCTCTGGTCCCTCCCAAGGTAGTGCTGGGAAGGTCTCATCAATCTCCCCTCTGCTACTGGCCATCTCATCTCTGCTGATGTTCCCTGAGAAGCAGGTTATTCCTACTGAAAATGACATACAGACAAATTTCAAATTAGCCTAGTGTCCTCAAAGTAAGACCTATACTCCTAAATTTCATTGTACAGAATTAGCTAAAGTATAAAATGCATTGCCATTAAAGTATAGGATCACGACTGTGTAAAACATGTCTATATAAATCTGTGTTGAGATAAAGGGAAAAACACAAAGAAAAAAATAAGTCTTTCAAACCGGACGAATAAATGTCCAAAGAGTGAAATTCAGCACCAGGTGAAAGTTATAGCCACCAAAGATTAAACTTTTTTTTTTCAATCAATATACTTTAAACTAAATGGACCTCTACAAAATAACAAACCTCCATATAATAGATTTGTCATTTAGCTGGTGCATTTGGACCTCACCATATTTCTCTTGCACAAGCAGGATTTGATCTACTGCACTTGCACATGAACAGCAAAAATATATGAAGATATATTTTTACTAATTAGAGGAACAAAATAATGGAGCTATACATCACTCCCATTAGTCCATGGGCTACCATTAAAGGCTTGACCATTGTGGTCAGATACATGCTCTCTAGACTAGATGATGTTTTGGAAACATCTTTTTAGTACTAATATATGGTAAATATGCATTTCATTTCATTTTCAGTTCACTGCAGTTCATTTAAAGTCACTCAGCAATCAGTCCCATGACATAACGGGTCATTAAACATTGTCAGTTTTTTCCAATTTAAGAATGATCATTAGACAAAAAATCTATACATTTAATTTCAAATGATCTGAAGTAAGTAAACAATTGACAATGCCTGTAACAAAAGATTCAAATAATGTTAAAGGTGTTGAACCTTCATGAATCATACTGGTCATACTGGTCAAATCTGATTATACTGGTTGACCAGTGTGGTTATTGCTCATGCTGGTCAACTATCTTGTTCTTATCTTATCTGAAGTGTGATGTTTATAGCTACATGCATACAAAATGTGATTTGAAATAAATAACAATCTAATTGTAGGTATTTTGGATTTTAATCATCATTTTTAAGGCTGCCTACAGCCTAGCATAAATAAATATGCACGAATAGGTCGGTCTTTCATTCTGTATCACGTATATCATAATAAAACCATGGTAACCGAAAAACTTACTTTTCACTTCCAAAAGACTTGGCGCTGATCTCAGAAGTCCATCTCCTCCCCGTGTCCTCTGCAAACAGCCATTCTGTTGTTGTGGCAAACTTCCATTGTGTTGTGACTGGATTTGCAGCACTTCTGAAGTTGCGTAAGTTTTCCTGAATTTGCACTGGGTTGTGTTGTCATTTTGATGAATTTGCTTTGTGTATTTGCGGCACGTTTGTGAAATGTATCACAAGTGTTGTCATTTTGATGAATGTGCTTTATGTATTTACAGCGCGATGGGTCTTCCTGGCAACCGTAGTGGGTGTGGAGCGTGAATCCACCTCCAACTTTGATGTAAATAAATTTTTTTTCTCTCTTGGGCTTTATGTATATTCTTTAGAAAGGCTCTTCTTTTGCCACGTTTTCAATTAAGCGCACATAAAAAAAACACTCACCACATTCTACAACATTTCTTTTGGCCATCGATTAGGAGTGATGTTGGATACTGCCATTCCTGCCATACATACCAGTTTGTTGGAAAACCAAATCAGGTGATTACTGTCGGCCAAACAGCACTAATCTAAATTCTACCAATGCCAAAAGAAGATGACCTTAAGTTGACTGAATAGTGACGAGCAAATGAATCAAGTTTAGACAGACTAACAAACTGGGTATCTGACAAACATATAAAATAAGATGTTATTCTAAGTACAATATTCTTCTCGTGAGGGGTTCTAGACTTGTAGTTACTTCTGTTTGAAATGACTCTGCTGAAATCAGTTTTTAACTACTGATCTCAGGGGTGGAATAAGCAGGAAAGGCTCAACAGATGTGTTCATGCAAATTTATAGCTTCTTTGTCTCAGTCTTAGGCTTTGATTGTGTCAGGCATTTACCTCGAGTTACCTTACAAAACATAAATTAATTCAGTATAGTACATTAAAAGAACAGAAAGAGGGAAACAAAACAACTGGAACACAAGAGCAAAGTTAAATACTGATATTTGGGGATAGGTGACAATTGTCTTTTAAGCCATAATAGGTTGGAACATTTTTGTCATACTAATTTCACCTGAGCACTTAGTCTACACATTTATAAATACAAAGAAAGAGTTCTTACAAACAATATAAAGCACACTACTAATTTTTCATATATAAACTGGCTTCTCCTACTACTAACTCAGAAGCACTTTGCTTACACAGCTGATGAAAGACCTCAAAAACATTTCATTACTCAAAGACAAAACATTAGAGAATATTCAAGGAAAACAGACAATGGTTCAAGGCAGATATGACTATGCAATATTTCAAACATCTATGTGCAAATGATTTATTTCAAAGCTTAAGGTTTTGATCACAGAAATCAGGAGTGAAAGACAAGTTAGAGAAAATGTTTATTTGAGGATATGCTATTTAATTTGGGAAGTTCATTGTAGGGAAACATTCGGGAAATTAATGTAGTCTATCCTGTCCACATCTTGGTCAAGGCTGGTGAAGCTGCTTCAAGGCTGAGTGGAATCTTGATCCGCATCTAAGTATTTTTCTGTGCTTGGACTGAAATAGTTTACTCCAAGTGCTGAGCCCTTTGGGCGGATCTGAAAAGTGCTGCTCATAGCCTGGGGGCTTGTAATCCGCAGCGTGAGGGTCGCCAAGCATCTCTCTCACCTTGGGTGAGGCGTCCTTGTGTAAGTACTGATAGGGCTTTTTGCCACTGTTGTCACGTATGTTGCAGTTGGCACCATAATCACGCACCAGAACACTCAGGACTGATTCGTGGCTGTGAATAGCAGCCATGTGTAGTGGGGTGTAGCCGTCGTAGCTCTTGATGTTAACGTCAACCCCTGGCCCACCTTGCTGTGAAAGAAGAAGGATCTTGCGCACTATTTCACTGTTTCCTTGTTTAGCAGCCCAGTGAAGTACTGTGAAGCCAGAAATGAAGTTTCTCTTCTCTGCCAGCTTGATGTCCTGGAGCAGAAGCTGGCAGATTTGATCCTGCTGTCCTGCAGCACACTTCACAAGCCACTCATGTTCTCTTGGCCCTAGAGGGAAGATGACTGACTGCTTTGTATCCACACCTGGTTTGGTGTCTTTGTTGACCCTTTTCAGGGCTGGTGAAGCAGGTGCCACAGAGTGCCTCTGCTTGGTCCTGGCTGATCTGTACAAGTCATATCCATCAGTCACTTCACTTAGACATGCTGCCACAGTCCTTTCAGTTCGTTCATGGGCCATCTTCAAATCTGCCGGAGCAAGTATCATTACTTCTGGATATATATAGAACACATATTGTATGTACTACATACAGCCTGACAAGAGCCTAAAACCTTGCAATAGACTAATAATGCACTAATACTTCAAGTGGTGTTGCATATTTTAAATGAGAGTTTTAGTCACTGCTGATCAAAGGATAAAAGCATTTTCAATAAGTCAGTTTTTGTCCCTTATTGTAAAGATTATTTAGTTTACTGTTTTTTTATACATGAGATTTAAATTAATCCTTTTAGAAAGGCAAGGCCAAAAAGCAGAAAAAATAATCAAATATCCATACCAACTGTAGGACGTTTTTTCCACTCTATCTTCAATTTTTTTAGATTCCACTTCTGCTTTCCTCTTTTGCTTTTCTTTATTAAGTCTCTCCTGGATTCCACCTCCTTTGTATCAATATATTCATTCTCGATACCTCCAGCACACCAGCTCCAGAAACGCCTCATTGTTCGATCTGTCCTCTTCAGTGTCTTTCCACAGACTGATCTGTAAAGGTGTTCATGGGATTCCACTCATGTGTGACATTATGACACGGGACAGAGGGGGTTCTAAAGTTCCAAGAGTGGAGATGAGTTGTTTTTCTTTGAATTTCCTAATTTAATTGCTGCCATAGCAACAACTGACAATGCAAACAGATATGTCATTAATGCAGCGACTCTAACAGATTCCTCAACCTGGATTGATTAACCATGTATGGCTCACCACCGGAGACTGTGATACATATAACATTCCAAAGTGTACTTAATTCTGAGCAAAATCTAACTAGCCTCATTACTGCTGAACTATGAGGGCCCGTTTAAAGAGAAATCAGGGAAACTGTACTTGCACATACATATGAAACATTTTCACATAAATAGCCTACTATTTACATTTGTGCATAATAATTTAAACTTGCATATACATGCACTTGCACATTCAATCATTGATGCGTAAACACAGAGTTGCACTATGCTTGTGTGTGTATGAGTGTGGCTGCTGTCACAGAACGTTTGCCTCCTGCGAGTCACACGGTTTGGCCTGCCACGTGACTTGGGAGTATATGTTTATGGCCATGCCTGCACACACCTGTACCTCATCTTGTTTGTGTATTTAAACCCTTGTTAGTGCGTACAGTATTGTTGATCATTGTTGGTGTAGCCTGTGGATGTCAAGATTAGTCTCGTTATTGTTAAACGTATTCATGTTCATGTTATATGTGAGGGCCGTTATGTTGTATGTAATAAATGTTCGTCCATGTCGATTGAGTCTGTGCATCCTGCTCCCTGCCCTCGGTACTCAGGCCACCTCGTTACAGCTGCGTGTGTGTAAAACAATTTTCAGGGTGCCGGAAGTCATTTCATTGTAACAGCAAGGCAGATATTTAACATGTTTACAGTGTGCATAATAGACAGAGGAAGACTGTTGAACTATTAATATTAGGACAGTTATGACGTTTGTGTAATACGTAATGCTTTCTATCTATAAAGTAGTGCTTCTCTTAATGACAAATGTAACTGTTTTCCCATATATAATTGTGTGCTTTATATTGTTTGTAAGAACTTTTCTTCTCATTTAGAAATATGTGGACTAAGTGATCAGTTTGTCTTATTATTTAATATGCTCAGTCTCACTATTGTTGGCAGATTTCATCACATTATTACGAATGTGGATACGTTATCTTATAATTATAAGCAGTGTGAGATGTGAAGCTAAGTGAATTACATGTGCAGAATTTCTAACAATACCCTGTTTTGTATAGGCTGGCTAGCTGACCACTTAGTAAAATTAAATGTGATTGCTGAGCTTGTTGTAGGTGAGTCAATTTAATTTGATTTCATTGTGTTTAATTTTTAACTCAGATGCATTAATCTGAATATTTTGTGTTCTACCTGCAAGCAAATGCTGACTTAAGCTGTTTTATAGTTAGCTTGAAATAATTGAGGTTCATCGCTGGGTGCTGTTCATTTTTTAATTTTTTTTTGTATTATTGATCAGGAAAAAAAAACTACAATGGATGAGATGGACGTTTTCTATGTATGATATGAAATTTGAGTATATGAGTGAATGTTACTCTGTAAATGTATAAGAATATGTAGATAAGATTATTATGAGATCATTATTTATACTCAAACGACTACACTATATGACAACAGCTTCCTTTAATTTATATATTTTATTATATTGTTATTATGGAAGAAGTTGTAACATTTACTGGGAGGTGCATGGCAGAGCGAGACATACCTCCTGTGGGCTTGCTAGCTGACCCCTCAGTGAAATTAAATGTGGTTGCTGAACTTGTTATAGTGTGGAAAATAAAAGGAAACCCCTTTTATTCACAACCTGGTGTACATCATTGAGTGGGACGGAACACAGAGGTCCCACTAGCTACTATTTTACATTCCCATTCAACCTAATGACATTCTATATAATACAACTCTAGTTTCGAGCTAAATACCTACAATTAGATGATTTATTTCAGATCACATACTTTCAAATAAAACAATAAAGGATTCTGGTACTTATTTTTCTAATGACTGTGAGACATTCTAGATACCACAGCATAAGCAGACGGACAAACCGATTATGGCACATGCTCTTGACCAACACAAACCTGACATGATAATTTACATAGTACTAGTTTCTACTTGAAATGTGTTACAAAGACACCTGTTGTTCTTATTCATTTGCTGCTATTCCGATATGCCTCTACCTTTATTTCCTTGTGTTTGCACTGACTGGGTCTATGAAAGCAGGGAGCAGGCATGTGTGTCTGTCAAGGCCATGTGCGTTTGGAAGCACTCTCAATGTCCGGTTAACTGTAGAGATATTCAAGCCTGGTAAACTGTTGTCAGATATTCAAGCTTCAGTGTTAGACAGCAAACATTCCATTGGCCGAGGTTGTCCTGCAAATTACAAACGTTTAGTTTTAAATGACCTCATATGCAATCACAGCTTTATCAAATGAAAATTGAAAAAGAAAGAAAAAATGATGCATTTGGATAGCAGGTCCACATGTGAAGTACAGACTGCATGGATGAGTAAGTCCAAACTGCTGGCATGCATTTTGCTAAAGGCAGTGCGTGCAGGAAAACTGCTATTAGCACGTCCATCGTTTTTGAGGTGATTAACATTGCTTTTCTAAGACAGACATCTGTTTTGGACATCTTTTACTTTTAAATCCTATAAATGGTGACCGCTCCATATTATGTGCAATTATTTAAATCTGGATCTTAAAAACATTTTCCTTTGTGCAGGTTTTGATTAAGGATTACAGGTACAGCATCATTTTGTCTTGGCTGCTCATCCATCAGATAAAAATGAATAGCCCATCAAATAAATAGCAAATACCCGGTGTTGTGCAGTGAGCCCAGTCAGCCAAACCCTCTTTGTGAAACAGAAAATCTCAAGTTTGTTTCAACTCTAAGCCAACTAACTGAGTTTTCACTAAACCTGCTTTCTGATACAGGCCCCTGGTTGTACATTTTTAAGTGTTCTAAGTGTTCACTGACCTTTTTTGGCCAACAATGTGGATGTTTACTCAATATGCTTACTAACAGACATGATGAGTACAACTGTGAATTTGTGTGTTTTTAATTATTGTTAGACTGTGTTTGTCTATAATTGTGACTTAGCTCATCAGACCACTATAACAGCTTTGGCTAGGCAACAAAGCTGTAAAAGAGTGATGAGAAAACCAGCAAACAGAAGTGAAAGTAGAAGGAAGGGAAACACAAGGAAAGACCAAGGTAGCTTAAATGTTGTATTATACACAAACACGTACAAACGCACACACGCACGCGCACCCGCACACACACACACACACACACACACACACACACATACATACATAATGGAGTAGCATCAGGAATAGAGTTTGTTTTTTGTTTTTTGCTTTTAATACCCAAAAAAGTCAATTTTACTTGATGCCATATAGAACTCAAGGCACTGCTGTATATTCTCTCCTGTTCTCATGAATTTGCTAAGGTACTGTAGAGCAAGACCGTTGTGCTTTGTAGGTCATTAGAAGGACGTTGTAATAGTAGGTGTCATCATCATTGAATCTGATGCCCGAGGACATTATCAGCTCTTCACGATTTCAGCCTGTTATCACACAGCTGTAAATGATAGCGATGGCATGATACCAGTTTTTCTGTACCAATCCAATGTCAACATCCTGTGTTTTAATGTCAACCAATATCAATACTGATCTGATATTTTTTCATTAAAAACCTGCAACAGTAAACATGTTGGTGAATGGTTTGTTTTGGACCAAATAATCTTTTTTTTTTTCTTGCCTGATCTCTCTGGTCCCTCCCAAGGTAGTGCTGGGAAGGTCTCATCAATCTCCCCTCTGCTACTGGCCATCTCATCTCTGCTGATGTTCCCTGAGAAGCAGGTTATTCCTACTGAAAATGACATACAGACAAATTTCAAATTAGCCTAGTGTCCTCAAATTAAGACCTATACTCCTAAATTTCATTGTACAGAATTAGCTAAAGTATAAAATGCATTGCCATTAAAGTATAGGATCACGACAGTGTAAAACATGTCTATATAAATCTGTGTTGAGATAAAGGGAAAAACACAAAGAAAAAAATAAGTCTTTCAAACCGGACGAATAAATGTCCAAAGAGTGAAATTCAGCACCAGGTGAAAGTTATAGCCACCAAAGATTAAACTTTTTTTTTTCAATCAATATACTTTAAACTAAATGGACCTCTACAAAATAACAAACCTCCATATAATAAATTTGTCAGTTAGCTGGTGCATTTGGACCTCACCATGTTTCTCTTGCACAAGCAGGATTTGATCTACTGCACTTGCACATGAACAGCAAAAATATATGAAGATATATTTTTACTAATTAAAGGAACAAAATAATGGAGCTATACATCACTCCCATTAGTCCATGGGCTACCATTAAAGGCTTGACCATTGTGGTCAGATACATGCTCTCTAGACTATATGATGTTTTGGAAACATCTTTTTAGTACTAATATATGGTAAATATGCATTTCATTTCATTTTCAGTTCACTGCAGTTCATTTAAAGTCACTCAGCAATCAGTCCCATGACATAACGGGTCATTAAACATTGTCAGTTTTTTCCAATTTAAGAATGATCATTAGACAAAAAATCTATACATTTAATTTCAAATGATCTGAAGTAAGTAAACAATTGACAATGCCTGTAACAAAAGATTCAAATAATGTTAAAGGTGTTGAACCTTCATGAATCATACTGGTCATACTGGTCAAATCTGATTATACTGGTTGACCAGTGTGGTTATTGCTCATGCTGGTCAACTATCTTGTTCTTATCTTATCTGAAGTGTGATGTTTATAGCTACATGCATACAAAATGTGATTTGAAATAAATAACAATCTAATTGTAGGTATTTTGGATTTTAATCATCATTTTTAAGGCTGCCTACAGCCTAGCATAAATAAATATGCACGAATAGGTCGGTCTTTCATTCTGTATCACGTATATCATAATAAAACCATGGTAACCGAAAAACTTACTTTTCACTTCCAAAAGACTTGGCGCTGATCTCAGAAGTCCATCTCCTCCCCGTGTCCTCTGCAAACAGCCATTCTGTTGTTGTGGCAAACTTCCATTGTGTTGTGACTGGATTTGCAGCACTTCTGAAGTTGCGTAAGTTTTCCTGAATTTGCACTGGGTTGTGTTGTCATTTTGATGAATTTGCTTTGTGTATTTTTGCGGCACGTTTGTGAAATGTATCACAAGTGTTGTCATTTTGATGAATGTGCTTTATGTATTTACAGCGCGATGGGTCTTCCTGGCAACCGTAGTGGGTGTGGAGCGTGAATCCACCTCCAACTTTGATGTAAATAAATTTTTTTTCTCTCTTGGGCTTTATGTATATTCTTTAGAAAGGCTCTTCTTTTGCCACGTTTTCAATTAAGCGCACATAAAAAAAAACACTCACCACATTCTACAACATTTCTTTTGGCCATCGATTAGGAGTGATGTTGGATACTGCCATTCCTGCCATACATACCAGTTTGTTGGAAAACCAAATCAGGTGATTACTGTCGGCCAAACAGCACTAATCTAAATTCTACCAATGCCAAAAGAAGATGACCTTAAGTTGACTGAATAGTGACGAGCAAATGAATCAAGTTTAGACAGACTAACAAACTGGGTATCTGACAAACATATAAAATAAGATGTTATTCTAAGTACAATATTCTTCTCGTGAGGGGTTCTAGACTTGTAGTTACTTCTGTTTGAAATGACTCTGCTGAAATCAGTTTTTAACTACTGATCTCAGGGGTGGAATAAGCAGGAAAGGCTCAACAGATGTGTTCATGCAAATTTATAGCTTCTTTGTCTCAGTCTTAGGCTTTGATTGTGTCAGGCATTTACCTCGAGTTACCTTACAAAACATAAATTAATTCAGTATAGTACATTAAAAGAACAGAAAGAGGGAAACAAAACAACTGGAACACAAGAGCAAAGTTAAATACTGATATTTGGGGATAGGTGACAATTGTCTTTTAAGCCATAATAGGTTGGAACATTTTTGTCATACTAATTTCACCTGAGCACTTAGTCTACACATTTATAAATACAAAGAAAGAGTTCTTACAAACAATATAAAGCACACTACTAATTTTTCATATATAAACTGGCTTCTCCTACTACTAACTCAGAAGCACTTTGCTTACACAGCTGATGAAAGACCTCAAAAACATTTCATTACTCAAAGACAAAACATTAGAGAATATTCAAGGAAAACAGACAATGGTTCAAGGCAGATATGACTATGCAATATTTCAAACATCTATGTGCAAATGATTTATTTCAAAGCTTAAGGTTTTGATCACAGAAATCAGGAGTGAAAGACAAGTTAGAGAAAATGTTTATTTGAGGATATGCTATTTAATTTGGGAAGTTCATTGTAGGGAAACATTCGGGAAATTAATGTAGTCTATCCTGTCCACATCTTGGTCAAGGCTGGTGAAGCTGCTTCAAGGCTGAGTGGAATCTTGATCCGCATCTAAGTATTTTTCTGTGCTTGGACTGAAATAGTTTACTCCAAGTGCTGAGCCCTTTGGGCGGATCTGAAAAGTGCTGCTCATAGCCTGGGGGCTTGTAATCCGCAGCGTGAGGGTCGCCAAGCATCTCTCTCACCTTGGGTGAGGCGTCCTTGTGTAAGTACTGATAGGGCTTTTTGCCACTGTTGTCACGTATGTTGCAGTTGGCACCATAATCACGCACCAGAACACTCAGGACTGATTCGTGGCTGTGAATAGCAGCCATGTGTAGTGGGGTGTAGCCGTCGTAGCTCTTGATGTTAACGTCAACCCCTGGCCCACCTTGCTGTGAAAGAAGAAGGATCTTGCGCACTATTTCACTGTTTCCTTGTTTAGCAGCCCAGTGAAGTACTGTGAAGCCAGAAATGAAGTTTCTCTTCTCTGCCAGCTTGATGTCCTGGAGCAGAAGCTGGCAGATTTGATCCTGCTGTCCTGCAGCACACTTCACAAGCCACTCATGTTCTCTTGGCCCTAGAGGGAAGATGACTGACTGCTTTGTATCCACACCTGGTTTGGTGTCTTTGTTGACCCTTTTCAGGGCTGGTGAAGCAGGTGCCACAGAGTGCCTCTGCTTGGTCCTGGCTGATCTGTACAAGTCATATCCATCAGTCACTTCACTCAGACATGCTGCCACAGTCCTTTCAGTTCGTTCATGGGCCATCTTCAAATCTGCCGGAGCAAGTATCATTACTTCTGGATATATATAGAACACATATTGTATGTACTACATACAGCCTGACAAGAGCCTAAAACCTTGTAATAGACTAATAATGCACTAATACTTCAAGTGGTGTTGCATATTTTAAATGAGAGTTTTAGTCACTGCTGATCAAAGGATAAAAGCATTTTCAATAAGTCAGTTTTTGTCCCTTATTGTAAAGATTATTTAGTTTACTGTTTTTTTATACATGAGATTTAAATTAATCCTTTTAGAAAGGCAAGGCCAAAAAGCAGAAAAAATAATCAAATATCCATACCAACTGTAGGACGTTTTTTCCACTCTATCTTCAATTTTTTTAGATTCCACTTCTGCTTTCCTCTTTTGCTTTTCTTTATTAAGTCTCTCCTGGATTCCACCTCCTTTGTATCAATATATTCATTCTCGATACCTCCAGCACACCAGCTCCAGAAACGCCTCATTGTTCGATCTGTCCTCTTCAGTGTCTTTCCACAGACTGATCTGTAAAGGTGTTCATGGGATTCCACTCATGTGTGACATTATGACACGGGACAGAGGGGGTTCTAAAGTTCCAAGAGTGGAGATGAGTTGTTTTTCTTTGAATTTCCTAATTTAATTGCTGCCATAGCAACAACTGACAATGCAAACAGATATGTCATTAATGCAGCGACTCTAACAGATTCCTCAACCTGGATTGATTAACCATGTATGGCTCACCACCGGAGACTGTGATACATATAACATTCCAAAGTGTACTTAATTCTGAGCAAAATCTAACTAGCCTCATTACTGCTGAACTATGAGGGCCCGTTTAAAGAGAAATCAGGGAAACTGTACTTGCACATACATATGAAACATTTTCACATAAATAGCCTACTATTTACATTTGTGCATAATAATTTAAACTTGCATATACATGCACTTGCACATTCAATCATTGATGCGTAAACACAGAGTTGCACTATGCTTGTGTGTGTATGAGTGTGGCTGCTGTCACAGAACGTTTGCCTCCTGCGAGTCACACGGTTTGGCCTGCCACGTGACTTGGGAGTATATGTTTATGGCCATGCCTGCACACACCTGTACCTCATCTTGTTTGTGTATTTAAACCCTTGTTAGTGCGTACAGTATTGTTGATCATTGTTGGTGTAGCCTGTGGATGTCAAGATTAGTCTCGTTATTGTTAAACGTATTCATGTTCATGTTATATGTGAGGGCCGTTATGTTGTATGTAATAAATGTTCGTCCATGTCGATTGAGTCTGTGCATCCTGCTCCCTGCCCTCGGTACTCAGGCCACCTCGTTACAGCTGCGTGTGTGTAAAACAATTTTCAGGGTGCCGGAAGTCATTTCATTGTAACAGCAAGGCAGATATTTAACATGTTTACAGTGTGCATAATAGACAGAGGAAGACTGTTGAACTATTAATATTAGGACAGTTATGACGTTTGTGTAATACGTAATGCTTTCTATCTATAAAGTAGTGCTTCTCTTAATGACAAATGTAACTGTTTTCCCATATATAATTGTGTGCTTTATATTGTTTGTAAGAACTTTTCTTCTCATTTAGAAATATGTGGACTAAGTGATCAGTTTGTCTTATTATTTAATATGCTCAGTCTCACTATTGTTGGCAGATTTCATCACATTATTACGAATGTGGATACGTTATCTTATAATTATAAGCAGTGTGAGATGTGAAGCTAAGTGAATTACATGTGCAGAATTTCTAACAATACCCTGTTTTGTATAGGCTGGCTAGCTGACCACTTAGTAAAATTAAATGTGATTGCTGAGCTTGTTGTAGGTGAGTCAATTTAATTTGATTTCATTGTGTTTAATTTTTAACTCAGATGCATTAATCTGAATATTTTGTGTTCTACCTGCAAGCAAATGCTGACTTAAGCTGTTTTATAGTTAGCTTGAAATAATTGAGGTTCATCGCTGGGTGCTGTTCATTTTTTAATTTTTTTTTGTATTATTGATCAGGAAAAAAAACTACAATGGATGAGATGGACGTTTTCTATGTATGATATGAAATTTGAGTATATGAGTGAATGTTACTCTGTAAATGTATAAGAATATGTAGATAAGATTATTATGAGATCATTATTTATACTCAAACGACTACACTATATGACAACAGCTTCCTTTAATTTATATATTTTATTATATTGTTATTATGGAAGAAGTTGTAACATTTACTGGGAGGTGCATGGCAGAGCGAGACATACCTCCTGTGGGCTTGCTAGCTGACCCCCCAGTGAAATTAAATGTGGTTGCTGAACTTGTTATAGTGTGGAAAATAAAAGGAAACCCCTTTTATTCACAACCTGGTGTACATCATTGAGTGGGACGGAACACAGAGGTCCCACTAGCTACTATTTTACATTCCCATTCAACCTAATGACATTCTATATAATACAACTCTAGTTTCGAGCTAAATACCTACAATTAGATGATTTATTTCAGATCACATACTTTCAAATAAAACAATAAAGGATTCTGGTACTTATTTTTCTAATGACTGTGAGACATTCTAGATACCACAGCATAAGCAGACGGACAAACCGATTATGGCACATGCTCTTGACCAACACAAACCTGACATGATAATTTACATAGTACTAGTTTCTACTTGAAATGTGTTACAAAGACACCTGTTGTTCTTATTCATTTGCTGCTATTCCGATATGCCTCTACCTTTATTTCCTTGTGTTTGCACTGACTGGGTCTATGAAAGCAGGGAGCAGGCATGTGTGTCTGTCAAGGCCATGTGCGTTTGGAAGCACTCTCAATGTCCGGTTAACTGTAGAGATATTCAAGCCTGGTAAACTGTTGTCAGATATTCAAGCTTCAGTGTTAGACAGCAAACATTCCATTGGCCGAGGTTGTCCTGCAAATTACAAACGTTTAGTTTTAAATGACCTCATATGCAATCACAGCTTTATCAAATGAAAATTGAAAAAGAAAGAAAAAATGATGCATTTGGATAGCAGGTCCACATGTGAAGTACAGACTGCATGGATGAGTAAGTCCAAACTGCTGGCATGCATTTTGCTAAAGGCAGTGCGTGCAGGAAAACTGCTATTAGCACGTCCATCGTTTTTGAGGTGATTAACATTGCTTTTCTAAGACAGACATCTGTTTTGGACATCTTTTACTTTTAAATCCTATAAATGGTGACCGCTCCATATTATGTGCAATTATTTAAATCTGGATCTTAAAAACATTTTCCTTTGTGCAGGTTTTGATTAAGGATTACAGGTACAGCATCATTTTGTCTTGGCTGCTCATCCATCAGATAAAAATGAATAGCCCATCAAATAAATAGCAAATACCCGGTGTTGTGCAGTGAGCCCAGTCAGCCAAACCCTCTTTGTGAAACAGAAAATCTCAAGTTTGTTTCAACTCTAAGCCAACTAACTGAGTTTTCACTAAACCTGCTTTCTGATACAGGCCCCTGGTTGTACATTTTTAAGTGTTCTAAGTGTTCACTGACCTTTTTTGGCCAACAATGTGGATGTTTACTCAATATGCTTACTAACAGACATGATGAGTACAACTGTGAATTTGTGTGTTTTTAATTATTGTTAGACTGTGTTTGTCTATAATTGTGACTTAGCTCATCAGACCACTATAACAGCTTTGGCTAGGCAACAAAGCTGTAAAAGAGTGATGAGAAAACCAGCAAACAGAAGTGAAAGTAGAAGGAAGGGAAACACAAGGAAAGACCAAGGTAGCTTAAATGTTGTATTATACACAAACACGCACAAACGCACACACGCACGCGCACCCGCACACACACACACACACACACACACACACACACACACATACATACATAATGGAGTAGCATCAGGAATAGAGTTTGTTTTTTGTTTTTTGCTTTTAATACCCAAAAAAGTCAATTTTACTTGATGCCATATAGAACTCATGGCACTGCTGTATATTCTCTCCTGTTCTCATGAATTTGCTAAGGTACTGTAGAGCAAGACCGTTGTGCTTTGTAGGTCATTAGAAGGACGTTGTAATAGTAGGTGTCATCATCATTGAATCTGATGCCCGAGGACATTATCAGCTCTTCACGATTTCAGCCTGTTATCACACAGCTGTAAATGATAGCGATGGCATGATACCAGTTTTTCTGTACCAATCCAATGTCAACATCCTGTGTTTTAATGTCAACCAATATCAATACTGATCTGATATTTTTTCATTAAAAACCTGCAACAGTAAACATGTTGGTGAATGGTTTGTTTTGGACCAAATAATCTTTTTTTTTTTCTTGCCTGATCTCTCTGGTCCCTCCCAAGGTAGTGCTGGGAAGGTCTCATCAATCTCCCCTCTGCTACTGGCCATCTCATCTCTGCTGATGTTCCCTGAGAAGCAGGTTATTCCTACTGAAAATGACATACAGACAAATTTCAAATTAGCCTAGTGTCCTCAAAGTAAGACCTATACTCCTAAATTTCATTGTACAGAATTAGCTAAAGTATAAAATGCATTGCCATTAAAGTATAGGATCACGACAGTGTAAAACATGTCTATATAAATCTGTGTTGAGATAAAGGGAAAAACACAAAGAAAAAAATAAGTCTTTCAAACCGGACGAATAAATGTCCAAAGAGTGAAATTCAGCACCAGGTGAAAGTTATAGCCACCAAAGATTAAACTTTTTTTTTTCAATCAATATACTTTAAACTAAATGGACCTCTACAAAATAACAAACCTCCATATAATAAATTTGTCAGTTAGCTGGTGCATTTGGACCTCACCATGTTTCTCTTGCACAAGCAGGATTTGATCTACTGCACTTGCACATGAACAGCAAAAATATATGAAGATATATTTTTACTAATTAGAGGAACAAAATAATGGAGCTATACATCACTCCCATTAGTCCATGGGCTACCATTAAAGGCTTGACCATTGTGGTCAGATACATGCTCTCTAGACTAGATGATGTTTTGGAAACATCTTTTTAGTACTAATATATGGTAAATATGCATTTCATTTCATTTTCAGTTCACTGCAGTTCATTTAAAGTCACTCAGCAATCAGTCCCATGACATAACGGGTCATTAAACATTGTCAGTTTTTTCCAATTTAAGAATGATCATTAGACAAAAAATCTATACATTTAATTTCAAATGATCTGAAGTAAGTAAACAATTGACAATGCCTGTAACAAAAGATTCAAATAATGTTAAAGGTGTTGAACCTTCATGAATCATACTGGTCATACTGGTCAAATCTGATTATACTGGTTGACCAGTGTGGTTATTGCTCATGCTGGTCAACTATCTTGTTCTTATCTTATCTGAAGTGTGATGTTTATAGCTACATGCATACAAAATGTGATTTGAAATAAATAACAATCTAATTGTAGGTATTTTGGATTTTAATCATCATTTTTAAGGCTGCCTACAGCCTAGCATAAATAAATATGCACGAATAGGTCGGTCTTTCATTCTGTATCACGTATATCATAATAAAACCATGGTAACCGAAAAACTTACTTTTCACTTCCAAAAGACTTGGCGCTGATCTCAGAAGTCCATCTCCTCCCCGTGTCCTCTGCAAACAGCCATTCTGTTGTTGTGGCAAACTTCCATTGTGTTGTGACTGGATTTGCAGCACTTCTGAAGTTGCGTAAGTTTTCCTGAATTTGCACTGGGTTGTGTTGTCATTTTGATGAATTTGCTTTGTGTATTTGCGGCACGTTTGTGAAATGTATCACAAGTGTTGTCATTTTGATGAATGTGCTTTATGTATTTACAGCGCGATGGGTCTTCCTGGCAACCGTAGTGGGTGTGGAGCGTGAATCCACCTCCAACTTTGATGTAAATAAATTTTTTTTCTCTCTTGGGCTTTATGTATATTCTTTAGAAAGGCTCTTCTTTTGCCACGTTTTCAATTAAGCGCACATAAAAAAAACACTCACCACATTCTACAACATTTCTTTTGGCCATCGATTAGGAGTGATGTTGGATACTGCCATTCCTGCCATACATACCAGTTTGTTGGAAAACCAAATCAGGTGATTACTGTCGGCCAAACAGCACTAATCTAAATTCTACCAATGCCAAAAGAAGATGACCTTAAGTTGACTGAATAGTGACGAGCAAATGAATCAAGTTTAGACAGACTAACAAACTGGGTATCTGACAAACATATAAAATAAGATGTTATTCTAAGTACAATATTCTTCTCGTGAGGGGTTCTAGACTTGTAGTTACTTCTGTTTGAAATGACTCTGCTGAAATCAGTTTTTAACTACTGATCTCAGGGGTGGAATAAGCAGGAAAGGCTCAACAGATGTGTTCATGCAAATTTATAGCTTCTTTGTCTCAGTCTTAGGCTTTGATTGTGTCAGGCATTTACCTCGAGTTACCTTACAAAACATAAATTAATTCAGTATAGTACATTAAAAGAACAGAAAGAGGGAAACAAAACAACTGGAACACAAGAGCAAAGTTAAATACTGATATTTGGGGATAGGTGACAATTGTCTTTTAAGCCATAATAGGTTGGAACATTTTTGTCATACTAATTTCACCTGAGCACTTAGTCTACACATTTATAAATACAAAGAAAGAGTTCTTACAAACAATATAAAGCACACTACTAATTTTTCATATATAAACTGGCTTCTCCTACTACTAACTCAGAAGCACTTTGCTTACACAGCTGATGAAAGACCTCAAAAACATTTCATTACTCAAAGACAAAACATTAGAGAATATTCAAGGAAAACAGACAATGGTTCAAGGCAGATATGACTATGCAATATTTCAAACATCTATGTGCAAATGATTTATTTCAAAGCTTAAGGTTTTGATCACAGAAATCAGGAGTGAAAGACAAGTTAGAGAAAATGTTTATTTGAGGATATGCTATTTAATTTGGGAAGTTCATTGTAGGGAAACATTCGGGAAATTAATGTAGTCTATCCTGTCCACATCTTGGTCAAGGCTGGTGAAGCTGCTTCAAGGCTGAGTGGAATCTTGATCCGCATCTAAGTATTTTTCTGTGCTTGGACTGAAATAGTTTACTCCAAGTGCTGAGCCCTTTGGGCGGATCTGAAAAGTGCTGCTCATAGCCTGGGGGCTTGTAATCCGCAGCGTGAGGGTCGCCAAGCATCTCTCTCACCTTGGGTGAGGCGTCCTTGTGTAAGTACTGATAGGGCTTTTTGCCACTGTTGTCACGTATGTTGCAGTTGGCACCATAATCACGCACCAGAACACTCAGGACTGATTCGTGGCTGTGAATAGCAGCCATGTGTAGTGGGGTGTAGCCGTCGTAGCTCTTGATGTTAACGTCAACCCCTGGCCCACCTTGCTGTGAAAGAAGAAGGATCTTGCGCACTATTTCACTGTTTCCTTGTTTAGCAGCCCAGTGAAGTACTGTGAAGCCAGAAATGAAGTTTCTCTTCTCTGCCAGCTTGATGTCCTGGAGCAGAAGCTGGCAGATTTGATCCTGCTGTCCTGCAGCACACTTCACAAGCCACTCATGTTCTCTTGGCCCTAGAGGGAAGATGACTGACTGCTTTGTATCCACACCTGGTTTGGTGTCTTTGTTGACCCTTTTCAGGGCTGGTGAAGCAGGTGCCACAGAGTGCCTCTGCTTGGTCCTGGCTGATCTGTACAAGTCATATCCATCAGTCACTTCACTTAGACATGCTGCCACAGTCCTTTCAGTTCGTTCATGGGCCATCTTCAAATCTGCCGGAGCAAGTATCATTACTTCTGGATATATATAGAACACATATTGTATGTATTACATACAGCCTGACAAGAGCCTAAAACCTTGTAATAGACTAATAATGCACTAATACTTCAAGTGGTGTTGCATATTTTAAATGAGAGTTTTAGTCACTGCTGATCAAAGGATAAAAGCATTTTCAATAAGTCAGTTTTTGTCCCTTATTGTAAAGATTATTTAGTTTACTGTTTTTTTATACATGAGATTTAAATTAATCCTTTTAGAAAGGCAAGGCCAAAAAGCAGAAAAAATAATCAAATATCCATACCAACTGTAGGACGTTTTTTCCACTCTATCTTCAATTTTTTTAGATTCCACTTCTGCTTTCCTCTTTTGCTTTTCTTTATTAAGTCTCTCCTGGATTCCACCTCCTTTGTATCAATATATTCATTCTCGATACCTCCAGCACACCAGCTCCAGAAACGCCTCATTGTTCGATCTGTCCTCTTCAGTGTCTTTCCACAGACTGATCTGTAAAGGTGTTCATGGGATTCCACTCATGTGTGACATTATGACACGGGACAGAGGGGGTTCTAAAGTTCCAAGAGTGGAGATGAGTTGTTTTTCTTTGAATTTCCTAATTTAATTGCTGCCATAGCAACAACTGACAATGCAAACAGATATGTCATTAATGCAGCGACTCTAACAGATTCCTCAACCTGGATTGATTAACCATGTATGGCTCACCACCGGAGACTGTGATACATATAACATTCCAAAGTGTACTTAATTCTGAGCAAAATCTAACTAGCCTCATTACTGCTGAACTATGAGGGCCCGTTTAAAGAGAAATCAGGGAAACTGTACTTGCACATACATATGAAACATTTTCACATAAATAGCCTACTATTTACATTTGTGCATAATAATTTAAACTTGCATATACATGCACTTGCACATTCAATCATTGATGCGTAAACACAGAGTTGCACTATGCTTGTGTGTGTATGAGTGTGGCTGCTGTCACAGAACGTTTGCCTCCTGCGAGTCACACGGTTTGGCCTGCCACGTGACTTGGGAGTATATGTTTATGGCCATGCCTGCACACACCTGTACCTCATCTTGTTTGTGTATTTAAACCCTTGTTAGTGCGTACAGTATTGTTGATCATTGTTGGTGTAGCCTGTGGATGTCAAGATTAGTCTCGTTATTGTTAAACGTATTCATGTTCATGTTATATGTGAGTGCCGTTATGTTGTATGTAATAAATGTTCGTCCATGTCGATTGAGTCTGTGCATCCTGCTCCCTGCCCTCGGTACTCAGGCCACCTCGTTACAGCTGCGTGTGTGTAAAACAATTTTCAGGGTGCCGGAAGTCATTTCATTGTAACAGCAAGGCAGATATTTAACATGTTTACAGTGTGCATAATAGACAGAGGAAGACTGTTGAACTATTAATATTAGGACAGTTATGACGTTTGTGTAATACGTAATGCTTTCTATCTATAAAGTAGTGCTTCTCTTAATGACAAATGTAACTGTTTTCCCATATATAATTGTGTGCTTTATATTGTTTGTAAGAACTTTTCTTCTCATTTAGAAATATGTGGACTAAGTGATCAGTTTGTCTTATTATTTAATATGCTCAGTCTCACTATTGTTGGCAGATTTCATCACATTATTACGAATGTGGATACGTTATCTTATAATTATAAGCAGTGTGAGATGTGAAGCTAAGTGAATTACATGTGCAGAATTTCTAACAATACCCTGTTTTGTATAGGCTGGCTAGCTGACCACTTAGTAAAATTAAATGTGATTGCTGAGCTTGTTGTAGGTGAGTCAATTTAATTTGATTTCATTGTGTTTAATTTTTAACTCAGATGCATTAATCTGAATATTTTGTGTTCTACCTGCAAGCAAATGCTGACTTAAGCTGTTTTATAGTTAGCTTGAAATAATTGAGGTTCATCGCTGGGTGCTGTTCATTTTTTAATTTTTTTTTGTATTATTGATCAGGAAAAAAAACTACAATGGATGAGATGGACGTTTTCTATGTATGATATGAAATTTGAGTATATGAGTGAATGTTACTCTGTAAATGTATAAGAATATGTAGATAAGATTATTATGAGATCATTATTTATACTCAAACGACTACACTATATGACAACAGCTTCCTTTAATTTATATATTTTATTATATTGTTATTATGGAAGAAGTTGTAACATTTACTGGGAGGTGCATGGCAGAGCGAGACATACCTCCTGTGGGCTTGCTAGCTGACCCCCCAGTGAAATTAAATGTGGTTGCTGAACTTGTTATAGTGTGGAAAATAAAAGGAAACCCCTTTTATTCACAACCTGGTGTACATCATTGAGTGGGACGGAACACAGAGGTCCCACTAGCTACTATTTTACATTCCCATTCAACCTAATGACATTCTATATAATACAACTCTAGTTTCGAGCTAAATACCTACAATTAGATGATTTATTTCAGATCACATACTTTCAAATAAAACAATAAAGGATTCTGGTACTTATTTTTCTAATGACTGTGAGACATTCTAGATACCACAGCATAAGCAGACGGACAAACCGATTATGGCACATGCTCTTGACCAACACAAACCTGACATGATAATTTACATAGTACTAGTTTCTACTTGAAATGTGTTACAAAGACACCTGTTGTTCTTATTCATTTGCTGCTATTCCGATATGCCTCTACCTTTATTTCCTTGTGTTTGCACTGACTGGGTCTATGAAAGCAGGGAGCAGGCATGTGTGTCTGTCAAGGCCATGTGCGTTTGGAAGCACTCTCAATGTCCGGTTAACTGTAGAGATATTCAAGCCTGGTAAACTGTTGTCAGATATTCAAGCTTCAGTGTTAGACAGCAAACATTCCATTGGCCGAGGTTGTCCTGCAAATTACAAACGTTTAGTTTTAAATGACCTCATATGCAATCACAGCTTTATCAAATGAAAATTGAAAAAGAAAGAAAAAATGATGCATTTGGATAGCAGGTCCACATGTGAAGTACAGACTGCATGGATGAGTAAGTCCAAACTGCTGGCATGCATTTTGCTAAAGGCAGTGCGTGCAGGAAAACTGCTATTAGCACGTCCATCGTTTTTGAGGTGATTAACATTGCTTTTCTAAGACAGACATCTGTTTTGGACATCTTTTACTTTTAAATCCTATAAATGGTGACCGCTCCATATTATGTGCAATTATTTAAATCTGGATCTTAAAAACATTTTCCTTTGTGCAGGTTTTGATTAAGGATTACAGGTACAGCATCATTTTGTCTTGGCTGCTCATCCATCAGATAAAAATGAATAGCCCATCAAATAAATAGCAAATACCCGGTGTTGTGCAGTGAGCCCAGTCAGCCAAACCCTCTTTGTGAAACAGAAAATCTCAAGTTTGTTTCAACTCTAAGCCAACTAACTGAGTTTTCACTAAACCTGCTTTCTGATACAGGCCCCTGGTTGTACATTTTTAAGTGTTCTAAGTGTTCACTGACCTTTTTTGGCCAACAATGTGGATGTTTACTCAATATGCTTACTAACAGACATGATGAGTACAACTGTGAATTTGTGTGTTTTTAATTATTGTTAGACTGTGTTTGTCTATAATTGTGACTTAGCTCATCAGACCACTATAACAGCTTTGGCTAGGCAACAAAGCTGTAAAAGAGTGATGAGAAAACCAGCAAACAGAAGTGAAAGTAGAAGGAAGGGAAACACAAGGAAAGACCAAGGTAGCTTAAATGTTGTATTATACACAAACACGCACAAACGCACACACGCACGCGCACCCGCACACACACACACACACACACACACACACACACACACATACATACATAATGGAGTAGCATCAGGAATAGAGTTTGTTTTTTGTTTTTTGCTTTTAATACCCAAAAAAGTCAATTTTACTTGATGCCATATAGAACTCATGGCACTGCTGTATATTCTCTCCTGTTCTCATGAATTTGCTAAGGTACTGTAGAGCAAGACCGTTGTGCTTTGTAGGTCATTAGAAGGACGTTGTAATAGTAGGTGTCATCATCATTGAATCTGATGCCCGAGGACATTATCAGCTCTTCACGATTTCAGCCTGTTATCACACAGCTGTAAATGATAGCGATGGCATGATACCAGTTTTTCTGTACCAATCCAATGTCAACATCCTGTGTTTTAATGTCAACCAATATCAATACTGATCTGATATTTTTTCATTAAAAACCTGCAACAGTAAACATGTTGGTGAATGGTTTGTTTTGGACCAAATAATCTTTTTTTTTTTCTTGCCTGATCTCTCTGGTCCCTCCCAAGGTAGTGCTGGGAAGGTCTCATCAATCTCCCCTCTGCTACTGGCCATCTCATCTCTGCTGATGTTCCCTGAGAAGCAGGTTATTCCTACTGAAAATGACATACAGACAAATTTCAAATTAGCCTAGTGTCCTCAAAGTAAGACCTATACTCCTAAATTTCATTGTACAGAATTAGCTAAAGTATAAAATGCATTGCCATTAAAGTATAGGATCACGACAGTGTAAAACATGTCTATATAAATCTGTGTTGAGATAAAGGGAAAAACACAAAGAAAAAAATAAGTCTTTCAAACCGGACGAATAAATGTCCAAAGAGTGAAATTCAGCACCAGGTGAAAGTTATAGCCACCAAAGATTAAACTTTTTTTTTTCAATCAATATACTTTAAACTAAATGGACCTCTACAAAATAACAAACCTCCATATAATAAATTTGTCAGTTAGCTGGTGCATTTGGACCTCACCATGTTTCTCTTGCACAAGCAGGATTTGATCTACTGCACTTGCACATGAACAGCAAAAATATATGAAGATATATTTTTACTAATTAGAGGAACAAAATAATGGAGCTATACATCACTCCCATTAGTCCATGGGCTACCATTAAAGGCTTGACCATTGTGGTCAGATACATGCTCTCTAGACTAGATGATGTTTTGGAAACATCTTTTTAGTACTAATATATGGTAAATATGCATTTCATTTCATTTTCAGTTCACTGCAGTTCATTTAAAGTCACTCAGCAATCAGTCCCATGACATAACGGGTCATTAAACATTGTCAGTTTTTTCCAATTTAAGAATGATCATTAGACAAAAAATCTATACATTTAATTTCAAATGATCTGAAGTAAGTAAACAATTGACAATGCCTGTAACAAAAGATTCAAATAATGTTAAAGGTGTTGAACCTTCATGAATCATACTGGTCATACTGGTCAAATCTGATTATACTGGTTGACCAGTGTGGTTATTGCTCATGCTGGTCAACTATCTTGTTCTTATCTTATCTGAAGTGTGATGTTTATAGCTACATGCATACAAAATGTGATTTGAAATAAATAACAATCTAATTGTAGGTATTTTGGATTTTAATCATCATTTTTAAGGCTGCCTACAGCCTAGCATAAATAAATATGCACGAATAGGTCGGTCTTTCATTCTGTATCACGTATATCATAATAAAACCATGGTAACCGAAAAACTTACTTTTCACTTCCAAAAGACTTGGCGCTGATCTCAGAAGTCCATCTCCTCCCCGTGTCCTCTGCAAACAGCCATTCTGTTGTTGTGGCAAACTTCCATTGTGTTGTGACTGGATTTGCAGCACTTCTGAAGTTGCGTAAGTTTTCCTGAATTTGCACTGGGTTGTGTTGTCATTTTGATGAATTTGCTTTGTGTATTTGCGGCACGTTTGTGAAATGTATCACAAGTGTTGTCATTTTGATGAATGTGCTTTATGTATTTACAGCGCGATGGGTCTTCCTGGCAACCGTAGTGGGTGTGGAGCGTGAATCCACCTCCAACTTTGATGTAAATAAATTTTTTTTCTCTCTTGGGCTTTATGTATATTCTTTAGAAAGGCTCTTCTTTTGCCACGTTTTCAATTAAGCGCACATAAAAAAAAACACTCACCACATTCTACAACATTTCTTTTGGCCATCGATTAGGAGTGATGTTGGATACTGCCATTCCTGCCATACATACCAGTTTGTTGGAAAACCAAATCAGGTGATTACTGTCGGCCAAACAGCACTAATCTAAATTCTACCAATGCCAAAAGAAGATGACCTTAAGTTGACTGAATAGTGACGAGCAAATGAATCAAGTTTAGACAGACTAACAAACTGGGTATCTGACAAACATATAAAATAAGATGTTATTCTAAGTACAATATTCTTCTCGTGAGGGGTTCTAGACTTGTAATTACTTCTGTTTGAAATGACTCTGCTGAAATCAGTTTTTAACTACTGATCTCAGGGGTGGAATAAGCAGGAAAGGCTCAACAGATGTGTTCATGCAAATTTATAGCTTCTTTGTCTCAGTCTTAGGCTTTGATTGTGTCAGGCATTTACCTCGAGTTACCTTACAAAACATAAATTAATTCAGTATAGTACATTAAAAGAACAGAAAGAGGGAAACAAAACAACTGGAACACAAGAGCAAAGTTAAATACTGATATTTGGGGATAGGTGACAATTGTCTTTTAAGCCATAATAGGTTGGAACATTTTTGTCATACTAATTTCACCTGAGCACTTAGTCTACACATTTATAAATACAAAGAAAGAGTTCTTACAAACAATATAAAGCACACTACTAATTTTTCATATATAAACTGGCTTCTCCTACTACTAACTCAGAAGCACTTTGCTTACACAGCTGATGAAAGACCTCAAAAACATTTCATTACTCAAAGACAAAACATTAGAGAATATTCAAGGAAAACAGACAATGGTTCAAGGCAGATATGACTATGCAATATTTCAAACATCTATGTGCAAATGATTTATTTCAAAGCTTAAGGTTTTGATCACAGAAATCAGGAGTGAAAGACAAGTTAGAGAAAATGTTTATTTGAGGATATGCTATTTAATTTGGGAAGTTCATTGTAGGGAAACATTCGGGAAATTAATGTAGTCTATCCTGTCCACATCTTGGTCAAGGCTGGTGAAGCTGCTTCAAGGCTGAGTGGAATCTTGATCCGCATCTAAGTATTTTTCTGTGCTTGGACTGAAATAGTTTACTCCAAGTGCTGAGCCCTTTGGGCGGATCTGAAAAGTGCTGCTCATAGCCTGGGGGCTTGTAATCCGCAGCGTGAGGGTCGCCAAGCATCTCTCTCACCTTGGGTGAGGCGTCCTTGTGTAAGTACTGATAGGGCTTTTTGCCACTGTTGTCACGTATGTTGCAGTTGGCACCATAATCACGCACCAGAACACTCAGGACTGATTCGTGGCTGTGAATAGCAGCCATGTGTAGTGGGGTGTAGCCGTCGTAGCTCTTGATGTTAACGTCAACCCCTGGCCCACCTTGCTGTGAAAGAAGAAGGATCTTGCGCACTATTTCACTGTTTCCTTGTTTAGCAGCCCAGTGAAGTACTGTGAAGCCAGAAATGAAGTTTCTCTTCTCTGCCAGCTTGATGTCCTGGAGCAGAAGCTGGCAGATTTGATCCTGCTGTCCTGCAGCACACTTCACAAGCCACTCATGTTCTCTTGGCCCTAGAGGGAAGATGACTGACTGCTTTGTATCCACACCTGGTTTGGTGTCTTTGTTGACCCTTTTCAGGGCTGGTGAAGCAGGTGCCACAGAGTGCCTCTGCTTGGTCCTGGCTGATCTGTACAAGTCATATCCATCAGTCACTTCACTTAGACATGCTGCCACAGTCCTTTCAGTTCGTTCATGGGCCATCTTCAAATCTGCCGGAGCAAGTATCATTACTTCTGGATATATATAGAACACATATTGTATGTACTACATACAGCCTGACAAGAGCCTAAAACCTTGTAATAGACTAATAATGCACTAATACTTCAAGTGGTGTTGCATATTTTAAATGAGAGTTTTAGTCACTGCTGATCAAAGGATAAAAGCATTTTCAATAAGTCAGTTTTTGTCCCTTATTGTAAAGATTATTTAGTTTACTGTTTTTTTATACATGAGATTTAAATTAATCCTTTTAGAAAGGCAAGGCCAAAAAGCAGAAAAAATAATCAAATATCCATACCAACTGTAGGACGTTTTTTCCACTCTATCTTCAATTTTTTTAGATTCCACTTCTGCTTTCCTCTTTTGCTTTTCTTTATTAAGTCTCTCCTGGATTCCACCTCCTTTGTATCAATATATTCATTCTCGATACCTCCAGCACACCAGCTCCAGAAACGCCTCATTGTTCGATCTGTCCTCTTCAGTGTCTTTCCACAGACTGATCTGTAAAGGTGTTCATGGGATTCCACTCATGTGTGACATTATGACACGGGACAGAGGGGGTTCTAAAGTTCCAAGAGTGGAGATGAGTTGTTTTTCTTTGAATTTCCTAATTTAATTGCTGCCATAGCAACAACTGACAATGCAAACAGATATGTCATTAATGCAGCGACTCTAACAGATTCCTCAACCTGGATTGATTAACCATGTATGGCTCACCACCGGAGACTGTGATACATATAACATTCCAAAGTGTACTTAATTCTGAGCAAAATCTAACTAGCCTCATTACTGCTGAACTATGAGGGCCCGTTTAAAGAGAAATCAGGGAAACTGTACTTGCACATACATATGAAACATTTTCACATAAATAGCCTACTATTTACATTTGTGCATAATAATTTAAACTTGCATATACATGCACTTGCACATTCAATCATTGATGCGTAAACACAGAGTTGCACTATGCTTGTGTGTGTATGAGTGTGGCTGCTGTCACAGAACGTTTGCCTCCTGCGAGTCACACGGTTTGGCCTGCCACGTGACTTGGGAGTATATGTTTATGGCCATGCCTGCACACACCTGTACCTCATCTTGTTTGTGTATTTAAACCCTTGTTAGTGCGTACAGTATTGTTGATCATTGTTGGTGTAGCCTGTGGATGTCAAGATTAGTCTCGTTATTGTTAAACGTATTCATGTTCATGTTATATGTGAGGGCCGTTATGTTGTATGTAATAAATGTTCGTCCATGTCGATTGAGTCTGTGCATCCTGCTCCCTGCCCTCGGTACTCAGGCCACCTCGTTACAGCTGCGTGTGTGTAAAACAATTTTCAGGGTGCCGGAAGTCATTTCATTGTAACAGCAAGGCAGATATTTAACATGTTTACAGTGTGCATAATAGACAGAGGAAGACTGTTGAACTATTAATATTAGGACAGTTATGACGTTTGTGTAATACGTAATGCTTTCTATCTATAAAGTAGTGCTTCTCTTAATGACAAATGTAACTGTTTTCCCATATATAATTGTGTGCTTTATATTGTTTGTAAGAACTTTTCTTCTCATTTAGAAATATGTGGACTAAGTGATCAGTTTGTCTTATTATTTAATATGCTCAGTCTCACTATTGTTGGCAGATTTCATCACATTATTACGAATGTGGATACGTTATCTTATAATTATAAGCAGTGTGAGATGTGAAGCTAAGTGAATTACATGTGCAGAATTTCTAACAATACCCTGTTTTGTATAGGCTGGCTAGCTGACCACTTAGTAAAATTAAATGTGATTGCTGAGCTTGTTGTAGGTGAGTCAATTTAATTTGATTTCATTGTGTTTAATTTTTAACTCAGATGCATTAATCTGAATATTTTGTGTTCTACCTGCAAGCAAATGCTGACTTAAGCTGTTTTATAGTTAGCTTGAAATAATTGAGGTTCATCGCTGGGTGCTGTTCATTTTTTATTTTTTTTTTGTATTATTGATCAGGAAAAAAAACTACAATGGATGAGATGGACGTTTTCTATGTATGATATGAAATTTGAGTATATGAGTGAATGTTACTCTGTAAATGTATAAGAATATGTAGATAAGATTATTATGAGATCATTATTTATACTCAAACGACTACACTATATGACAACAGCTTCCTTTAATTTATATATTTTATTATATTGTTATTATGGAAGAAGTTGTAACATTTACTGGGAGGTGCATGGCAGAGCGAGACATACCTCCTGTGGGCTTGCTAGCTGACCCCTCAGTGAAATTAAATGTGGTTGCTGAACTTGTTATAGTGTGGAAAATAAAAGGAAACCCCTTTTATTCACAACCTGGTGTACATCATTGAGTGGGACGGAACACAGAGGTCCCACTAGCTACTATTTTACATTCCCATTCAACCTAATGACATTCTATATAATACAACTCTAGTTTCGAGCTAAATACCTACAATTAGATGATTTATTTCAGATCACATACTTTCAAATAAAACAATAAAGGATTCTGGTACTTATTTTTCTAATGACTGTGAGACATTCTAGATACCACAGCATAAGCAGACGGACAAACCGATTATGGCACATGCTCTTGACCAACACAAACCTGACATGATAATTTACATAGTACTAGTTTCTACTTGAAATGTGTTACAAAGACACCTGTTGTTCTTATTCATTTGCTGCTATTCCGATATGCCTCTACCTTTATTTCCTTGTGTTTGCACTGACTGGGTCTATGAAAGCAGGGAGCAGGCATGTGTGTCTGTCAAGGCCATGTGCGTTTGGAAGCACTCTCAATGTCCGGTTAACTGTAGAGATATTCAAGCCTGGTAAACTGTTGTCAGATATTCAAGCTTCAGTGTTAGACAGCAAACATTCCATTGGCCGAGGTTGTCCTGCAAATTACAAACGTTTAGTTTTAAATGACCTCATATGCAATCACAGCTTTATCAAATGAAAATTGAAAAAGAAAGAAAAAATGATGCATTTGGATAGCAGGTCCACATGTGAAGTACAGACTGCATGGATGAGTAAGTCCAAACTGCTGGCATGCATTTTGCTAAAGGCAGTGCGTGCAGGAAAACTGCTATTAGCACGTCCATCGTTTTTGAGGTGATTAACATTGCTTTTCTAAGACAGACATCTGTTTTGGACATCTTTTACTTTTAAATCCTATAAATGGTGACCGCTCCATATTATGTGCAATTATTTAAATCTGGATCTTAAAAACATTTTCCTTTGTGCAGGTTTTGATTAAGGATTACAGGTACAGCATCATTTTGTCTTGGCTGCTCATCCATCAGATAAAAATGAATAGCCCATCAAATAAATAGCAAATACCCGGTGTTGTGCAGTGAGCCCAGTCAGCCAAACCCTCTTTGTGAAACAGAAAATCTCAAGTTTGTTTCAACTCTAAGCCAACTAACTGAGTTTTCACTAAACCTGCTTTCTGATACAGGCCCCTGGTTGTACATTTTTAAGTGTTCTAAGTGTTCACTGACCTTTTTTGGCCAACAATGTGGATGTTTACTCAATATGCTTACTAACAGACATGATGAGTACAACTGTGAATTTGTGTGTTTTTAATTATTGTTAGACTGTGTTTGTCTATAATTGTGACTTAGCTCATCAGACCACTATAACAGCTTTGGCTAGGCAACAAAGCTGTAAAAGAGTGATGAGAAAACCAGCAAACAGAAGTGAAAGTAGAAGGAAGGGAAACACAAGGAAAGACCAAGGTAGCTTAAATGTTGTATTATACACAAACACGCACAAACGCACACACGCACGCGCACCCGCACACACACACACACACACACACACACACACACACACATACATACATAATGGAGTAGCATCAGGAATAGAGTTTGTTTTTTGTTTTTTGCTTTTAATACCCAAAAAAGTCAATTTTACTTGATGCCATATAGAACTCATGGCACTGCTGTATATTCTCTCCTGTTCTCATGAATTTGCTAAGGTACTGTAGAGCAAGACCGTTGTGCTTTGTAGGTCATTAGAAGGACGTTGTAATAGTAGGTGTCATCATCATTGAATCTGATGCCCGAGGACATTATCAGCTCTTCACGATTTCAGCCTGTTATCACACAGCTGTAAATGATAGCGATGGCATGATACCAGTTTTTCTGTACCAATCCAATGTCAACATCCTGTGTTTTAATGTCAACCAATATCAATACTGATCTGATATTTTTTCATTAAAAACCTGCAACAGTAAACATGTTGGTGAATGGTTTGTTTTGGACCAAATAATCTTTTTTTTTTTCTTGCCTGATCTCTCTGGTCCCTCCCAAGGTAGTGCTGGGAAGGTCTCATCAATCTCCCCTCTGCTACTGGCCATCTCATCTCTGCTGATGTTCCCTGAGAAGCAGGTTATTCCTACTGAAAATGACATACAGACAAATTTCAAATTAGCCTAGTGTCCTCAAAGTAAGACCTATACTCCTAAATTTCATTGTACAGAATTAGCTAAAGTATAAAATGCATTGCCATTAAAGTATAGGATCACGACAGTGTAAAACATGTCTATATAAATCTGTGTTGAGATAAAGGGAAAAACACAAAGAAAAAAATAAGTCTTTCAAACCGGACGAATAAATGTCCAAAGAGTGAAATTCAGCACCAGGTGAAAGTTATAGCCACCAAAGATTAAACTTTTTTTTTTCAATCAATATACTTTAAACTAAATGGACCTCTACAAAATAACAAACCTCCATATAATAAATTTGTCAGTTAGCTGGTGCATTTGGACCTCACCATGTTTCTCTTGCACAAGCAGGATTTGATCTACTGCACTTGCACATGAACAGCAAAAATATATGAAGATATATTTTTACTAATTAGAGGAACAAAATAATGGAGCTATACATCACTCCCATTAGTCCATGGGCTACCATTAAAGGCTTGACCATTGTGGTCAGATACATGCTCTCTAGACTAGATGATGTTTTGGAAACATCTTTTTAGTACTAATATATGGTAAATATGCATTTCATTTCATTTTCAGTTCACTGCAGTTCATTTAAAGTCACTCAGCAATCAGTCCCATGACATAACGGGTCATTAAACATTGTCAGTTTTTTCCAATTTAAGAATGATCATTAGACAAAAAATCTATACATTTAATTTCAAATGATCTGAAGTAAGTAAACAATTGACAATGCCTGTAACAAAAGATTCAAATAATGTTAAAGGTGTTGAACCTTCATGAATCATACTGGTCATACTGGTCAAATCTGATTATACTGGTTGACCAGTGTGGTTATTGCTCATGCTGGTCAACTATCTTGTTCTTATCTTATCTGAAGTGTGATGTTTATAGCTACATGCATACAAAATGTGATTTGAAATAAATAACAATCTAATTGTAGGTATTTTGGATTTTAATCATCATTTTTAAGGCTGCCTACAGCCTAGCATAAATAAATATGCACGAATAGGTCGGTCTTTCATTCTGTATCACGTATATCATAATAAAACCATGGTAACCGAAAAACTTACTTTTCACTTCCAAAAGACTTGGCGCTGATCTCAGAAGTCCATCTCCTCCCCGTGTCCTCTGCAAACAGCCATTCTGTTGTTGTGGCAAACTTCCATTGTGTTGTGACTGGATTTGCAGCACTTCTGAAGTTGCGTAAGTTTTCCTGAATTTGCACTGGGTTGTGTTGTCATTTTGATGAATTTGCTTTGTGTATTTGCGGCACGTTTGTGAAATGTATCACAAGTGTTGTCATTTTGATGAATGTGCTTTATGTATTTACAGCGCGATGGGTCTTCCTGGCAACCGTAGTGGGTGTGGAGCGTGAATCCACCTCCAACTTTGATGTAAATAAATTTTTTTTCTCTCTTGGGCTTTATGTATATTCTTTAGAAAGGCTCTTCTTTTGCCACGTTTTCAATTAAGCGCACATAAAAAAAAACACTCACCACATTCTACAACATTTCTTTTGGCCATCGATTAGGAGTGATGTTGGATACTGCCATTCCTGCCATACATACCAGTTTGTTGGAAAACCAAATCAGGTGATTACTGTCGGCCAAACAGCACTAATCTAAATTCTACCAATGCCAAAAGAAGATGACCTTAAGTTGACTGAATAGTGACGAGCAAATGAATCAAGTTTAGACAGACTAACAAACTGGGTATCTGACAAACATATAAAATAAGATGTTATTCTAAGTACAATATTCTTCTCGTGAGGGGTTCTAGACTTGTAATTACTTCTGTTTGAAATGACTCTGCTGAAATCAGTTTTTAACTACTGATCTCAGGGGTGGAATAAGCAGGAAAGGCTCAACAGATGTGTTCATGCAAATTTATAGCTTCTTTGTCTCAGTCTTAGGCTTTGATTGTGTCAGGCATTTACCTCGAGTTACCTTACAAAACATAAATTAATTCAGTATAGTACATTAAAAGAACAGAAAGAGGGAAACAAAACAACTGGAACACAAGAGCAAAGTTAAATACTGATATTTGGGGATAGGTGACAATTGTCTTTTAAGCCATAATAGGTTGGAACATTTTTGTCATACTAATTTCACCTGAGCACTTAGTCTACACATTTATAAATACAAAGAAAGAGTTCTTACAAACAATATAAAGCACACTACTAATTTTTCATATATAAACTGGCTTCTCCTACTACTAACTCAGAAGCACTTTGCTTACACAGCTGATGAAAGACCTCAAAAACATTTCATTACTCAAAGACAAAACATTAGAGAATATTCAAGGAAAACAGACAATGGTTCAAGGCAGATATGACTATGCAATATTTCAAACATCTATGTGCAAATGATTTATTTCAAAGCTTAAGGTTTTGATCACAGAAATCAGGAGTGAAAGACAAGTTAGAGAAAATGTTTATTTGAGGATATGCTATTTAATTTGGGAAGTTCATTGTAGGGAAACATTCGGGAAATTAATGTAGTCTATCCTGTCCACATCTTGGTCAAGGCTGGTGAAGCTGCTTCAAGGCTGAGTGGAATCTTGATCCGCATCTAAGTATTTTTCTGTGCTTGGACTGAAATAGTTTACTCCAAGTGCTGAGCCCTTTGGGCGGATCTGAAAAGTGCTGCTCATAGCCTGGGGGCTTGTAATCCGCAGCGTGAGGGTCGCCAAGCATCTCTCTCACCTTGGGTGAGGCGTCCTTGTGTAAGTACTGATAGGGCTTTTTGCCACTGTTGTCACGTATGTTGCAGTTGGCACCATAATCACGCACCAGAACACTCAGGACTGATTCGTGGCTGTGAATAGCAGCCATGTGTAGTGGGGTGTAGCCGTCGTAGCTCTTGATGTTAACGTCAACCCCTGGCCCACCTTGCTGTGAAAGAAGAAGGATCTTGCGCACTATTTCACTGTTTCCTTGTTTAGCAGCCCAGTGAAGTACTGTGAAGCCAGAAATGAAGTTTCTCTTCTCTGCCAGCTTGATGTCCTGGAGCAGAAGCTGGCAGATTTGATCCTGCTGTCCTGCAGCACACTTCACAAGCCACTCATGTTCTCTTGGCCCTAGAGGGAAGATGACTGACTGCTTTGTATCCACACCTGGTTTGGTGTCTTTGTTGACCCTTTTCAGGGCTGGTGAAGCAGGTGCCACAGAGTGCCTCTGCTTGGTCCTGGCTGATCTGTACAAGTCATATCCATCAGTCACTTCACTTAGACATGCTGCCACAGTCCTTTCAGTTCGTTCATGGGCCATCTTCAAATCTGCCGGAGCAAGTATCATTACTTCTGGATATATATAGAACACATATTGTATGTACTACATACAGCCTGACAAGAGCCTAAAACCTTGTAATAGACTAATAATGCACTAATACTTCAAGTGGTGTTGCATATTTTAAATGAGAGTTTTAGTCACTGCTGATCAAAGGATAAAAGCATTTTCAATAAGTCAGTTTTTGTCCCTTATTGTAAAGATTATTTAGTTTACTGTTTTTTTATACATGAGATTTAAATTAATCCTTTTAGAAAGGCAAGGCCAAAAAGCAGAAAAAATAATCAAATATCCATACCAACTGTAGGACGTTTTTTCCACTCTATCTTCAATTTTTTTAGATTCCACTTCTGCTTTCCTCTTTTGCTTTTCTTTATTAAGTCTCTCCTGGATTCCACCTCCTTTGTATCAATATATTCATTCTCGATACCTCCAGCACACCAGCTCCAGAAACGCCTCATTGTTCGATCTGTCCTCTTCAGTGTCTTTCCACAGACTGATCTGTAAAGGTGTTCATGGGATTCCACTCATGTGTGACATTATGACACGGGACAGAGGGGGTTCTAAAGTTCCAAGAGTGGAGATGAGTTGTTTTTCTTTGAATTTCCTAATTTAATTGCTGCCATAGCAACAACTGACAATGCAAACAGATATGTCATTAATGCAGCGACTCTAACAGATTCCTCAACCTGGATTGATTAACCATGTATGGCTCACCACCGGAGACTGTGATACATATAACATTCCAAAGTGTACTTAATTCTGAGCAAAATCTAACTAGCCTCATTACTGCTGAACTATGAGGGCCCGTTTAAAGAGAAATCAGGGAAACTGTACTTGCACATACATATGAAACATTTTCACATAAATAGCCTACTATTTACATTTGTGCATAATAATTTAAACTTGCATATACATGCACTTGCACATTCAATCATTGATGCGTAAACACAGAGTTGCACTATGCTTGTGTGTGTATGAGTGTGGCTGCTGTCACAGAACGTTTGCCTCCTGCGAGTCACACGGTTTGGCCTGCCACGTGACTTGGGAGTATATGTTTATGGCCATGCCTGCACACACCTGTACCTCATCTTGTTTGTGTATTTAAACCCTTGTTAGTGCGTACAGTATTGTTGATCATTGTTGGTGTAGCCTGTGGATGTCAAGATTAGTCTCGTTATTGTTAAACGTATTCATGTTCATGTTATATGTGAGGGCCGTTATGTTGTATGTAATAAATGTTCGTCCATGTCGATTGAGTCTGTGCATCCTGCTCCCTGCCCTCGGTACTCAGGCCACCTCGTTACAGCTGCGTGTGTGTAAAACAATTTTCAGGGTGCCGGAAGTCATTTCATTGTAACAGCAAGGCAGATATTTAACATGTTTACAGTGTGCATAATAGACAGAGGAAGACTGTTGAACTATTAATATTAGGACAGTTATGACGTTTGTGTAATACGTAATGCTTTCTATCTATAAAGTAGTGCTTCTCTTAATGACAAATGTAACTGTTTTCCCATATATAATTGTGTGCTTTATATTGTTTGTAAGAACTTTTCTTCTCATTTAGAAATATGTGGACTAAGTGATCAGTTTGTCTTATTATTTAATATGCTCAGTCTCACTATTGTTGGCAGATTTCATCACATTATTACGAATGTGGATACGTTATCTTATAATTATAAGCAGTGTGAGATGTGAAGCTAAGTGAATTACATGTGCAGAATTTCTAACAATACCCTGTTTTGTATAGGCTGGCTAGCTGACCACTTAGTAAAATTAAATGTGATTGCTGAGCTTGTTGTAGGTGAGTCAATTTAATTTGATTTCATTGTGTTTAATTTTTAACTCAGATGCATTAATCTGAATATTTTGTGTTCTACCTGCAAGCAAATGCTGACTTAAGCTGTTTTATAGTTAGCTTGAAATAATTGAGGTTCATCGCTGGGTGCTGTTCATTTTTTATTTTTTTTTTGTATTATTGATCAGGAAAAAAAACTACAATGGATGAGATGGACGTTTTCTATGTATGATATGAAATTTGAGTATATGAGTGAATGTTACTCTGTAAATGTATAAGAATATGTAGATAAGATTATTATGAGATCATTATTTATACTCAAACGACTACACTATATGACAACAGCTTCCTTTAATTTATATATTTTATTATATTGTTATTATGGAAGAAGTTGTAACATTTACTGGGAGGTGCATGGCAGAGCGAGACATACCTCCTGTGGGCTTGCTAGCTGACCCCTCAGTGAAATTAAATGTGGTTGCTGAACTTGTTATAGTGTGGAAAATAAAAGGAAACCCCTTTTATTCACAACCTGGTGTACATCATTGAGTGGGACGGAACACAGAGGTCCCACTAGCTACTATTTTACATTCCCATTCAACCTAATGACATTCTATATAATACAACTCTAGTTTCGAGCTAAATACCTACAATTAGATGATTTATTTCAGATCACATACTTTCAAATAAAACAATAAAGGATTCTGGTACTTATTTTTCTAATGACTGTGAGACATTCTAGATACCACAGCATAAGCAGACGGACAAACCGATTATGGCACATGCTCTTGACCAACACAAACCTGACATGATAATTTACATAGTACTAGTTTCTACTTGAAATGTGTTACAAAGACACCTGTTGTTCTTATTCATTTGCTGCTATTCCGATATGCCTCTACCTTTATTTCCTTGTGTTTGCACTGACTGGGTCTATGAAAGCAGGGAGCAGGCATGTGTGTCTGTCAAGGCCATGTGCGTTTGGAAGCACTCTCAATGTCCGGTTAACTGTAGAGATATTCAAGCCTGGTAAACTGTTGTCAGATATTCAAGCTTCAGTGTTAGACAGCAAACATTCCATTGGCCGAGGTTGTCCTGCAAATTACAAACGTTTAGTTTTAAATGACCTCATATGCAATCACAGCTTTATCAAATGAAAATTGAAAAAGAAAGAAAAAATGATGCATTTGGATAGCAGGTCCACATGTGAAGTACAGACTGCATGGATGAGTAAGTCCAAACTGCTGGCATGCATTTTGCTAAAGGCAGTGCGTGCAGGAAAACTGCTATTAGCACGTCCATCGTTTTTGAGGTGATTAACATTGCTTTTCTAAGACAGACATCTGTTTTGGACATCTTTTACTTTTAAATCCTATAAATGGTGACCGCTCCATATTATGTGCAATTATTTAAATCTGGATCTTAAAAACATTTTCCTTTGTGCAGGTTTTGATTAAGGATTACAGGTACAGCATCATTTTGTCTTGGCTGCTCATCCATCAGATAAAAATGAATAGCCCATCAAATAAATAGCAAATACCCGGTGTTGTGCAGTGAGCCCAGTCAGCCAAACCCTCTTTGTGAAACAGAAAATCTCAAGTTTGTTTCAACTCTAAGCCAACTAACTGAGTTTTCACTAAACCTGCTTTCTGATACAGGCCCCTGGTTGTACATTTTTAAGTGTTCTAAGTGTTCACTGACCTTTTTTGGCCAACAATGTGGATGTTTACTCAATATGCTTACTAACAGACATGATGAGTACAACTGTGAATTTGTGTGTTTTTAATTATTGTTAGACTGTGTTTGTCTATAATTGTGACTTAGCTCATCAGACCACTATAACAGCTTTGGCTAGGCAACAAAGCTGTAAAAGAGTGATGAGAAAACCAGCAAACAGAAGTGAAAGTAGAAGGCAGGGAAACACAAGGAAAGACCAAGGTAGCTTAAATGTTGTATTATACACAAACACGCACAAACGCACACACGCACGTGCACCCGCACACACACACACACACACACACACACACACACACACATACATACATAATGGAGTAGCATCAGGAATAGAGTTTGTTTTTTGTTTTTTGCTTTTAATACCCAAAAAAGTCAATTTTACTTGATGCCATATAGAACTCATGGCACTGCTGTATATTCTCTCCTGTTCTCATGAATTTGCTAAGGTACTGTAGAGCAAGACCGTTGTGCTTTGTAGGTCATTAGAAGGACGTTGTAATAGTAGGTGTCATCATCATTGAATCTGATGCCCGAGGACATTATCAGCTCTTCACGATTTCAGCCTGTTATCACACAGCTGTAAATGATAGCGATGGCATGATACCAGTTTTTCTGTACCAATCCAATGTCAACATCCTGTGTTTTAATGTCAACCAATATCAATACTGATCTGATATTTTTTCATTAAAAACCTGCAACAGTAAACATGTTGGTGAATGGTTTGTTTTGGACCAAATAATCTTTTTTTTTTCTTGCCTGATCTCTCTGGTCCCTCCCAAGGTAGTGCTGGGAAGGTCTCATCAATCTCCCCTCTGCTACTGGCCATCTCTTCTCTGCTGATGTTCCCTGAGAAGCAGGTTATTCCTACTGAAAATGACATACAGACAAATTTCAAATTAGCCTAGTGTCCTCAAAGTAAGACCTATACTCCTAAATTTCATTGTACAGAATTAGCTAAAGTATAAAATGCATTGCCATTAAAGTATAGGATCACGACAGTGTAAAACATGTCTATATAAATCTGTGTTGAGATAAAGGGAAAAACACAAAGAAAAAAATAAGTCTTTCAAACCGGACGAATAAATGTCCAAAGAGTGAAATTCAGCACCAGGTGAAAGTTATAGCCACCAAAGATTAAACTTTTTTTTTTCAATCAATATACTTTAAACTAAATGGACCTCTACAAAATAACAAACCTCCATATAATAAATTTGTCAGTTAGCTGGTGCATTTGGACCTCACCATGTTTCTCTTGCACAAGCAGGATTTGATCTACTGCACTTGCACATGAACAGCAAAAATATATGAAGATATATTTTTACTAATTAGAGGAACAAAATAATGGAGCTATACATCACTCCCATTAGTCCATGGGCTACCATTAAAGGCTTGACCATTGTGGTCAGATACATGCTCTCTAGACTAGATGATGTTTTGGAAACATCTTTTTAGTACTAATATATGGTAAATATGCATTTCATTTCATTTTCAGTTCACTGCAGTTCATTTAAAGTCACTCAGCAATCAGTCCCATGACATAACGGGTCATTAAACATTGTCAGTTTTTTCCAATTTAAGAATGATCATTAGACAAAAAATCTATACATTTAATTTCAAATGATCTGAAGTAAGTAAACAATTGACAATGCCTGTAACAAAAGATTCAAATAATGTTAAAGGTGTTGAACCTTCATGAATCATACTGGTCATACTGGTCAAATCTGATTATACTGGTTGACCAGTGTGGTTATTGCTCATGCTGGTCAACTATCTTGTTCTTATCTTATCTGAAGTGTGATGTTTATAGCTACATGCATACAAAATGTGATTTGAAATAAATAACAATCTAATTGTAGGTATTTTGGATTTTAATCATCATTTTTAAGGCTGCCTACAGCCTAGCATAAATAAATATGCACGAATAGGTCGGTCTTTCATTCTGTATCACGTATATCATAATAAAACCATGGTAACCGAAAAACTTACTTTTCACTTCCAAAAGACTTGGCGCTGATCTCAGAAGTCCATCTCCTCCCCGTGTCCTCTGCAAACAGCCATTCTGTTGTTGTGGCAAACTTCCATTGTGTTGTGACTGGATTTGCAGCACTTCTGAAGTTGCGTAAGTTTTCCTGAATTTGCACTGGGTTGTGTTGTCATTTTGATGAATTTGCTTTGTGTATTTGCGGCACGTTTGTGAAATGTATCACAAGTGTTGTCATTTTGATGAATGTGCTTTATGTATTTACAGCGCGATGGGTCTTCCTGGCAACCGTAGTGGGTGTGGAGCGTGAATCCACCTCCAACTTTGATGTAAATAAATTTTTTTTCTCTCTTGGGCTTTATGTATATTCTTTAGAAAGGCTCTTCTTTTGCCACGTTTTCAATTAAGCGCACATAAAAAAAACACTCACCACATTCTACAACATTTCTTTTGGCCATCGATTAGGAGTGATGTTGGATACTGCCATTCCTGCCATACATACCAGTTTGTTGGAAAACCAAATCAGGTGATTACTGTCGGCCAAACAGCACTAATCTAAATTCTACCAATGCCAAAAGAAGATGACCTTAAGTTGACTGAATAGTGACGAGCAAATGAATCAAGTTTAGACAGACTAACAAACTGGGTATCTGACAAACATATAAAATAAGATGTTATTCTAAGTACAATATTCTTCTCGTGAGGGGTTCTAGACTTGTAATTACTTCTGTTTGAAATGACTCTGCTGAAATCAGTTTTTAACTACTGATCTCAGGGGTGGAATAAGCAGGAAAGGCTCAACAGATGTGTTCATGCAAATTTATAGCTTCTTTGTCTCAGTCTTAGGCTTTGATTGTGTCAGGCATTTACCTCGAGTTACCTTACAAAACATAAATTAATTCAGTATAGTACATTAAAAGAACAGAAAGAGGGAAACAAAACAACTGGAACACAAGAGCAAAGTTAAATACTGATATTTGGGGATAGGTGATAATTGTCTTTTAAGCCATAATAGGTTGGAACATTTTTGTCATACTAATTTCACCTGAGCACTTAGTCTACACATTTATAAATACAAAGAAAGAGTTCTTACAAACAATATAAAGCACACTACTAATGTTTCATATATAAACTGGCTTCTCCTACTACTAACTCAGAAGCACTTTGCTTACACAGCTGATGAAAGACCTCAAAAACATTTCATTACTCAAAGACAAAACATTAGAGAATATTCAAGGAAAACAGACAATGGTTCAAGGCAGATATGACTATGCAATATTTCAAACATCTATGTGCAAATGATTTATTTCAAAGCTTAAGGTTTTGATCACAGAAATCAGGAGTGAAAGACAAGTTAGAGAAAATGTTTATTTGAGGATATGCTATTTAATTTGGGAAGTTCATTGTAGGGAAACATTCGGGAAATTAATGTAGTCTATCCTGTCCACATCTTGGTCAAGGCTGGTGAAGCTGCTTCAAGGCTGAGTGGAATCTTGATCCGCATCTAAGTATTTTTCTGTGCTTGGACTGAAATAGTTTACTCCAAGTGCTGAGCCCTTTGGGCGGATCTGAAAAGTGCTGCTCATAGCCTGGGGGCTTGTAATCCGCAGCGTGAGGGTCGCCAAGCATCTCTCTCACCTTGGGTGAGGCGTCCTTGTGTAAGTACTGATAGGGCTTTTTGCCACTGTTGTCACGTATGTTGCAGTTGGCAACATAATCACGCACCAGAACACTCAGGACTGATTCGTGGCTGTGAATAGCAGCCATGTGTAGTGGGGTGTAGCCGTCGTAGCTCTTGATGTTAACGTCAACCCCTGGCCCACCTTGCTGTGAAAGAAGAAGGATCTTGCGCACTATTTCACTGTTTCCTTGTTTAGCAGCCCAGTGAAGTACTGTGAAGCCAGAAATGAAGTTTCTCTTCTCTGCCAGCTTGATGTCCTGGAGCAGAAGCTGGCAGATTTGATCCTGCTGTCCTGCAGCACACTTCACAAGCCACTCATGTTCTCTTGGCCCTAGAGGGAAGATGACTGACTGCTTTGTATCCACACCTGGTTTGGTGTCTTTGTTGACCCTTTTCAGGGCTGGTGAAGCAGGTGCCACAGAGTGCCTCTGCTTGGTCCTGGCTGATCTGTACAAGTCATATCCATCAGTCACTTCACTTAGACATGCTGCCACAGTCCTTTCAGTTCGTTCATGGGCCATCTTCAAATCTGCCGGAGCAAGTATCATTACTTCTGGATATATATAGAACACATATTGTATGTACTACATACAGCCTGACAAGAGCCTAAAACCTTGTAATAGACTAATAATGCACTAATACTTCAAGTGGTGTTGCATATTTTAAATGAGAGTTTTAGTCACTGCTGATCAAAGGATAAAAGCATTTTCAATAAGTCAGTTTTTGTCCCTTATTGTAAAGATTATTTAGTTTACTGTTTTTTTTATACATGAGATTTAAATTAATCCTTTTAGAAAGGCAAGGCCAAAAAGCAGAAAAAATAATCAAATATCCATACCAACTGTAGGACGTTTTTTCCACTCTATCTTCAATTTTTTTAGATTCCACTTCTGCTTTCCTCTTTTGCTTTTCTTTATTAAGTCTCTCCTGGATTCCACCTCCTTTGTATCAATATATTCATTCTCGATACCTCCAGCACACCAGCTCCAGAAACGCCTCATTGTTCGATCTGTCCTCTTCAGTGTCTTTCCACAGACTGATCTGTAAAGGTGTTCATGGGATTCCACTCATGTGTGACATTATGACACGGGACAGAGGGGGTTCTAAAGTTCCAAGAGTGGAAATGAGTTGTTTTTCTTTGAATTTCCTAATTTAATTGCTGCCATAGCAACAACTGACAATGCAAACAGATATGTCATTAATGTAGCGACTCTAACAGATTCCTCAACCTGGATTGATTAACCATGTATGGCTCACCACCGGAGACTGTGATACATATAACATTCCAAAGTGTACTTAATTCTGAGCAAAATCTAACTAGCCTCATTACTGCTGAACTATGAGGGCCCGTTTAAAGAGAAATCAGGGAAACTGTACTTGCACATACATATGAAACATTTTCACATAAATAGCCTACTATTTACATTTGTGCATAATAATTTAAACTTGCATATACATGCACTTGCACATTCAATCATTGATGCGTAAACACAGAGTTGCACTATGCTTGTGTGTGTATGAGTGTGGCTGCTGTCACAGAACGTTTGCCTCCTGCGAGTCACACGGTTTGGCCTGCCACGTGACTTGGGAGTATATGTTTATGGCCATGCCTGCACACACCTGTACCTCATCTTGTTTGTGTATTTAAACCCTTGTTAGTGCGTACAGTATTGTTGATCATTGTTGGTGTAGCCTGTGGATGTCAAGATTAGTCTCGTTATTGTTAAACGTATTCATGTTCATGTTATATGTGAGTGCCGTTATGTTGTATGTAATAAATGTTCGTCCATGTCGATTGAGTCTGTGCATCCTGCTCCCTGCCCTCGGTACTCAGGCCACCTCGTTACAGCTGCGTGTGTGTAAAACAATTTTCAGGGTGCCGGAAGTCATTTCATTGTAACAGCAAGGCAGATATTTAACATGTTTACAGTGTGCATAATAGACAGAGGAAGACTGTTGAACTATTAATATTAGGACAGTTATGACGTTTGTGTAATACGTAATGCTTTCTATCTATAAAGTAGTGCTTCTCTTAATGACAAATGTAACTGTTTTCCCATATATAATTGTGTGCTTTATATTGTTTGTAAGAACTTTTCTTCTCATTTAGAAATATGTGGACTAAGTGATCAGTTTGTCTTATTATTTAATATGCTCAGTCTCACTATTGTTGGCAGATTTCATCACATTATTACGAATGTGGATACGTTATCTTATAATTATAAGCAGTGTGAGATGTGAAGCTAAGTGAATTACATGTGCAGAATTTCTAACAATACCCTGTTTTGTATAGGCTGGCTAGCTGACCACTTAGTAAAATTAAATGTGATTGCTGAGCTTGTTGTAGGTGAGTCAATTTAATTTGATTTCATTGTGTTTAATTTTTAACTCAGATGCATTAATCTGAATATTTTGTGTTCTACCTGCAAGCAAATGCTGACTTAAGCTGTTTTATAGTTAGCTTGAAATAATTGAGGTTCATCGCTGGGTGCTGTTCATTTTTTAATTTTTTTTTGTATTATTGATCAGGAAAAAAAACTACAATGGATGAGATGGACGTTTTCTATGTATGATATGAAATTTGAGTATATGAGTGAATGTTACTCTGTAAATGTATAAGAATATGTAGATAAGATTATTATGAGATCATTATTTATACTCAAACGACTACACTATATGACAACAGCTTCCTTTAATTTATATATTTTATTATATTGTTATTATGGAAGAAGTTGTAACATTTACTGGGAGGTGCATGGCAGAGCGAGACATACCTCCTGTGGGCTTGCTAGCTGACCCCTCAGTGAAATTAAATGTGGTTGCTGAACTTGTTATAGTGTGGAAAATAAAAGGAAACCCCTTTTATTCACAACCTGGTGTACATCATTGAGTGGGACGGAACACAGAGGTCCCACTAGCTACTATTTTACATTCCCATTCAACCTAATGACATTCTATATAATACAACTCTAGTTTCGAGCTAAATACCTACAATTAGATGATTTATTTCAGATCACATACTTTCAAATAAAACAATAAAGGATTCTGGTACTTATTTTTCTAATGACTGTGAGACATTCTAGATACCACAGCATAAGCAGACGGACAAACCGATTATGGCACATGCTCTTGACCAACACAAACCTGACATGATAATTTACATAGTACTAGTTTCTACTTGAAATGTGTTACAAAGACACCTGTTGTTCTTATTCATTTGCTGCTATTCCGATATGCCTCTACCTTTATTTCCTTGTGTTTGCACTGACTGGGTCTATGAAAGCAGGGAGCAGGCATGTGTGTCTGTCAAGGCCATGTGCGTTTGGAAGCACTCTCAATATCCGGTTAACTGTAGAGATATTCAAGCCTGGTAAACTGTTGTCAGATATTCAAGCTTCAGTGTTAGACAGCAAACATTCCATTGGCCGAGGTTGTCCTGCAAATTACAAACGTTTAGTTTTAAATGACCTCATATGCAATCACAGCTTTATCAAATGAAAATTGAAAAAGAAAGAAAAAATGATGCATTTGGATAGCAGGTCCACATGTGAAGTACAGACTGCATGGATGAGTAAGTCCAAACTGCTGGCATGCATTTTGCTAAAGGCAGTGCGTGCAGGAAAACTGCTATTAGCACGTCCATCGTTTTTGAGGTGATTAACATTGCTTTTCTAAGACAGACATCTGTTTTGGACATCTTTTACTTTTAAATCCTATAAATGGTGACCGCTCCATATTATGTGCAATTATTTAAATCTGGATCTTAAAAACATTTTCCTTTGTGCAGGTTTTGATTAAGGATTACAGGTACAGCATCATTTTGTCTTGGCTGCTCATCCATCAGATAAAAATGAATAGCCCATCAAATAAATAGCAAATACCCGGTGTTGTGCAGTGAGCCCAGTCAGCCAAACCCTCTTTGTGAAACAGAAAATCTCAAGTTTGTTTCAACTCTAAGCCAACTAACTGAGTTTTCACTAAACCTGCTTTCTGATACAGGCCCCTGGTTGTACATTTTTAAGTGTTCTAAGTGTTCACTGACCTTTTTTGGCCAACAATGTGGATGTTTACTCAATATGCTTACTAACAGACATGATGAGTACAACTGTGAATTTGTGTGTTTTTAATTATTGTTAGACTGTGTTTGTCTATAATTGTGACTTAGCTCATCAGACCACTATAACAGCTTTGGCTAGGCAACAAAGCTGTAAAAGAGTGATGAGAAAACCAGCAAACAGAAGTGAAAGTAGAAGGAAGGGAAACACAAGGAAAGACCAAGGTAGCTTAAATGTTGTATTATACACAAACACGCACAAACGCACACACGCACGCGCACCCGCACACACACACACACACACACACACACACACACACATACATACATAATGGAGTAGCATCAGGAATAGAGTTTGTTTTTTGTTTTTTGCTTTTAATACCCAAAAAAGTCAATTTTACTTGATGCCATATAGAACTCATGGCACTGCTGTATATTCTCTCCTGTTCTCATGAATTTGCTAAGGTACTGTAGAGCAAGACCGTTGTGCTTTGTAGGTCATTAGAAGGACGTTGTAATAGTAGGTGTCATCATCATTGAATCTGATGCCCGAGGACATTATCAGCTCTTCACGATTTCAGCCTGTTATCACACAGCTGTAAATGATAGCGATGGCATGATACCAGTTTTTCTGTACCAATCCAATGTCAACATCCTGTGTTTTAATGTCAACCAATATCAATACTGATCTGATATTTTTTCATTAAAAACCTGCAACAGTAAACATGTTGGTGAATGGTTTGTTTTGGACCAAATAATCTTTTTTTTTTTCTTGCCTGATCTCTCTGGTCCCTCCCAAGGTAGTGCTGGGAAGGTCTCATCAATCTCCCCTCTGCTACTGGCCATCTCATCTCTGCTGATGTTCCCTGAGAAGCAGGTTATTCCTACTGAAAATGACATACAGACAAATTTCAAATTAGCCTAGTGTCCTCAAAGTAAGACCTATACTCCTAAATTTCATTGTACAGAATTAGCTAAAGTATAAAATGCATTGCCATTAAAGTATAGGATCACGACAGTGTAAAACATGTCTATATAAATCTGTGTTGAGATAAAGGGAAAAACACAAAGAAAAAAATAAGTCTTTCAAACCGGACGAATAAATGTCCAAAGAGTGAAATTCAGCACCAGGTGAAAGTTATAGCCACCAAAGATTAAACTTTTTTTTTTCAATCAATATACTTTAAACTAAATGGACCTCTACAAAATAACAAACCTCCATATAATAAATTTGTCAGTTAGCTGGTGCATTTGGACCTCACCATGTTTCTCTTGCACAAGCAGGATTTGATCTACTGCACTTGCACATGAACAGCAAAAATATATGAAGATATATTTTTACTAATTAGAGGAACAAAATAATGGAGCTATACATCACTCCCATTAGTCCATGGGCTACCATTAAAGGCTTGACCATTGTGGTCAGATACATGCTCTCTAGACTAGATGATGTTTTGGAAACATCTTTTTAGTACTAATATATGGTAAATATGCATTTCATTTCATTTTCAGTTCACTGCAGTTCATTTAAAGTCACTCAGCAATCAGTCCCATGACATAACGGGTCATTAAACATTGTCAGTTTTTTCCAATTTAAGAATGATCATTAGACAAAAAATCTATACATTTAATTTCAAATGATCTGAAGTAAGTAAACAATTGACAATGCCTGTAACAAAAGATTCAAATAATGTTAAAGGTGTTGAACCTTCATGAATCATACTGGTCATACTGGTCAAATCTGATTATACTGGTTGACCAGTGTGGTTATTGCTCATGCTGGTCAACTATCTTGTTCTTATCTTATCTGAAGTGTGATGTTTATAGCTACATGCATACAAAATGTGATTTGAAATAAATAACAATCTAATTGTAGGTATTTTGGATTTTAATCATCATTTTTAAGGCTGCCTACAGCCTAGCATAAATAAATATGCACGAATAGGTCGGTCTTTCATTCTGTATCACGTATATCATAATAAAACCATGGTAACCGAAAAACTTACTTTTCACTTCCAAAAGACTTGGCGCTGATCTCAGAAGTCCATCTCCTCCCCGTGTCCTCTGCAAACAGCCATTCTGTTGTTGTGGCAAACTTCCATTGTGTTGTGACTGGATTTGCAGCACTTCTGAAGTTGCGTAAGTTTTCCTGAATTTGCACTGGGTTGTGTTGTCATTTTGATGAATTTGCTTTGTGTATTTGCGGCACGTTTGTGAAATGTATCACAAGTGTTGTCATTTTGATGAATGTGCTTTATGTATTTACAGCGCGATGGGTCTTCCTGGCAACCGTAGTGGGTGTGGAGCGTGAATCCACCTCCAACTTTGATGTAAATAATTTTTTTTTTCTCTCTTGGGCTTTATGTATATTCTTTAGAAAGGCTCTTCTTTTGCCACGTTTTCAATTAAGCGCACATAAAAAAAACACTCACCACATTCTACAACATTTCTTTTGGCCATCGATTAGGAGTGATGTTGGATACTGCCATTCCTGCCATACATACCAGTTTGTTGGAAAACCAAATCAGGTGATTACTGTCGGCCAAACAGCACTAATCTAAATTCTACCAATGCCAAAAGAAGATGACCTTAAGTTGACTGAATAGTGACGAGCAAATGAATCAAGTTTAGACAGACTAACAAACTGGGTATCTGACAAACATATAAAATAAGATGTTATTCTAAGTACAATATTCTTCTCGTGAGGGGTTCTAGACTTGTAATTACTTCTGTTTGAAATGACTCTGCTGAAATCAGTTTTTAACTACTGATCTCAGGGGTGGAATAAGCAGGAAAGGCTCAACAGATGTGTTCATGCAAATTTATAGCTTCTTTGTCTCAGTCTTAGGCTTTGATTGTGTCAGGCATTTACCTCGAGTTACCTTACAAAACATAAATTAATTCAGTATAGTACATTAAAAGAACAGAAAGAGGGAAACAAAACAACTGGAACACAAGAGCAAAGTTAAATACTGATATTTGGGGATAGGTGATAATTGTCTTTTAAGCCATAATAGGTTGGAACATTTTTGTCATACTAATTTCACCTGAGCACTTAGTCTACACATTTATAAATACAAAGAAAGAGTTCTTACAAACAATATAAAGCACACTACTAATTTTTCATATATAAACTGGCTTCTCCTACTACTAACTCAGAAGCACTTTGCTTACACAGCTGATGAAAGACCTCAAAAACATTTCATTACTCAAAGACAAAACATTAGAGAATATTCAAGGAAAACAGACAATGGTTCAAGGCAGATATGACTATGCAATATTTCAAACATCTATGTGCAAATGATTTATTTCAAAGCTTAAGGTTTTGATCACAGAAATCAGGAGTGAAAGACAAGTTAGAGAAAATGTTTATTTGAGGATATGCTATTTAATTTGGGAAGTTCATTGTAGGGAAACATTCGGGAAATTAATGTAGTCTATCCTGTCCACATCTTGGTCAAGGCTGGTGAAGCTGCTTCAAGGCTGAGTGGAATCTTGATCCGCATCTAAGTATTTTTCTGTGCTTGGACTGAAATAGTTTACTCCAAGTGCTGAGCCCTTTGGGCGGATCTGAAAAGTGCTGCTCATAGCCTGGGGGCTTGTAATCCGCAGCGTGAGGGTCGCCAAGCATCTCTCTCACCTTGGGTGAGGCGTCCTTGTGTAAGTACTGATAGGGCTTTTTGCCACTGTTGTCACGTATGTTGCAGTTGGCAACATAATCACGCACCAGAACACTCAGGACTGATTCGTGGCTGTGAATAGCAGCCATGTGTAGTGGGGTGTAGCCGTCGTAGCTCTTGATGTTAACGTCAACCCCTGGCCCACCTTGCTGTGAAAGAAGAAGGATCTTGCGCACTATTTCACTGTTTCCTTGTTTAGCAGCCCAGTGAAGTACTGTGAAGCCAGAAATGAAGTTTCTCTTCTCTGCCAGCTTGATGTCCTGGAGCAGAAGCTGGCAGATTTGATCCTGCTGTCCTGCAGCACACTTCACAAGCCACTCATGTTCTCTTGGCCCTAGAGGGAAGATGACTGACTGCTTTGTATCCACACCTGGTTTGGTGTCTTTGTTGACCCTTTTCAGGGCTGGTGAAGCAGGTGCCACAGAGTGCCTCTGCTTGGTACTGGCTGATCTGTACAAGTCATATCCATCAGTCACTTCACTTAGACCTGCTGCCACAGTCCTTTCAGTTCGTTCATGGGCCATCTTCAAATCTGCCGGAGCAAGTATCATTACTTCTGGATATATATAGAACACATATTGTATGTACTACATACAGCCTGACAAGAGCCTAAAACCTTGTAATAGACTAATAATGCACTAATACTTCAAGTGGTGTTGCATATTTTAAATGAGAGTTTTAGTCACTGCTGATCAAAGGATAAAAGCATTTTCAATAAGTCAGTTTTTGTCCCTTATTGTAAAGATTATTTAGTTTACTGTTTTTTTATACATGAGATTTAAATTAATCCTTTTAGAAAGGCAAGGCCAAAAAGCAGAAAAAATAATCAAATATCCATACCAACTGTAGGACGTTTTTTCCACTCTATCTTCAATTTTTTTAGATTCCACTTCTGTTTTCCTCTTTTGCTTTTCTTTATTAAGTCTCTCCTGGATTCCACCTCCTTTGTATCAATATATTCATTCTCGATACCTCCAGCACACCAGCTCCAGAAACGCCTCATTGTTCGATCTGTCCTCTTCAGTGTCTTTCCACAGACTGATCTGTAAAGGTGTTCATGGGATTCCACTCATGTGTGACATTATGACACGGGACAGAGGGGGTTCTAAAGTTCCAAGAGTGGAGATGAGTTGTTTTTCTTTGAATTTCCTAATTTAATTGCTGCCATAGCAACAACTGACAATGCAAACAGATATGTCATTAATGCAGCGACTCTAACAGATTCCTCAACCTGGATTGATTAACCATGTATGGCTCACCACCGGAGACTGTGATACATATAACATTCCAAAGTGTACTTAATTCTGAGCAAAATCTAACTAGCCTCATTACTGCTGAACTATGAGGGCCCGTTTAAAGAGAAATCAGGGAAACTGTACTTGCACATACATATGAAACATTTTCACATAAATAGCCTACTATTTACATTTGTGCATAATAATTTAAACTTGCATATACATGCACTTGCACATTCAATCATTGATGCGTAAACACAGAGTTGCACTATGCTTGTGTGTGTATGAGTGTGGCTGCTGTCACAGAACGTTTGCCTCCTGCGAGTCACACGGTTTGGCCTGCCACGTGACTTGGGAGTATATGTTTATGGCCATGCCTGCACACACCTGTACCTCATCTTGTTTGTGTATTTAAACCCTTGTTAGTGCGTACAGTATTGTTGATCATTGTTGGTGTAGCCTGTGGATGTCAAGATTAGTCTCGTTATTGTTAAACGTATTCATGTTCATGTTATATGTGAGTGCCGTTATGTTGTATGTAATAAATGTTCGTCCATGTCGATTGAGTCTGTGCATCCTGCTCCCTGCCCTCGGTACTCAGGCCACCTCGTTACAGCTGCGTGTGTGTAAAACAATTTTCAGGGTGCCGGAAGTCATTTCATTGTAACAGCAAGGCAGATATTTAACATGTTTACAGTGTGCATAATAGACAGAGGAAGACTGTTGAACTATTAATATTAGGACAGTTATGACGTTTGTGTAATACGTAATGCTTTCTATCTATAAAGTAGTGCTTCTCTTAATGACAAATGTAACTGTTTTCCCATATATAATTGTGTGCTTTATATTGTTTGTAACAACTTTTCTTCTCATTTAGAAATATGTGGACTAAGTGATCAGTTTGTCTTATTATTTAATATGCTCAGTCTCACTATTGTTGGCAGATTTCATCACATTATTACGAATGTGGATACGTTATCTTATAATTATAAGCAGTGTGAGATGTGAAGCTAAGTGAATTACATGTGCAGAATTTCTAACAATACCCTGTTTTGTATAGGCTGGCTAGCTGACCACTTAGTAAAATTAAATGTGATTGCTGAGCTTGTTGTAGGTGAGTCAATTTAATTTGATTTCATTGTGTTTAATTTTTAACTCAGATGCATTAATCTGAATATTTTGTGTTCTACCTGCAAGCAAATGCTGACTTAAGCTGTTTTATAGTTAGCTTGAAATAATTGAGGTTCATCGCTGGGTGCTGTTCATTTTTTAATTTTTTTTTGTATTATTGATCAGGAAAAAAAACTACAATGGATGAGATGGACGTTTTCTATGTATGATATGAAATTTGAGTATATGAGTGAATGTTACTCTGTAAATGTATAAGAATATGTAGATAAGATTATTATGAGATCATTATTTATACTCAAACGACTACACTATATGACAACAGCTTCCTTTAATTTATATATTTTATTATATTGTTATTATGGAAGAAGTTGTAACATTTACTGGGAGGTGCATGGCAGAGCGAGACATACCTCCTGTGGGCTTGCTAGCTGACCCCTCAGTGAAATTAAATGTGGTTGCTGAACTTGTTATAGTGTGGAAAATAAAAGGAAACCCCTTTTATTCACAACCTGGTGTACATCATTGAGTGGGACGGAACACAGAGGTCCCACTAGCTACTATTTTACATTCCCATTCAACCTAATGACATTCTATATAATACAACTCTAGTTTCGAGCTAAATACCTACAATTAGATGATTTATTTCAGATCACATACTTTCAAATAAAACAATAAAGGATTCTGGTACTTATTTTTCTAATGACTGTGAGACATTCTAGATACCACAGCATAAGCAGACGGACAAACCGATTATGGCACATGCTCTTGACCAACACAAACCTGACATGATAATTTACATAGTACTAGTTTCTACTTGAAATGTGTTACAAAGACACCTGTTGTTCTTATTCATTTGCTGCTATTCCGATATGCCTCTACCTTTATTTCCTTGTGTTTGCACTGACTGGGTCTATGAAAGCAGGGAGCAGGCATGTGTGTCTGTCAAGGCCATGTGCGTTTGGAAGCACTCTCAATGTCCGGTTAACTGTAGAGATATTCAAGCCTGGTAAACTGTTGTCAGATATTCAAGCTTCAGTGTTAGACAGCAAACATTCCATTGGCCGAGGTTGTCCTGCAAATTACAAACGTTTAGTTTTAAATGACCTCATATGCAATCACAGCTTTATCAAATGAAAATTGAAAAAGAAAGAAAAAATGATGCATTTGGATAGCAGGTCCACATGTGAAGTACAGACTGCATGGATGAGTAAGTCCAAACTGCTGGCATGCATTTTGCTAAAGGCAGTGCGTGCAGGAAAACTGCTATTAGCACGTCCATCGTTTTTGAGGTGATTAACATTGCTTTTCTAAGACAGACATCTGTTTTGGACATCTTTTACTTTTAAATCCTATAAATGGTGACCGCTCCATATTATGTGCAATTATTTAAATCTGGATCTTAAAAACATTTTCCTTTGTGCAGGTTTTGATTAAGGATTACAGGTACAGCATCATTTTGTCTTGGCTGCTCATCCATCAGATAAAAATGAATAGCCCATCAAATAAATAGCAAATACCCGGTGTTGTGCAGTGAGCCCAGTCAGCCAAACCCTCTTTGTGAAACAGAAAATCTCAAGTTTGTTTCAACTCTAAGCCAACTAACTGAGTTTTCACTAAACCTGCTTTCTGATACAGGCCCCTGGTTGTACATTTTTAAGTGTTCTAAGTGTTCACTGACCTTTTTTGGCCAACAATGTGGATGTTTACTCAATATGCTTACTAACAGACATGATGAGTACAACTGTGAATTTGTGTGTTTTTAATTATTGTTAGACTGTGTTTGTCTATAATTGTGACTTAGCTCATCAGACCACTATAACAGCTTTGGCTAGGCAACAAAGCTGTAAAAGAGTGATGAGAAAACCAGCAAACAGAAGTGAAAGTAGAAGGAAGGGAAACACAAGGAAAGACCAAGGTAGCTTAAATGTTGTATTATACACAAACACGCACAAACGCACACACACACACACACACACACACACACACACACACACACATACATACATAATGGAGTAGCATCAGGAATAGAGTTTGTTTTTTGTTTTTTGCTTTTAATACCCAAAAAAGTCAATTTTACTTGATGCCATATAGAACTCATGGCACTGCTGTATATTCTCTCCTGTTCTCATGAATTTGCTAAGGTACTGTAGAGCAAGACCATTGTGCTTTGTAGGTCATTAGAAGGACGTTGTAATAGTAGGTGTCATCATCATTGAATCTGATGCCCGAGGACATTATCAGCTCTTCACGATTTCAGCCTGTTATCACACAGCTGTAAATGATAGCGATGGCATGATACCAGTTTTTCTGTACCAATCCAATGTCAACATCCTGTGTTTTAATGTCAACCAATATCAATACTGATCTGATATTTTTTCATTAAAAACCTGCAACAGTAAACATGTTGGTGAATGGTTTGTTTTGGACCAAATAATCTTTTTTTTTTTCTTGCCTGATCTCTCTGGTCCCTCCCAAGGTAGTGCTGGGAAGGTCTCATCAATCTCCCCTCTGCTACTGGCCATCTCATCTCTGCTGATGTTCCCTGAGAAGCAGGTTATTCCTACTGAAAATGACATACAGACAAATTTCAAATTAGCCTAGTGTCCTCAAAGTAAGACCTATACTCCTAAATTTCATTGTACAGAATTAGCTAAAGTATAAAATGCATTGCCATTAAAGTATAGGATCACGACAGTGTAAAACATGTCTATATAAATCTGTGTTGAGATAAAGGGAAAAACACAAAGAAAAAAATAAGTCTTTCAAACCGGACGAATAAATGTCCAAAGAGTGAAATTCAGCACCAGGTGAAAGTTATAGCCACCAAAGATTAAACTTTTTTTTTTCAATCAATATACTTTAAACTAAATGGACCTCTACAAAATAACAAACCTCCATATAATAAATTTGTCAGTTAGCTGGTGCATTTGGACCTCACCATGTTTCTCTTGCACAAGCAGGATTTGATCTACTGCACTTGCACATGAACAGCAAAAATATATGAAGATATATTTTTACTAATTAAAGGAACAAAATAATGGAGCTATACATCACTCCCATTAGTCCATGGGCTACCATTAAAGGCTTGACCATTGTGGTCAGATACATGCTCTCTAGACTATATGATGTTTTGGAAACATCTTTTTAGTACTAATATATGGTAAATATGCATTTCATTTCATTTTCAGTTCACTGCAGTTCATTTAAAGTCACTCAGCAATCAGTCCCATGACATAACGGGTCATTAAACATTGTCAGTTTTTTCCAATTTAAGAATGATCATTAGACAAAAAATCTATACATTTAATTTCAAATGATCTGAAGTAAGTAAACAATTGACAATGCCTGTAACAAAAGATTCAAATAATGTTAAAGGTGTTGAACCTTCATGAATCTGTCCATAGCCATGAGGACATAGAGGTTCCCGGCATTGGTGGTAGGAAAAGGGCCAAGGACGGATGATGGTGACTGTCTCCATGGATGCACTAAAGCAGAGAGACTGAAACAGGGTCTTCACTGTGGTCACAACAGCACACATACAGCTCGACATCAGAGCGCCAATCCAGCCATTAAAATGTCTGCAGCAGCCACTTTCCCACATTGAAGTGCCCCACGCCACACGACTGCCTGATATCAGTACCCCACGCCACACGACTGCCTGATATCAGTACCCCACGCCACACGACTGCCTGATATCAGTACCCCACGCCACACGACTCCCTGATATCAGTACCCCACGCCACACGACTGCCTGATATCAGTACCCCACGCCACACAACTGCCTGATATCATACCCTACGCCACACGACTGCCTGATATCAGTACCCCACGCCACACGACTTCGATATCAGTACCCCACGCCACACGACTGCCTGATATCAGTACCCCGCGCCACACGACTGCCTGATATCAGTGCCCCGCGCCACACGACTGCCTGATATCAGTACCCCACGCCACACGACTGCCTGATATCAGTACCCCACGCCACAAGACTGCCTGATATCAGTACCCCACGCCACACGACTGCCTGATATCAGTACCCCACGCCACACAAATCCCTGATATCAGTACCCTACGCCACACGACTCCCTGATATCAGTACCCCACGCCACACAACTGCCTGATATCAGTACCCCACACTTCTCCCTGACACGAGTGCCCCAAGCCGCACGAATCCGATACAAGTTGTCCACCTAACACTGTCATTCACTCTGACCCTGATCTAACACACCTAACTGTCCCCCACCAATCCCAGTCCATGTTATTTCTTTGGATTTGTGAATTTTACTAATGTCCTACACTTTTTCAATAAATTAAATTACCTCTCAAAGAAACCTCTTCATACAGTTCCAAAATGTCAGATGACAAAATGTTTTGATGAGTGAAAACTGTTGATAAACAGTTAAAGCCAGTATTTGTGCTTGTATTAATATGCCAGATAATTTTTTTTTTTCAAATCATCTTCTGAGTATGTGTCACTAAGAACAGCTGGTATATAAAAAATGTAAAAACTTTTAGTAGCTTTTCAGTTCATTTAAATCATTAATCAGGCCAATCAAATCCAACCAAGAGAGAAGCCAACACAACCTGCACTCAGATGAGCTACAGGTCTCTCCAGGTTTGTCCTCCATTAAACCTTTATTAAAACTGTTAACTGTAGTGTATTTTAAGTGTGACAGTGTATCACTGTTTTTAGTGAAATGGGGAAGACTGTTGTCTTCCTTTATTGTGCCTGCATACACCTGTATACAGTCCTCTTTGTGAGACTGCAATTCACCTCGGCATGCTGGATATCAGCTTCTGGGCAAAATCTTAACTGATGGCAACCCATTCTTGCCTAATCAGTGCTTGGAGTTGATCACAGTTTTTGTTTGCTCACCCTCTTTTTGAGGATAAACCACAGGTTCTCAGTGGGATTGAGATCTGGGGAGTTTCCTGGCCATGAACCCAAAATTTCAATTTTTTGTTCACCGAGCCACTTATCACTTTTGCCTTGTGACATGGTGCTCCGTCAAACTGGAAAAAGCGTTTGACAGCGAAGTATGACATCCTAAGATGGCGGCTTCGTAACAAGCAAGTTAACTAGATATCTACCTAGCTAGCTAACTAGCTACTGAAATTCTGGCTCAGGATTAATAGTTATGTCGGTGTTGTGGGGTTTCATAAATTAAATGAATGCTAAGCTTACACTAATAGAGAATAATGCGCAGAATGAAATAGGACTAATGCTTGAATTAATAAAATAATTACTGTATGTCCAGACATGAAACCAGACATAAAAGGAAATGCCCTAGACATGCATATGTGTGATTACGCAAGAAGATATGCGTACGAGATGGTCAAACAGAGGTGACGGCTGAGATGGAAAAGCACAAAAGCAGAAGTGGTGCAAGGCGAGAAAAACTATAAGTCTGTCTGTTGCAAAGTTATGCTTTAGATCTCACTCGCACTGCGTTGTTTAGTGACATCTCCAGAGCTCAGCATTAATAAAAGGCCACAGGGTAACGCACTGGTTCCTGTCTCTTCTTTCCTGCATCAACGGACACGACAGTGTTAACAAACTAGCAAAGCTTAATTAGCTACCATGTTTAATTCTTTGGAAAGGTGCCATTTACAGCGATATAGATGGCTCCTTATGTGGTGTTGTGTATCTTAAACGTATTGGTTTGATGGTATAAAAGATTCACTTTTGCTAGCTAATATAGCGTTAACTAGCTCGCTTATAGAACTAGCTAGCAGCAAACGTTCGCCATTAACCGAGATCACAAAACTATGTAAAACTAGGAAACACTTTGCTCCATTCGTTGCACACAAGGTTACATTTCAAACAGTAATTTATCATCGATGCTTACTTAATACCTTTGTTTCTCTTATTGATATAACTGGTGTAGAATTTCTGGCAGCCGCGACCCTCATGTTTGTCCAGTGAGAAACAAACTGCGTGGCGGTGCTCATCTCTGCACAACTGAATTATTGAAGTACGTGTTTCGCGCTGACATTTTTTCGGGGACACTGCGTGTATATAACCAGATATGACTTCTTTTCCGTCTTCTGTGTCCGTTTTCTTGTTGCTCATGATTTTTCTTCAAGAGAGTGGAAATCTTCCAATTAGCTCGTCTATCTAGCCAGATATCGCTTCGGACAGGTAAACGTCTGCTGGCCCTAAATGATGGTTTTGGCTGAATGTACACGATAAAGCATCAAACTATTGGGTGTGAAAAAAACGATCACTGTTTATGACAAGACATGGGTTGGAGAGAGAGAGAGAGACGAATTTTGAAACAGTGGGTTTATTACCAGTATTAACAGTATGTGTTCTAGGACATAGGAGGCATCCAATCAATGTGTGTGGTTTCAGTCCTGCAGTGACTCTTGGAGTGGAGAGACAGAGGGAGAACATAGCAATGCAGAGTACAGAGTTGTATATACAAACACAAACATGTGCATACACACTCATGTACACACATATACACATTCACATGCACACACAAACTTACCTGCTGAGCAGAAATAAATGAAAGGTTTAAGATTGGCCAGTAGTTTGACAGCTCACATTCTTTTGATAAGTGGTCTAATTACTGATAATTTGAATGGTTTAGGAACATAGCCAATGTTCAAGGAGGAGTTTATTAAATTTAGTAAAGGTTCAGTTACTTCAGGTAGGATTTCCTTAAGGAAGTGTGAGGGCAGTGACTCTAGTAAGCAAGTGGAGGATTTTGAGCACGAGATCAGAGACGTAGGTTCTAGGTCTTGGATCGGTGTAAAGGATTCTAGAGTCGTTTTGGCTTGGTTGTTCTGATCTCTAAGTAGCTGCTCGATGTCATCTTAATACTATTAATGTTATCTCTAATGTGCTTACTTTTCTCATTAAAGAAATTCATGAACTCATTACTACTATGTGATGTTGTAATCTGAGTATTGGTGTGACTTTTATTTCTAAGTAGATGTGCATTTGTACTAAAAAGAAATATAGGATTATTTTGGTTATTTTCTATTAGGGTCAAGAGATAAGCTGTTGGAGTGTTCATAAGTGCTTTTCTGTACTTGAGAAGGCTCTCCTTCCATGCAAGCTGGAAGACTACAAGCTTAGTGTGGCACCATTTATGTTCTATTTTTTGAGTGTTGTACAAATTTTTGTCCATAATTCTTTTATTCTTAAGTGGAGCAACAGCAAAACTGGCCTAAGATCAGTGAAACAAGGATGAACTTGTTCTTTTGACATGCATTTGGGATGTGGTACATTAATTTGTCCACTAGAGGGGGGATGTATTACTGTAGATGTTATAATGGGCCAGCGTGTCAATGAATGTTATCAAATTGAGTACAAAAGAGTGACACCCAGTCATGACCTGAACTTGTCATGTGATGGTAAACAGAATGAAAGGGGGCTTATTTATTAATTTATTTATTAATTTTCATGTTCTGTGTTCTGCCTGTCAGATGCTGCAGGGTAGGCCGTGGACCCAGAAGCGATAGAGACGGATGTACTCTGGGTGAACCCAGGCAGTACACCTCACTGGGAGACTCCTGCAAACAACACATCCTACTCTAATATATTACTACATACTACAATATTATATAACATTATAACATGGACTACACACTATAATACATCACACATAATCCCTTCACAAACACACACATGCACACACATCGTGTGCTTGCACACAAACACATACTGTAATGCATTGTTCTTTACATATTTTCTGGAGGACAGAAAGAGCAGCAGTAAATGCTTTATCAATATGTTATCATCATAAAATCCATATTTTACAGCATAATATAAAACACATAAGTATTGTACTTATCATACAAATACTGCACACATACCTACTCAGTTATATGTACAGCAGATATTACTTATAGTCGTGTGTGTGTGTGTGTGTGTGTGTGAGAATATGTAAAGTATATATAAATACATTAAATACACTAATACCAATAATACAGTATTAATAATATTAACACTACTAGCATTACAACAGTGCTAACATTATTGGAATAAAAAGTGATGTGTACATTTTCCATCTTTCTGTGTTTTGGTGAGTGACTGTACAACTTTCTTACAGGAAGTTGGTAGATCTGGATGGTTTCTCCATCTTGGTCATAGGTAAATGTTCCAAGAGGTTTTCCTTCCTCGTTTTCATGTGTCAGTTCAAGGGAAGTGCAGGAGTGTATAAGAATTAGGCTGTGTCACATTACACCCTGGAACCCCTTAAACAGGAGCAGCTCTATCACGAGATGACATTATTAATTAAAACTATTAATTAAAACTATTATTGTGCTTTCATTGGCTACATGTATTTATCATTGGTTAAAATACACTATTTTAAAAACCCACCCAGCATAATGCATAAAATTAGATGCACATGCATAACAAAATCATTACAGCAGCCTCAGGCAACATTGGTGTTGTGTGTGTGCGGGTATGTGTGTGTTTTTCATGACTCACATGAACGGTGAAGTCCTTTGGAGTGCTGTTTATGTGTCCAGTGGGTGACACGTTACGAGGGATGTGTTCCAAGGTAACGTGGGTAATCTGGACGGGGTAGGACAGAGCGATAACCAGGAAACTTTGGGAACCACGGACCGCCCGGCAGTTAACAGCGTAGACCTCAGGCTGGAGAGAGAGAGAGAGAGAGAGAGAGAGAGAGAGAAGAATTTTGAAACAGTAGGTTTATTATCAGTATGTGTTCTAGGACATAGGAGGCATCCAATAAACGTGTGTGGTTTCGATCCTGCAGTGACTCTTCAGCCAATGAGAGTACTCACATACAGAGGGGCTCAGACAGATGTGTGAAGGTGCGTGGGATCAATCATTGTGCAACAGTTGTGCAGTGAGTAAGAGATACCAGTCCCATGCTCCTGTAAAAAATAACACACCTGTCACTAAAGCCCCTGTCAGCTACACACATCATTAACATGCCAGTCATCAAAAAATCTGTTACCAATACACCTGCTGTCATTTCCTAACTGCTACCAGCAGACCTGTCAGCTTACACTGCATCAGTACATGTGCGTTTCTGTCATTGTGCCTTTTGTGTGTTGAGTGTAAATTTCTTCCTCCACACGGGAGCTCGGACATGAGATGATTTGAGATGTAGTGACTCAGGAATGCAGACTCACTAAAACCCAGCAAGAGGAGGAAAAGGAGGAGAAGGAGAGCCTTCCTCACACCTGCACTGCGTCTGTGGAGAGACAGAGAGAGAACATGGCTATGCAGAGTGCAGAGTTGCATACACAAACATGCTCATATACACTCACATACAGACACGCACATATACACGTTCACATGCACACACACGCATGTCCACACACAAATGTACCTGCTGAACAGAAAAACATCAAGCAGGGAGATTCCAGAGGTCAGACTGTACCATGCTGTTCCCATCAACAAGTAGAGCACTGCAAAGGCACGAGCTAAACAAACAAACAATACATCATTCAAACAGGTGATAATGATGATGATAAGGTCTGTTTAATATGGTGAGGAGTGAGCGCTTTTCAGAACCCAAACTCTGCCTCAGCTGAAGCCTGAACAGAACCTGAGAGAAGTTAGATTCTCTGTCTAACTGTCTGTCTCTCTCTCTCTCTCTCTCTCTCTCTCTCTCTCTCTCTCTCTCTCTCTCTCTCTCTCTCTCTCTCTCTCTCTCTCACACACACACACACACACTCACTGGACTGTGTGCTCTGTGGGTAGTCGCCATCCTCTGATGAGGATTTTCCTGAGGAGAAGTTTGCTGGCTCTGTGACAAGGTGGGGAGGAGATGATGCCTTTAGCTGTTCCAAAGCTGCCTGGAGGCTGGATCTCAGATGGAAAATCTGACGCTGGTGCTGAGAGTTGATACTGGGGGGACAAAATGCAAAAAGTCCTAAACATTCGCGCAATAAGTGGTTTAATGAGTGAGCTGAGATAAAGGAAGAGAAAAGGCCCTCTTACTTCTTCACTTTAACTCGCAGTGCCTGCATATTTCTTTGAAGTGTCTGCACACACAAAAACACAAATACACACACAGTCATTTCAGAGAATTAAAGCTGATATTGGTGCTGTCACACCCTTATTTGCATTTTTTACATTTTTAGTTCAAGTGCCAATTCATTACAGTAATTTACAAGTACTGAAAGTAATTCTCTGGCTGGTATTGTCATCTAAGTGATACATAATTTTTTATTTCAGGATATCTTGCTTTACTCATTTGTTTTGTATTCTGTATTCTGCTGGATGATACTGTAGAGTGATTTTATTATATTGTACACCTGACAGTCCACACCATTCATTTGAAAAATAATCCTTTGTGTTCCACTGAATTATTATGACTCTCTCCCTCTCTGACTCTCATATTCTTTCTCTCACTCTTTTCCTCTCTCTCTGTCTCTCTCTCTCTCTCATTTTCTCACCAGCATGGCCTCCATGTTTCTCGCTCTGTCCTCAGACCACTTCATCATCTCGTCCCTGATAGCTGACAACTTCACACTGAGCAAATGATTCTGCAGGCAGCACCAGAGAGAGAGAGAGAGAGAGAGAGAGAGAGAAAGCAAGAGAGAGAAGAATGTTGAAATAGTGGGTTTATTACCTGTGAGTAGTATAAAACAGTATTTGTTCTAGGACATAGGAGGCATCCAATAAACGTGTGTGGTGTCAGTCCTCCAGTGACTCTTCAACCAATGAGAATACTCACATCCAGAGGGGCTTGGACAGGTGTGTTGAGCTGCGTGGGATCAACTGTGGTCTTTAATTCAGTGTCTAACATTTGAGTACTGACAAAGGGGTAGCAGTACCATGCTCCTGTAAAAAAATAACACACCTGTCACTAAAGCCCCTGTCAGCTACACACGTCGCTAACGCTGTAGTCATCAAATCATCTGTTACGAATACACCTGCCGTCGTTTACTAACTGTTCCAGCACACCTGTCAGCTTACATTGCATCGGTACATGTGTGTTTCTGTCATTGTGCTTTTTGTGTGTTGCATGTATATTTTTTTCCCCACACAGGAGCTCGGACATGAGATGATTTGAGATGTAGTGACTCAGAAATGCAGACTCACCAAAAAGCAGCAAGAGGAGGAGGAGGAGGAGGAGGAGGATAGCCTTCCTCACACCTGCAGTGTGTCTGTGGAGAGACAGAGGGAGAACATAGCAATGCAGAGTACAGAGTTGTCTATACAAACACAAACATGCAAACACACACTCGTGTACACACATATACACATTCACATGCACACACAAACTTACCTGCTGAGCAGAAAAACATTAAGCAGAGAGATTCCAGAGGTCAGACTGTACCATGCTGTTCCCAGCCACCAGTACAGCAATGCAAAGGCACGAGCTAAACAAACAAACAAACAATACATCATTAAAACAAGTGATAATGATGCTTTTTCCACAATAACCACAAAATACAGCAGAAGGTAAACGTTTCATGAAAACATGGGACAAGCTGATGCTACTGCAGTACTAATTTACTACTGCTTTAGCATTGTTTTAGTATAACTATAGCATAGTTTTAGAATAGATTTAGTATAGTGTTAGTGCCGCTTTAACACTGCTTTAGTAACAGTTCAATGAAGTACAATGAAGCAAATTCAATCTGACTAGGGGAGTTGGAGATGGAATTTAAGTATCTGGTGCACAAGAGGTATATGATGAGTGTTAGGTATATGGTGAGTATTAAGTAAATTAATTGATGTATTGACAATCTGTTTAAAAAGCTTATTACAGTAATACTAATTTAGTACATACATGGCTATAATACATACAGACTTCCATGAATGTGTGTGTGTGTGTGTGTGTGTGTGTGTGGGTAAGAAGAAACACTGATTATAGCTTCTCATAAACTGGTTATAAACAGTTGAATATGACATCAGCACTGACCTGTAAATTCGGCCTCTGTGATGAGCTCACTGGTGTATGGGCCATGTGATTGGCTGAGGCTGCCATCATGGCTTGAGGTGTGGGAGGACTTGACCAGCCTGCGGTTGCCTGCCTCTTAAAGACCCTGCAGAGAAACAGAGACAGAAACAGAGAAAGAGGAAGAGGCAGAGAAATAGGGAGGGTGAGAAAGAGGCTGATGTACACCAAATACACGTGCACTCCTACACACACACACACACACACACGTGTATGCACACACACCTGAAGGGGGTCTCTTTGTAAGAGATGGGTCGAGTAGATCCATTAAAACAGGTTCCTGCAGCGTCATCATCGTGGGGGTAGTACCCACCTGTTAGTAAACGTGCACTGCGCCTTGACATCTCTGCATGAAGAAACAATTAATTAATCAGTCAATCAATCAGTCAGTTAAAAGGATCTAATGTTTTCATTTATTCATATAGGCTTTCCAGGAATATAGGCATGAAGTTCCATCTGAACGTTACATTAATGAATAGGACATACACTAAAATGTACTTACTAAATAATTCAATTTTATTTAAATAGCATGGGAGTCAGACTCAGAATCGTCCTTTGCTGCGATTCATGAATGGCTTCTCTGCAGGCTGAATAAGCGTGGTTTTCCTAGATAAGAATCTAGTCCTGGCCTAATCCAGAACTAAACAGTAGTGCCATCTCTGAAGTGTTGCGGTAGCGGGTGGTAGTGATGGGGGAGTGGGTAATGGTGGTGGAGGGTGGGAGGTGGTAGTGCTTGTGGTGAAGGGGAGGAGTGGGTGCTGGTGGGGGCAGTTCTGGGGGTAGATGAAAGCTTTACATGCACTTAGTTTGCTACTCACGTCATTCAATTTTGGCTTCACAGGAAGGCATTCAGTCAAATAATAGAGAATCTACCGTCCACTATAGCTAACTAGCTAACACAATTACTATAAATAATAATAACAAATAATGGTGAATCTACCGCCCGCTATAGCTAGCTAGCTAACAAAGTGACAATAAATAATAATAACAAATAATGGTGAATCTACCGCCCGCTATAGCTAGCTAGCTAACAAAGTGCAGATAGCCAGCACAGCATTGTTCCAAAGCTTCTCCGCATCAACAACAAATAATTATCTAACCGACTTATTTTGCACAGCGAAATAGATTAATTAAAAGACGCAGCCTTTGAACAAAAGTAATGTGCGTGCAGAGGCAGATGAAAAGGCGATAGCTGTCCAGGATGGGGTTTGACAGTTGCCAAAAACTCCTCCTTTTGCGTCGCATTTGGTTGTTTCTAAATGATCAGACTGGCACGACATTAACGCGCTTAATCTAATAATGCTCGCTCCCTAACGGTGGAGTATAAAGGAACTGCACATGCAAAGGTTTACAGAATCTAAACTCTTTTTTCTTTCTTGTATGGGCAGGAATATTTTGAATTTCAAAGTAACTGCATTACGACTCTGTTTACTTTATATAACATTCGCTATCGGTGGTATCCAAATTACACGTCAAAATGTATTGGATTAAATATTTGTGATGAAGGATTTAAAATGTATACAATCTGAACACATTTAGTGCAGTACTTTTTAGTGCACGTACCTTTCAGCTGGGTTTGTTATCGATAAAGCCACCGACAAGAATGAAGATTGTTTAGTGTTTTGGTTTAAATGCTTAGCACATATCATATAGTTGCGTGACTTAGTTTACTACGTAATAATGATCAGTTACACAAAAACTCGGTATCTCAGGCAACTTTAGAACCTTTGAGAGTGCATACAAGAATTGAATACATGAAATATACTAGGTTTTATTTCTCTTGAATAATTTCTGTTAAAATAGGATGTAACATTATGAGTGGAATTATAAACAAAACAAAAGAAAAAAACAATGTTTACACAGCCTGTTGTTGGCCTACCCGACTCGGAAGAAAGATCAGAAACACCAGTTAGAGCTATGTGGAAGAGACTATTCTTTGCACTTTCAGCAGTCTTAGATGGCAAAGATTTAAATTAAGTACTCCATTACCTTAGGTTAACTTAAATTTATTAGAAATTAATCTCACAGATGTCATTTTACCTGTCGCTCATCCGTAGATAGAAAATTGCCACATTTATGCATTTATACAATAATAATATTTTGCTATTAAAATGAAATTATGCCATCATTGTTAATCATAGCGTTTTGTTTGAGTTTTAGATTTTGTTCTTGACCGCAGGGATTCATCTTCAGGCCAAAGGTGAAAGTACTTTTTGACTCAGTGAGTGTGCACACACCTGTCTGTCTGTGTTATTGAATGTGGCTCTGTGGGAGTCCAGGTTGTGGCGCATATTTATGTTATCGCGTCCGTGAACCAGCAGTAAACACTGAGCCACTGCTCAAACTGAAGCTGCGGTTGGGACACCTGTCCCCGTCTGATCAATTTTACTAGAAAGACCCATTTGTCCAGTAAGCAGGGCATGCTAGAGAGAGAGAAAGGTAAGAGGAAGTGCAGGTTTTTCTTCTTTTTTTTTTTAGCAGTGGTGCTGTTGGTGGTGGTGGGGGCTGTAGTTGGTGCAGATATGAGTTAAATAGATGTTGCTCATACCGTATATGAATAAAAATATGTTGTAAAAATTCTCCAGTGTGTAAAACCTTAACGATGTCGCTGAAATAAGCAGACTCCAAACTGTTGGCACGCATTCTGCTAAAGGCAGTGCGTGCAGGAAAACTGCTATTAGCACGTCCATCATTTTTGAGGTGATTAACATTGCTTTTCTAAGACAGACATCTGTTTTTGACATCTTTTACTTTTACATCCAATAAATGGGGACTGCTCCATATTCTGTGCGATTTTCACAGTTTTCACTAAACCCACTTTCTGAAACAGGCCCCTGGGCGTACATTTTTAAATCTAAATGTGCACTGACCTTTTCTGGCCAACACTGTGGATGTTTACTCACTGCGCTTAATAACAGACATGATCAGTACAACTGTGCATTTGTGTGTGTTTATCTATCAAGGTAGACTGTGTTTGTCTATAATTGTGACTTAGATCATTGTTAGATACTGGAGCCTTTCTGTCTTCAGGCACCCAACACAAGCTCTCTGCCTATCAGCCATGACATGACTGCTTGACCGCGAGCTGGTCACCCGAGGTCATCCACTCCCTCTTCTTGTCTCCTTTACCCCTCCCTTTCTGATCTCTCTTTCCCTGTCTCTCTCTAAACACAGGAGTGGCTCGTAGCTGGCATGCGAGCAGCTTGTGGCTCGTTCATGCAGAGAACATCTAATCTTTACTAACCTTGTCTTTTTCGTTTTTACGTAGACCCTTAGAACATGCCTCACTTTTCCCTGTCATCCTGTAGATTTAGATAGTAGATATAGGACACATATATACTCTGTGCTTCCCTCAATAAAGTGGAACTCTTGATTCACTACCCTGGTGCCAGTGTCGCTTGACTTCCCCAGATCGATCTGACTACAGAGGATGGAGGGCATAGGGTAACTTGGAAGAGATCAGACCTGAAGGACTGGTCACTTTGAACCAGTTTCTAACAGTGTTGGTCAGAAGTGGGATACTGTGCAGGTAAGTGACAACCTAGTATTTAATGTGTCTTCTTCCTGCTCAATATCTCTGTGCTTAAATTTAGTTTAAATTTAGTTTAGGTGCGTTTTTATCTCAAATAAGGTGGAAGAAGTCTTGTCCATTAGTACGAGCTGAATGTTGAATTTTGTATTTATTAGCCTGTCTGTTGAAAAGGTGGAGGAAGTCTCGTCTATTGGCATGAGTTGAATTCTGTGTACACTGTGTAAAGATTTGTTATCCTGCCTGAGACTTATTGAAACACAATTTACTGTTTATTGGTGAACCCTCCCTCCTCTGTACCTATTTGAGAGCTCTTTGTATAGTTGTATACTGGTTGTGATTTTGTTGGGTGACCCATGGGTTCCGTTGTTGGTTATGTAAAACCCAAAAAAGGGGAAACCCCAAAGGATTGGATGTTTCGGTGTGGTTTGTGAGCTGTACATTGATAGTCTGGCTGGTTGGACTGAATGTGCTGGGTTTAGACACTATCCATGTACAGGCTCGTTTGAAAGAGGGTTTATAGTGCTTAGTGCTATGTTTATTTATGAGGGATATGGGGAGCCTAGCTGGGATTTTCAATATATGAAGAATTCTTGGCAGACCTGGAGTAAGGCCAAGCCAGTGTGGGACAAGGCACATGGTGTAAAACCCAAAAAGACTCCTGGGACTGAAATAGTCATTTTTGCTGCCACACAGCTGAAAGTATCTCCTCCTCCACTTGTGAAGCATGCACTGATAAGAGAGGCTGCCGCTCAGGCAGATGTTTCTGTGTCGAAGGCCACACACACATCTGAGCTGAATCAGGAAGCTGAGAGGGGGACTTCTGGAGGAGGAGCGGATGGCAAGCCGCACCCGCCCTCTATACTAACCTCGCCTCTCTACAGCAGGGTGAGACTTCGGCGCACGGCTCCAGCCACCCCGTGAATATTTCTACTCAATTCATGATACTGGATGAGAAACTGTGTAGAGTTATGCCTCCTAGCATGACTGATATTAAAAATAGGTGGCTATCACATTTTTGTAGATGATTCATGTTAATGCCCCTTCATGCACATACGCTATGTCCTTGATGTGTGAAGCTGTCTCCATGTTTTCTCATTGCTTGGTGCCGAATGATATCGATCTGTGTTTCTTACAAACTCAGGGTACACAACAGGTCTGCTCTCACTGGGTTGATTAGGGCTGTAGTCCTGATAAAAATGGTCTAATCCGTGACCCGAATGGGCGTATCACCCTTCCTAAATCTATTTTGCCAGTACTTGCTAGCGATTGTAGACAGGTTTTCCACGTGGACTCAGGCGTTTACTTGTTCTAAGGAAGACACCTGCACTGTGGTTAAAATCCTGGCCAAGGAGATTATTATCTCAGGTAATAGATTCGGATCAGGGACCCTGTTTTATTTCTAAGGTAATTCAGAAACTATGCACCTACCTAACTATTGACTGGAAGTTTCACATCTCTTATCATCCTCAGTCATCTGGCATTGTTGAGAGAATGAATCATACCTTGAAAGAAAGGTTAACAAAGGTCATGATGGAAACAGGAAAGAAGTGGATAGATCTACTGCCAGCAGTGTTGTGTGAGATCAGAATGACACCCAGTGCCACCACCAAATTGTCTCCATTTGAAGTAATTTTTGGTAGACGCCAACACAACGTCTCTGCTTATCAGCCATAATGTAACTGCATCCGCTCCCTCTTCTTGTATACTTTACCCCTCTCTTTCTCTTTTGCTCTCCCCATCTCTCTCTACGTACACGAGCAGCTCATGGTTGGGTCATGCTGACTGTATCTCATCTTTACTAACCTGCTTCTTTCCTTTCTACGTAGAGCCTTAGAAAATTCCTCACTTTTCCCTGTCATCCTGTATATTTATATAGTAGATATAGGACACACAAATATATATGCTAACTGGCTTGTTAACTAACGGTAGGGTTTAGGCATTTTATATCTAATATTAGCTAGCTAGCTAACATTAGCCCAAACATGTGGCTAGAGTTAGTTTAGCCTCCTGTATTGACACTGTATTTTCATTATGTAGCCCCACCGATTTTCGGCAGTCGATTTTTCAGCCTTTTGACTTGGAACTATTCTGTTTACACTGGTGTTTGTAATGCTGAGTTACAGAAGATTGATGTAAAATAATCAACGGCTTCCACCAATGAAAGAACCTCATATGGCTCAGAACCCCAAATGAGCACAACACGCTTTGGGGTTCCTACTGTCTCACTGTGCAGTACACCACTGTCTTCATACAGTTTTCCTGAAGGTACAAAAGGAATTCTGTACAGGTGTTGCTGGGTCACAGGTGACACAACCATGGAGTGGCCATTTTACCTCTGCAGCTGAATGTGTGCATGGACTTTTGTTCAGTGCAACTGGAGTGCGTATGGAGGATAGGATGGACCTCCCTGAGGAGTTTTACAGGTCAGTCATCGAGGCTGTGTATGATGAGCTCCACAGAATAATTAAGGCCAGGAAAAATGTGAATGTGACCCAAGCATTCATCAGTGGTGGTCTGGTGCTTGGAGGAGCTTTATCATTTGTTAAGGTTATTCAGAGGAAAGATCTGGCCCAGTTCCTCTACTGTCCCTCCACAGACGGCCCCGGATCTGCAAAGCCAACAACAGTAAGGACCACTGTATATGGTGTGGCTGAAGCTAAGACCAGGCAGACACACTGGATACATCGCCTAATGGGGAGGATCTCAAGAACTGTCAGGAAGGTAAAGTAGTGGTCTATTTTATATATTTATGTTCTTAATGAATTTAGTAGCATGACAGTCCATGGAGGAACAAGACCAAGCTTTGAGTTCTGGTGTGCATAAAAGTAGCTCTTCAGAAGCAGAGAAAAACAGTTTGCTTTTTAGAAAGTGCGAATCTTAAACACCATTTTGTTTCTGATGGTATTTCTTTCTCCTTGTTTTAGATCTACACCAGAAGCCGAACTCTCTGGAGAAGATGTGTCAGAGCTCTTTCTCACAGAGGATAAGCTCCATGTTTAAAAAAATAAAAAGTAAACACTTCACAAGTGATGATGTGTTTATGCTCTCCTTTATGAAGAATTAGTTCCATGTTTAAAAAATGTGGAAATAAATAAAGATGTACTGATGTAAAAATGTAGACCAGTCACTTCACTCACTATCTGACAGGATATATAGACACATGTAGAGAGAGAATAAGGCACCATAAAACCCATAAACACGTACATTTCATAGAACAAGTTTCAGTATGTAAATTCTCTTTAAGGTGTTTACAACATGTAGACAGTGGAAGGATTTTTGATGTGCTTGTAATGGTAGCAGTTCCTGGGATGAGCAGAGACTGGACATTGAGACCGCTTCCAAACGCACAACAGCCTTGACAGACTCCTACGCCTGCTCCCTGCTTTCATAGACCCAGTCAGTGCAAACACCAGGAATTATAGGCAGAGGCATATCGGAATAGCGGCAAATGAATAACAACAACAGGGTCCCTTTGTAACACGTTTCAAGTAGAAACTACTACTGTGTAAATGATCTATCATATATCAGGTTTATATATGCTTATATTGTGTGGTATCTGGAATTTCTAACCGTCATTTGAAAATTAAGTACCAGAATCCTTTATCGTTTTATTTGAAACGGTATGCTTGATATTTAGCTTACTTTGAACTCTGTTCTCAGACATATATAGCGACGTGTACGGTGTATGTATGAATATTAAGTCTTTATCATCACGGTGCACTACTGGGATCCTTGTAAAAAGAGTTTGAGTTACCTCCAAAATGGAGGCGCTGGGTATTGTATTCACCCACTGACATCGAGTGCTGTATATTAATTTGGGGGGAGTCCAGTTGTAAATTTGTTGACTTCTCACTTACTTAAAAAATGGAATAAAGTGACTTGGCCCTAAGATGAATGAAAATGTAGTCACCAAAGCTGCCGCTTCTCAGGGCTGCAGTCGTGTGTGTATACCGTGCGAACTTCTCCGTCTGTCATTCACGTTTAATTCCGTTACACCGCTTACCTGAAGTGGGTCACCACAGTAATGTGTTGTCTCTGTGATTTATAAAGCTGTCTGCTGATGACATGTAGATTCTTCAGTCCAAAGATGACAGACAAGGCATCGACAACTTCATCAAGTATTTGTGAAGGCCACAAAGACTAGTAGATTTACTGTTTAATGCTGTGCAACTTAGCTATCTGCTAACAGTACAGTTCCATTAACAGCGAGTTAACGTCGTTCAGCATAAAAGGGTTTTTATTCCAGTACAAATGAACAAAATTGCTTTGATTTCCTTGAGATACACTACATACCAAGCGAAGCAAATCTTTAAAAACAAATTTAGAAAAACCCTCTGACTCGTTGGATTAATATACAAGCAGGAAATGTTCTGGTCAATACTTTGCTAGCTAGCTAGTGTTTGCTAACTATCTAGTGTTAACACAGACTTGCCAGCCAGACCTGGGCGTTTTGTTATTTTCATGCTGACTTATTTCACCTGATCAGTCATTGATGGAAAAATGATATGTTAAATTATATGCTGATGGTGTAGGGATCTGTGCTGTGTGTCTACGGATAGAGGGTAAGTGTCCTCCTTTATTTTCCTTACTAAATATTTGCAACTGGAGAATAAAAAACAAGGTAAGTCCATTTGGTGGTAATCTGTGCATGTGTGTGTGTGTGTCCTTGCTGCTCCTGAGGTTTCCAGGCAGCTTAACCCTGGAGAATCTCTTATCCTGGTTGTTCCCATCTCAGTGCCAGTTGAGATGTTTATTAACAGGACTAGTGACACCAGTCCAAACGCAGTCAGGTCAGTGTGTCTCTGAGTATGAGCAGAGAGTGTCATTCAGTTCCAGTCTGCAGCTGAAAGAGTCTGACAGTGGCGTTTACATCATATGGGACATCAGGAATAAGGAGATTGTATTCACCTTTAGGGTCACCGTAGAAGGTAAGACTTTAACCTGCCTGAGCACAGTCATGTTCAGGATACTCTCAGGTAACCTCATGTGTAAATCAAATAGCAAGATTTTATTTTCTTTGTTTCTATCTGTGTGATTTTTGGTTGCTTATAAGTCTGCTGTCGTTGTAGGAAAGAACACAGACACTGACATGACTTTTGCTCCAGTAAAAGGTGAGTATTTATTATAATCTGCTGTTTTGTATTTCCATTAGTTTTAACTATATACTTCAGTATTAAGACAATCAAAATATAGTAAAACTCACTGTTTTGAATAATAAACACATTTACTGACCTCATAAATGCCTCATGCAGTGTTTTAGTGGACTTACTATGCTATACAATACTGGCAGTGCATGTGCACGCGCACACACACAATCATCAGAGCCTTGGTTTTATCGAGTGTGGTCCTGTTGGTAATGTAAAGATTGTTATTCCCACTGAAGATCAGGGAGGTCAAAGCACAGGGATTTCTGATGTAATAATTCAATATAATAATAATATTCCCTTATTATGACTATAATATTTGCTTAATCTAATAACCTAATAATCCTGAAATATTCATAAACTACTAAAACCAGATCAATGGCTATTTTTTTCCACTTTGAATATAATTCCCCTCTGATTATGCCTGACTAGCAGGTGGGATTCCCAGGGTTCCAGATTAATGGGGCCAAGATACTGATGGCGGAATCTTCCAGAAGCTCCTCGTTTCTCGGCCAGGACTCTGGCACTGGGGATGTGAAATCCCATAATCTCCCATCATCCTCATCAGCAGCTCCGCCCAGTCTGGGGTCTGAACCAGTGACATGCTCAGCAACAATGTTTCTATGGTATTAAGAGCAGACCAGTAGATGGACAGGTAAAGTAGATGGACAGGTAAGTAAAACATCTTGATGTCAGCCATCAGGAGGTAGAGTAGTCTCTGTAAAGCTTTATTAAAAGGAAAAATAAATGAAAAAAACCCCCCAAAAAAAACAAAACAAAAGAAAAACCACAACATGTACAAAAATTCCAGCTGTCTTAGAAAAATTCTTCCTCTCTCATGTTATCACACACAAAAACACAGGCTGCACATTTAGGACAAACATCAAATGTGCTGCAGTAAAACGCGGTTCCCACCTCTGACGCATCGCGGTTAAGGGGGCGGATATTTACACATATTACTAATTTGTCATTTCTGTTTCTGATCATGTGTCTCATCAGAACACACAGCTGTCCCGACGTGACCAGGACACAGACACACACACACACACTATTTGAACTGGTTATCAATAAGGGTTCCCTTCATCTTTGCCTTCTTAGCTTCTAGTTCAGGCTGAAAAAAAGAAAAAGAGCAAAGCAGTTACACACACACACACACGGAACATGTACACATTAAAACACACACTGTGCCACACACTAACACGCATTGAATATCTATCTACACACTTCATTATATTTAACACACCACAAAGGTGTTTTTCATTATATATAACACACTGAACATGCCGTGTGAACGCAGTCTCATGTGGAACACACAGCCTGTGCTGTTCACCTAATCAGACAAATTTCCCCCTCGGTTCTACACGAGAGCTTTTACCCTCGCCTGACAGTCAGGTGTGTTCCACCGTGTGAGGGAGAGGGTGGGTATATTTATTTGGTTATCTTTGTGAGCATGACTTTCAGAAAGTGTGTGTTCTCACCAGCTCTGTGAGCATGACTTTCAGAAAGTGTGTGTTCTCACCAGCTCTTTTCTTTCGTGTGTGTGTGTATGTGTGGGGTCTCACCAGTTCCTGCAGTCTTTTCTTACTCATTCCTTTCCTCTCTAGTTGTTTCTCAATGACTTTTGCATTCTGAGTATAACAGTCTGCCACCTCCCTCTGAAAGAAGCAGCCAATTACAACGTTCACATCACTTATTGTTTTTAATATTCCCTTTTAGAAAAAAAAGGAATCAAATCAATTACTAATCAAAATTTATGTCACCAATTACTACAATATTCATTATAATGTTGATATGTATGAATTTGAATCTATCAGGTATTTCAAAGCAATCACAAGTGTATCACATCAGACAACTGGTCACATCACAACAGGGAGGCAATCCCACTACATTTGAAGGACATGTGGAACTATGCAACTGCTTACACCGGGCAAGGGCACCCCAGGCGAAGCCACACCAGCAGGTTCCAGGTCCAGCCCACATGACCCCTGGTTTGCATATGACTGTACTTCATCTAGGCCAACACACCTTCCTAAACTCATCAGGTAATTACCAACCCTTCACACCTCACTCAGCTGTGTGGAAGCAGGCCAGTGATCTGTGCAGGGTATAACGCACATCCTCAGCTAACTCATGTAACTCCAAATACCCTGCTTAAAGAATAAACACTGTGTACTAACAACAGCCAAACACGTATTCTGGCTAGAACTCTAGAATAATCTACATTTTTATCATGAGCGAATCACAATCCATGCGGTTTGGTTTCAGTACAAAGATCCAATCGCAGCACAGCACTCACTGCCTCGATCCCTTCCTCTTCCTCATCAATGATTAACATGGTAACAGATCTGTACTTGCCCATGTCTTTGATGCGTTTCATCATCACCTGGAAGACCGTTGTAAACAAACACACACACACACACACACACACACACGATAGTTAGGCAGCTAGACATGACAAAAAAGTGAAAGGTTCATTCAGCCAATATGAATGATCTGAGTTCAATACTTAATTAAATCTCTGTATTAACAATTCACTATTTGCCATACAGTAGACAGCTCTGCCTTGAGATCTGAAGTAAATTTCTTTTTTATGTAATATGGAATGTAACGTGAAAAATACATTCTGGTTTAAAAAACTTCTCTTTTCTACCACTGTCAGTGTTACAACGCTACCACCTGTTAGTAGATCGACTCAGTCTGGTTTTGTAGATTCATTTTTTTCACTTTATCAGATGCCTAAATGACAGAAAAATACATATAAACAAGTGTAAAACAAGCAATGTAAACACAAAACTCCACCAACAAACATATGTACAAGACAAGCCTTATAGGTGCAAAAAAAACACATAACCAAGGAGTGGAACTGATCGATCTTGAATCGCTAAATTGCAACTGTACCTAGAACAGTTTTATTGTTTTAGGATGGTTTGCAGTTTTGGGGAGTTTTGTTTTGTATTTTTGTTGATAGAAATATATGACTAGGGTTGCACAAGGCAGTGTGAACAGCAGGGCTCTTACACGTGTTTCCTGAACTTCCAGGGAGTCCCGTAGGGATGCAAGAATTCCCTGAACACCGATGTGACAATTTTAATGAAAGAGGAATCATTTTGGTCAATTTTTAAAATCTAAATGCAGTTAGCATAAGTTCCAGTGGGATGACAGGCATGTTGAATTCTAACTTCTGCTCTTTGGATATCAATAGGTGAAATGGTTATGACTGTGTGGATTATTCTGTAATCTGGATTAGGATGAAGTGAATCAAAAGAGTTCCACTTTATTGAGGAAAGCACAGAGTATATATGTGTCCTATATCTACTATCTAAATCTACAGGATGACGGGGAAAAATGAGGAATGTTCTAAGGGTTAGTAAAGATTAGATGCAGTCAGCATGACCCAGCCATGAGCTGCTTGCGTGTGTAGAGAGAGATAGGGAGAGCGAAAGAGAAAGGGAGGGGTAAAGTATGCAAGAAGAGGGAGCAGATGACCTCGGGTGAGGAGCCCTCGGTCAAGCAGTTACATTATGGCTGATAAGCAGAGACGGAGTCTATCAAAAATGACCTCAAATGGAGAAAATTTGGTGGCGGCATTGGGTGTCATTCTGATCTCACACAACACTGCTGGCAGTAGATCTAGCTACTTCTTTCCTGTTTCCATCATGAGATGTGAAACTTCCAGTCAATAGTTAGGTAGGTGCATAGTTTCTGAGTTACCTTAGAAATGAAACATGGTCCCTGATCTGAATGTATTACCCGAAGCACACCATACCTGAATATTATCTCCTTGGCTAGGATTTTAACCACAGTGCGGGCGTCTTCCTTAGAACAAGGAAACACATCAGTCCCCTTGGAAAACCTGTCTACAATCACTAGCAAGTACTTCCAACTGACTGAAAGGGATATTCAGGAGCCAGTAAAGTATCATATTTGGCTTGTGTTTTACCTTGGTTGTTTCTGGCACAAGTTAAACAGCAATCTAGGAGGAGTTTTACAGTTATATGTATACAAAACTGTTTTTGAATGTTAGCCGTCACCCCCTTTGTGCGATGTGAAATCCCATGAAAATGATGCACAAGAAATGGCAAAAATAGATTTAGGAACGGTGACATGCCCCTCCAGGTCACGGATTAGACCATTTTAATCAGGACTACAGCCCTAATCAACTCTGAGAGCAGTCCTGTTGTGTACCCTGAGTTTGTAAGAAACGCACATTGATATTATTCAGCACAAAGCAATGAGAAAACATGGCGATAGCTTCACACATCGAGGATATAGTGTACGGGCATGAGGGAGCATTAACAGCTGACCAACGTGCGGTCTCGTCTGCTAAGGCATTGCCAGTGGCCGTGTCAGACTCAAAGGTTGAGTCATGACCCTTGACCTTTAACGATAGCTAGCTGAGCTGGTAGTGTACATGCAGACAAAGGTGCAGACACTAGTCCTGGATTAGAAATGGTCTTGCCGTCCGAGGTGCGGAACCCCCTGGAGTGCCAAATCTTCACAAAGTTATGAGCAACCCCAAACGCATAATGGGAATCAGTGTAGATGGTGACAACCTGATCCCGGAGCAGATGGCAGACCCTGGTAAACGCCATCAGCTCAACTGCTTGAGCAGACCTATAAGGGAGAGAGTAAGCCTCCCAAATGAGGTTAGGCAGAGAGCAGACAGAATAACCACAGGGAAATTCAGAGTCAGACGGTTTAAAACATGGGCCATCTACAAAAATGTGATAGCCGCCTATTTTTAATATCAGTCATGTTAGGAGGCATAACTCTACACAGTTTCTCACCCAGCATCATGAATAGAGCAGAAATATTCACAGGGTGGCTGGAGCCATGCTCCGAAGTCTCAACCTGCCGTAGAGAGGCGAGGTTAGTAGAGAGGGCGGGTGTGGCTTGTCGTCCACTCCTCCTCCAGAAGTCCCCCTCTCAACTTCCTGCTTCAGCTCAGATGTGTGTGTAGCCTTCGAAACAGAAACATCTGCCTGAGCAGTAGCCTGTCTTATCAGTGCATGCTTCACAAGTGGAGGAGGAGATCCTTTCAGCTGTGTGGCAGCAAAAACAGGTATTTCAGTCCCTTATTCCAGGTCTGCCAAGAATTCTTCATATATTGAAAATCCCAGCTAGGGTCCCCATATCCCTCATAAATAAACATAGCACTAAGCACTATAAACTCCCGTTGAAAAGACATCTGAATACTTCTTGTATTTGCATGTATAGTGTTGTATTTGCATGTATAGTGTTCACTATGTTTATAAAAAGCAATATGGTGATGTAAAAGTATACTGTAAATTTCATTATTATTTCACTCTTGGCTAAATAATAAACCCAACCAACGACTGAAATTACACAGACATGGTGAGCAGTTGTTTTTGTAGTCAGGATAAATCAATTCTAAAGGAGTTCCTTCTAAAAGAGAAGCTGCTGACCTGCTCCCTGCGCTCTTCCACATTCTTAGAAGTGTCCCAGCCTTTGCGTGTGTTGAACTTGGACACCTAACTAGTAAATAAAGGTTTAGCAATTTTACAAAGAACCATAATGAAAATCAAGCTGCACTGATGAAGAAATAATGTTAGCTAGCTACAGCACCCTTATCGATGGTTTAGCTAATGTTTATTTTGTTTTTTAAATAGCATGACATTCAACTGTAGAGGCAAAAAGTGTGGAAATACTTTAACAATGACAAAGATTAAGTACTTTAACGTTAAGTATTTATGAGGAGTTGTGAATGCTGAGATGTCCACCACTAAGTTTAATAAAATGGATTTTACAAAAAACAAAAAAACAAAAACGTTCTTGTACTGAATAAAAGTGGAGGTCTTCTTTCACCTTTGCAGTGTTCTCTCTCTCTCTCTCTCTCTCTCTCTCTCATATATATATATATATATATATATATATATATATATATATAAAATAATTTTTACTGGTGTGTAAATGCATAATTGAAGCAATGACTTTGTATTTCATCAAGTGTCATGTGACACAAAAATCTGCTGATTATTTAAACGAATCAGAAGCCTCTGAGTCATAAACAAATGCCTAGTGCCAGAAGCATTTTATAGTCCCATATGTGCAAGCTGAACAATATTCATAATTTGCTGTTGTTTTAGTCCTGTTTGGCCATCATTTTGCCTTGTTAATATGGCCATGTGTCTGAAAATCCTTTGTCATGGAGAATAATGCATGGTGTTGTAGGATAATGTATGTCTTGGACTGTTTCTCGATGAGGCAATAAATGAACAAAATATGGAAGTATTAGTTTTAGCTCTCAGCATTTCTTGTGTTTAAAGGGTCTTAGGCTAGTGATATGTGTATTATTTTTTCTGTGATGTTCTTCTATCCTTCTATGCTACTCTGTTGTCTTTCAGTAACAGTTCCAAAAATTCTGCCTTTGCTTTAGTTCTGCTTTATTAATATATTTGCTTGTGAGAGAATTAGACCAGGGACAAGCATGATATCTCAAACATTTCCTGAGATGTCAATGTTACTCTTCATGAATCTTCATAAATCAAAAACACACTGTGGAACTCTGGCCACATTTCATTTGAGCATACCCATGCACTGTGTAATCTTCAATATGCAATAGTAGACTAATTAAATAAGTTGTACATTTTTCAGGGTTATTAGCATGGAACATATACTTTCAAAGCATCGGCACAGTGGAAGCACTGAGATAGTGAGTGTTGCAAGTGTGTCGTGCCCAGCAGGGTGGCTGGAGTTTTCCTGCATGTCACTGTCACTGCAGAGTGGTCAGCCACCCAAAATATATTGGCAACTGCAGTCGTTTGGTCAGAAGCAAACCACTGATAAAGGGCTAGAAAATGTGTAGAAATGTGGATGGCGGCAGAATGGACCATGGACTCTAACTATGCAACCACAAGGTGCCTCTTGTAACGCTTGGAGTTAGTCCTATTTAAATTATGCTCCAACCCAGATTAGCAAAGAGCTTTGGCACTGGTAGAGAGAAGCCTGTGAAGCATGTGGAGGAGACGCGAGTCAGACTCAACTCAGTTATGCAATAATCTTGCCGGTTTATTCACTACGTGACAGCGGCTTGCTCTTGGAATCCTGTTGACAGTGCATACATGAAATGTAGAAACGTCCAAAGCTCATAAACACATTAACAGAGAAATGAAATTAAGGACAAAAGAATCGCTGGGTCCAGTAAGGTCCGTCATGTACAGTACAAAAAAAAGTCTTCTCCTGTGTGGCATTCATGCACATGCATTTTCCGTAAAACACAACTTAAAGGGACAGCAGACAAATTACTGCCCGTTACACTCTGCACAGCAGTAGGTATTTAGAATATAGTCCTGTGAGAGTGTATACACAGCAGTAAATTGTTTCTATTTCTATTTCTATGTGTATCAGAGGGTTTCTTCTAAAACCACTAGGAATGTTCAAAAGACCTCTGCGTCATACAGAGAACTGGCACAGCCAATAGGAAGGAAGCTTTCATACCGGGGGTGGAGAGAGTGGCGAAAAGTTCATTAATATTCATAAAGCTGTTAACACAATAGGAGCGGGTACTGGCGCAGACAATCACATGCTGCTGTGTAAGTGATTTGTAGCTAGCTAGTGTTTGTCCACACTCCAATTATAATCAGTCGTTAGGCTTACTGACCTTTAGAATTCACATCAAAAGATGAGAGGTGTCAGTAGATTTGGAAAAGAGGAAAGGTGGCTGCACAAAGCTGCCACCAATAAGACCAAACCACAGTGCTCAGAAAGCAAACAACGTTCAGGTACGTGTATACACATTTTATTTAAACGCTGAAATGAAGGAGCATGTGTTTTTGAATCTTTAAATGATATGGTATACCTTAAAAATATTTGTACTGGTGCCTCTAGAGTGAAACAAATAGAAATACATTTTTAGTACATTTTAATAAAAGGTTGTTTGGCTATGATGGAAGGTTGTGTATGGTTATGTGTGCTTGTGTGTCAGTATGTAAATTCTTGTGTGAAAAATACCTTGTATACTTTGTTTAGGCTCTTGATGTGGCTGTGCGCAGTCCAGAAACTAGAGATAGCACACATTTTGCTCCATGTGTTCTACCTCCAATCAATGGTAGCCATCCACTACCATTTCAGAGAAAAAAAGGTAAAGAACTATAAAGTCTATACATTCTAGAGAAAATTACATGGCAATTAATACCTGTTGGTTTTTAACACATGGTTTCATATGAAGAGTCAGAATATATTTTTAAACTGAGCCTTCTCATCTGGCTCTTGATGTGGGTGTGCACAGTCCAGAAACTAGAGACAGCACACATTTTGTGTGTCTGTCTGTGTGTGTATATGTTACTTTCCAGGGAATAAACTTGTCTGTACATGTTTAAAAAATGTCAGTATAAGAAGTCAGTATAACTTTGGGAAGGAAGACTATGTTCCAAACACAAGTCACTCATTGTCTTCCAGTGAATCAAATAAACACATCAGTATAATGGATTGTAATTGACATGGTTTGCCAGAATTGTACGTTTAGTATTCAGAAGAAAAGATATCGCCAGTAGATATGGCGCCAGTAGATATGGAAAAGAGGAAAGGTGGCTGCACAAAGCTGCCACTAATAAGACTATAAAGAACTATAAAGTCTATACATTCTAGAGAAAATTACATGTACAGTACACTGTTATATTTGAAAATAGTGCTGTGCCTTTTATATTTGAAAGTTGACAAAATATCTGATATATGTGTGTTTGTGTGTGTGTGTGTGTGTGTGTCTGTCTGTGTGTGTATATGTTACTTTCCAGGGAATAAAATTGTCTGTACATGTTTAAAAAATGTCAGTATAAGAAGTCAGTATAACTTTGGGAAGGAAGACTATGTTCCAAACACAAGTCACTCGTTGTCTTCCAGTGAATCAAATAAACACATCAGTATATTGGATTGTAATTGAAATGGTGTGCCAGAATTGTACGTTTATTATTCATGTTTGAAGAATTACATAAAGTTTGCTCTCTTAGCCTTCATCTTTATTCAAGGCTTTATGACTTATCTTGGGATATGCATCAAACCTTACCAATGTACTGCTAGTCAGATTCTCTCCACCTAGTTCCACAGTTAAATTGTGCCAGATTCTGACATCGTTGTGCGATTCAACATAGCTGGCATGTACATTATTATAGCTGTAATTAAGTGAGCCACGCTAAAGACCACAAATTACTGAAGAAAAGATATCTGACATTTAAGGAGAGAGACTCAGAGCTGAGTCCTACTGAGAGAGCAGCTCTGTGACTTCTTCATCCAAAAGTTCAGTAGACAGGCGAATCCCAAAGTTACAATTATCTATGTTATGCTAATTTTTGCTGATATGACTTCAAAACCATCCCCACTCTAACCAATTTCTTTGGGTTTGCCAGTAACACTAGTTGACCATAGCATAAAGATGATGTTTTGTTCTGTCCTATTTGTTGATATTTCAAACTGAATAGTAAGAAAAGGCAATACACAGTGACCAATAAGCAATAAAAAGTTAATGAAAAGCTACAGACACACTGCTAAATGGGCTGACCCAGATATTTATCACCAGAGACCTAGAGCCCTAAACACTTGCCCAAGTCATTGTTTTGACTTATCTGGGTCCTAATCAGATGATTCATACTATAGCTAAGCAATTTGACCCAGGAGTACATTTCACTGCGCATCATTTTTATAAACCATGACAAAAACAATACAGTTTTCCATCTATGTCACCAGCCCAGCACACAGCCAGTCTCATCGATGGAGCTTTCATAACTTAGAAAGGACCAGCTCAATAAACCCTTGCTGCTAGATGCTATACACAAATGGTGCACTGTCTGAACTGGACCTAGAGTAGGAAATGAAAAGTAATTAACTAGTAATAGTAAAAGCATGGACTGAGAGATTTATTGAGTCCATTCTCTCTGTCATTCCATCTCTCTCTATCTCTCTCTCTCTGAGGCATTTTCATTATTTATTGCCTAGCTAACAAATCTGCAGAGACATCTGAAGGCCTCTGAGTTCAGCTTGATAAAGAAAATGTTTTTAACCCAACAAAAACCCAATCTGTTTACTGAAAGGTTGAAGCTCATTTTCTTAAAGAGCAGGGTGCAGCGTGGATCTCTAGCTTGCAGACCACATCTATACCAGCTCCATTCCTGAGTCACCTGCTACATGCTAGCTATCTTAGCTACCTTTGCGGATTTTCAACTTTCATTATTAGGTTTTACACGTGTGATGTTTACAGCGTGTACTGTTTCTGATACACGTTGGCTTGATTTTCGTGTGGTTGAATGAGCAGATAAATTGATTAAAATCTAAAGGGAAAAAACCTTGAACCGTGCAATGTTTAGCAGGTTTAGCAAATTGATATTGATGTAGAGATGGTACTTGTGGCATAATTATGATGTAATAAAGGGGCTGTGAAGTCACACAAGTTATCACATTAATCAGGCAATTCACCATTCCCATAGTACTCATTTGCTTCGTTGCTGCTTATTGTATTTGGCTGAGGTCTGTTCCCCAAAAACTAAAAGGCTTATCGATCTTTAGAATTCACATCAAAAGACGAGAGGCGCCAGTAGATATGGAAAAGAGGAAAGGTGGCTGCACAAAGCTGCCACCAATAAGACCAAACCACAGTGCTCAGAAAGCAAACAACGTTCAGGTACGTGTATACACATTTTATTTAAATGCTGAAATGAAGGAGCATGTGTTTTTGAATCTTTAAATTATATGGGATACCTTAAAAATATTTGTACTACTGCCTCAAGAAAGAAACAAACAGAAATACATTTTTAGTACATTTTAATAAAAAGTTGTTTGGCTATGATGGAAGGTTGTGTATGGTTATGTGTGCTTGTGTGTCAGTATGTAGATTCTTGTGTGAAAAATACCTTGTATACTTTGTTTAGGCTCTTGATGTGGGTGTGCACAGTCCAGAAACTAGAGACAGCACACATTTTGCTCCACTTGTTCTACCTCCAATCAATGGTAGCCATCCACTACCATTTCAGAGAAAAAAAGGTAAAGAACTATAAAGTCTATACATTCTAGAGAAAATTACATGGCAATTAATTCCTGTTGGTTTTTAACACATGGTTTCATACGAAGAGTCGTAATATATTTTTAAACTGAGCCTTCTCATCTGAACATAGCTCAATTTCAAGATGGCAAAATCAGCTGTTGCCATCTGTTAATTAATAGAACTGGATGATTCTTTAGTATAACTCTGCCCCGTAAATTTAGGTTCATATGAGCAGCTGCAGAAGACTGGTCTGGATGGATGTCATGACAATGAAGCTTCCAAAGAGCAGCTGGAGATGGAGAGATATAATCTTGAAGCTGAGTATAAGGAACACCAAGCGCTTCTGCAGAGCCTCCTGTCAGAAAGGGATGAACTCTGCCAGTTGAACAGCGAGCAGCAGATGATAATAGCTGACTGGTTGGAAAGGGAAAACGTGCCAATGCCTGTGTGTACAAGGCGGAGTCGCCATGGCTACCAGGACCAGCTAAAAATTCTAGAGGACCTAAAGTTGCAGTGGCAGTGCAAATCACAGCTCTACCAGCAGCAAGTTGAAGAACTCCGGCCCCGGTGCCAGGAGAAGAAGAAGCAGTGGGACTGTGAATATCAAGCCTTCATCATGATGATGCAAGAAGTACTCCTTGCGGCTCTCGCCCGGCGGCTGGGAAAGCGGGCAGCTCTTGTTGAGGTGAAACGGCTCCTTGCAGCTGAGCAGAAGACGGAGAATAAGCTCACTGCTGCAAAAATACGGAACCTTGCGCTGCAGATGAGGGTACAAAGCCGGGAAGAAGCTATTGGAGAACTGGAGGAGAGGACAAAGGCTGAAAAACTGAAATTTGAAAATGAGAATTATAAGACTATGATCTTGGAGTATGAAGAGGAGGTTATTCGAATAAAGAAAGGAATTACCAGCACTAGAGAGGTATGACGTCCTATTAAACTCAGTAGATTAAGACTAATGTGGGTGCAACTTCTGTTGATTTTTTAGATAGCCATGGAACTGTCAAGTAGACTTGAAAACATAACAAGACCCATCCCATAAATCCCACCACAAAACTTGGAAATTTCGAGCCCACATTTAAAACTGAAAATGCAGTAAATTTATTGCCACGGAGTAGGATGGGAAGATGTATTGTACAGTAGAGTCCTGAAGGCATAGAAAATAATCTCAGTATTGTGTACCTCCACTCTCAGTTCCAGTCACATCTCAAAGAAACGATCAACTTTGTGGAGCTGGAGATCCAGGCCAAACTAGCCAATCTGGCCAAGATAAAGGCAATGATCGGCAACAAGCGGAAAGCTCTGGCAGGGGTAATGATAACTAAAGACAAGCTGCGTGCAGACAATCTGCGCCTGTGCCAGCGCTGCAGCCTGCTGAGAAACAAGAAGCTGCTCCAGGATTTTGAGAAGGTGAAGGATGCATGCGAGGACCTGCAGAGCCAACTAGACATTCTCAAGAGGCAGCATGAAAAGCTCTCTGTCAAGTGTAGCACAGTAAAGAGCAAGCTGAAGCAGAGCAGGCCACTGCGGCATTGTGTATAACACAGTTGAACACACACGTGTACACGTATATACACATACATGCTGTATGCTCTTTGTGCAGAACTAAAATAAAAACAGTACACTGTTATATTTGAAAATAGTGCTGTGCCTTTTATATTTGAAAGTTGACAAAATATCTGATATATGTGTGTTTGTGTGTGTCTGTCTGTTTGTGTATATGTTACTTTCCAGGGAATACAATTGTCTGTACATGTTTAAAAAATGTCAATATAAGAAGTCAGTATAACTTTGGGAAGGAAGACTATGTTCCAAACACAAGTCACTCGTTGTCTTCCAATGAATCAAATAAACACATCAGTATAATGGATTGTAATTGACATGGTTTGCCAGAATTGTACGTTTAGTATTCATGTTTGAAGAATTACATAACTTTTGCTCTCTTAGCCTTCATCTTTATTCAAGGCTTTATGACTTATCTTGGGATATGCATCAAACCTTACCAATGTACTGCTAGTCAGATTCTCTCCACCTAGTTCCACAGTTAAATTGTGCCATATTCTGACATCGTTGTGCGATTCAACTTTCATTATTAGGTTTTACATGTGTGATGTTTACAGCGTGTACTGTTTCTGATACACGTTGGCTTGATTTTCGTGTGGTTGAATGAGCAGATAAATTGATTAAAATCTAAAGGAAAAAACCTTGAACCGTGCAAGGTTTAGCAGGTTTAGCAAGTTGATATTTATGTAGAGATGGTACTTGTGGCATAATTATGATGTAATAAAGGGGCTGTGAAGTCACACAAGTTATCAGATTAATCACGCCTTTCACCATTCCCATAGTACTCATTTGCTTCGTTGCTGCTTATTGTAATTGGCTGAGGTCTGTTCCCCAAAAACTAAAAGGCTTATCGATCTTTAGAATTCACATCAAAAGACAAGAGGCGCCAGTAGATATGGAAAAGAGGAAAAGGGGCTGCACAAAGCTGCCACCAATAAGACCAAACCACAGTGCTCAGAAAGCAAACAACGTTCAGGTACGTGTATACACATTTTATTTAAATGCTGAAATGAAGGCGCATGTGTTTTTGAATCTTTAAATTATATGGGATACCTTAAAAATATTTGTACTGCTGCCTCAAGAAAGAAACAAATAGAAATACATTTTTAGTACATTTTAATAAAAAGTTGTTTGGCTATGATGGAAGGTTGTGTATGGTTATGTGTGCTTGTGTGTCAGTATGTAGATTCTTGTGTGAAAAATACCTTGTATACTTTGTTTAGGCTCTTGATGTGGGTGTGCACAGTCCAGAAACTAGAGACAGCACACATTTTGCTCCACTTGTTCTACCTCCAATCAATGGTAGCCATCCACTACCATTTCAGAGAAAAAAAGGTAAAGAACTATAAAGTCTATACATTCTAGAGAAAATTACATGGCAATTAATTCCTGTTGGTTTTTAACACATGGTTTCATACGAAGAGTCGTAATATATTTTTAAACTGAGCCTTCTCATCTGAACATAGCTCAATTTCAAGATGGCAAAATCAGCTGTTGCCATCTGTTAATTAATAGAACTGGATGATTCTTTAGTATAACTCTGCCCTGTAAATTTAGGTTCATATGAGCAGCTGCAGAAGACTGGTCTGGATGGATGTCATGACAATGAAGCTTCCAAAGAGCAGCTGGAGATGGAGAGATATAATCTTGAAGCTGAGTATAAGGAACACCAAGCGCTTCTGCAGAGCCTCCTGTCAGAAAGGGATGAACTCTGCCAGTTGAACAGCGAGCAGCAGATGATAATAGCTGACTGGTTGGAAAGGGAAAACGTGCCAATGCCTGTGTGTACAAGGCGGAGTCGCCATGGCTACCAGGACCAGCTAAAAATTCTAGAGGACCTAAAGTTGCAGTGGCAGTGCAAATCACAGCTCTACCAGCAGCAAGTTGAAGAACTCCGGCCCCGGTGCCAGGAGAAGAAGAAGCAGTGGGACTGTGAATATCAAGCCTTCATCATGATGATGCAAGAAGTACTCCTTGCGGCTCTCGCCCGGCGGCTGGGAAAGCGGGCAGCTCTTGTTGAGGTGAAACGGCTCCTTGCAGCTGAGCAGAAGACGGAGAATAAGCTCACTGCTGCAAAAATACGGAACCTTGCGCTGCAGATGAGGGTACAAAGCCGGGAAGAAGCTATTGGAGAACTGGAGGAGAGGACAAAGGCTGAAAAACTGAAATTTGAAAATGAGAATTATAAGACTATGATCTTGGAGTATGAAGAGGAGGTTATTCGAATAAAGAAAGGAATTACCAGCACTAGAGAGGTATGACGTCCTATTAAACTCAGTAGATTAAGACTAATGTGGGTGCAACTTCTGTTGATTTTTTAGATAGCCATGGAACTGTCAAGTAGACTTGAAAACATAACAAGACCCATCCCATAAATCCCACCACAAAACTTGGAAATTTCGAGCCCACATTTAAAACTGAAAATGCAGTAAATTTATTGCCACGGAGTAGGATGGGAAGATGTATTGTACAGTAGAGTCCTGAAGGCATAGAAAATAATCTCAGTATTGTGTACCTCCACTCTCAGTTCCAGTCACATCTCAAAGAAACGATCAACTTTGTGGAGCTGGAGATCCAGGCCAAACTAGCCAATCTGGCCAAGATAAAGGCAATGATCGGCAACAAGCGGAAAGCTCTGGCAGGGGTAATGATAACTAAAGACAAGCTGCGTGCAGACAATCTGCGCCTGTGCCAGCGCTGCAGCCTGCTGAGAAACAAGAAGCTGCTCCAGGATTTTGAGAAGGTGAAGGATGCATGCGAGGACCTGCAGAGCCAACTAGACATTCTCAAGAGGCAGCATGAAAAGCTCTCTGTCAAGTGTAGCACAGTAAAGAGCAAGCTGAAGCAGAGCAGGCCACTGCGGCATTGTGTATAACACAGTTGAACACACACGTGTACACGTATATACACATACATGCTGTATGCTCTTTGTGCAGAACTAAAATAAAAACAGTACACTGTTATATTTGAAAATAGTGCTGTGCCTTTTATATTTGAAAGTTGACAAAATATCTGATATATGTGTGTTTGTGTGTGTGTGTGTGTGTGTCTGTCTGTGTGTGTATATGTTACTTTCCAGGGAATAAAATTGTCTGTACATGTTTAAAAAATGTCAGTATAAGAAGTCAGTATAACTTTGGGAAGGAAGACTATGTTCCAAACACAAGTCACTCGTTGTCTTCCAGTGAATCAAATAAACACATCAGTATAATGGATTGTAATTGACATGGTGTGCCAGAATTGTACGTTTAGTATTCATGTTTGAAGAATTACATAACTTTTGCTCTCTTAGCCTTCATCTTTATTCAAGGCTTTATGACTTATCTTGGGATATGCATCAAACCTTACCAATGTACTGCTAGTCAGATTCTCTCCACCTAGTTCCACAGTTAAATTGTGCCAGATTCTGACATCGTTGTGCGATTCAACACAGCTGGCATGTACACTATTATAGCTGTAATTAAGGTAGCCACGCTAAAGACCACAAATTACTGAAGAAAAGATATCTGACATTTAAGGAGAGAGACTCAGAGCTGAGTCCTACTGAGAGAGCAGCTCCGTGACTTCTTCATCCAAAAGTTCAGTAGACAGGCGAATCCCAAAGTTACAATCATCTATGTTATGCTAATTTTTGCTGATATGACTTCAAAACCATCCCCACTCTAACCAAATTCTTTGGGTTTGCCAGTAACACTAGTTGACCATAGCATAAAGATAATGTTTTGTTCTGTCCTATTTGTTGACATGTTGAAGCTCATTATTTTAACGAGCAGGGTCCAGCATTGATCTGTAGGTTGCAGACCACATCTCTACCAGCTCCATTCCTGAGTGACATGCTATCAAAAAGCTAGCTCCTGCTATCACTGCAATAAGCAGGGTGCTCCAAGTTGAATGTATATAGAGGCAGCATTGTGCTTTTTGAGGAGTACTGGTCATGCAGCAGTGACATGAGAGCATCTCTCTCTCTTTCTCTTTCTGTCTTTTTTGTTTGTTGAAGGTCCACTATGACAGTGTAACTGTCCATGGTGCTCAGTGATGTCAGTGGAAACACTGATTGAAATAGGCTACAAGTTGGTACTATTCTTTATCTGAACATGGTGATTACAATTTATAAAATGTCACCTGCACTTTCAATTTGTTTTTGCAACTACCCTCTCAGCCCTCTGGTGATTCCATCTGTTTCTCTATATCACCTGCAAAGAATTAAATGTTGCTGTACTAAGAGAACAAGTCATTAGAAACCAGCACTATGGACAATCACTTCCTAGAAAAATGAATACCTAACAATTTACGTGTTCAAAAAAGTATGGGGAGTTAGAGTATAGAATGCGTCATCCACAAGTTACACAAGTTATGTTTTAAATCCTGACCACATTAACAGTAACAAGCAGAGCAAATCATGTGCAAGCTCTTATCATGTTCATATAAATGGCCCACCATGCCTTCTACATGCACACTGCTTCCCCCACATATGCCAAAGGTCTGTAAAAGTCTAATAAGAATGATGTATACGATATGCAATATTATAAATATGTATCCTTAAAAATACTTATAGGTAATGCTTGAAATAATATGTAGCATAGAAGTAGCACATAACCTTTTGTACTAAATTATAATACTTTTTAATAGCCATTGTAAGAAATGTTCATTTAAGAACACTGAATAAATTATCTCTAAATCCTCATAGTGATCACAAATATAGATGCTCTGAGGAAAAAAGTCTCTGTACCTGTCCTGGGCTCTAGGATAAGCAGTTAAAAACTTTGGCTTCATCAGGGTTTTTAGTAACCAATCCAGAAACCTCTCTTCCTGCTTCTAAATTATTTTGCATGTCAAAAAATACAAAACAAAACCAGCAGTAAAAAGTTATCCTGACCATGGCATGTCAATCCCACAAAGAAGCATTTGCAGTGCTAGTTCACATCATATACAACTCATTCTTAAAGAGGGTTTAGTATTAATAAACTATGGCTTCTGATATTGATGCTGTGGGCCTCTGAAGAGGGAAGCATACTTCACATCTTACAGCCCTTCCTTCAGAGACAGCCATTTTGGTCTTCAGCTCGGCAGCATACTGGTGTGCTGTTGAGCTGCCCTCCTGCGTTGGCTTGATTGTAACACCCTCTTTATTTTTTAGAGCAGAGTGAAGGAAAATAGAAAGTCATCCTGTTTTCTCCCTCAGGAATGCTTTGCTATCCAAGAGAAGACAAAAAGCCCTCCTTTGAGTAATGCTAATGGTTGTCACACTGCTCAGCCGACATCTGTTCTAGGTTGTCTTGCCGGTAGGGGCCACTAAGTTCCTCTGGACAACGCAGCTTCCCTGGTAGAATAAAACATCAGGTGCTTTTTCTGATGTTATCCTCCAGTTGTTTGTGACTCTTGTTTGGGATTGAATGGTTCACTAAAGCCTTGTGGTGTGTAAATCGGTTTCTGCATCTACTTGGTGCAAAACCAGTGCAGACCTAACTTTAAATTGAATACTGCAAGCCAGTGTGAAATTGGTTTTGAAGATTGTGTTCAGACTCTGTTCTGATCGTGGCCATGTTCAGCTCACAAGCATAACATGCTGCACTCGAATGCTCACTTCAGCTTCTGAGTCCTCCTTGAACCCATGAGCCACTCCTCATTGCACTGAGGAGCCTCTGAGTACAAACTTTCTCATCTTCACTTCTGCAGACCTCTAAAATGGCTAGTGACAGGAAAGATTAATGTTATATAAAAGTTATACAAGTGAGTTTTATAATATTTTGCTGGGCAGGAAATTGTTATAGTTTCCAAATTTTGTCTTAACAGTTGCTCTTCATGCTTATCTTTATGATCTAGTTGGAATCTTGCTAGTTAACTAGATAGGTTAGCTAGCAAGACATTTGGACAGATTCAAATCCTTGTTCTTCACTGGAAATTCATTAATTCAGCCACAGCACAAACACATCAACCAAAATTAAACATTGTCAATGTGCCACATTTTTGTTGTGGCTTAACAGTAATGTGTGTTGTCACTTAATGATGTCTTCTCTAATTTCATAATTTTTGCTTTGCAGTTGCTGTTGTGTTGTGAATCTGGGCAGCTGTTCAAAGAGTAGGATGAGGCTTAGAGGTTTTCAAGATTCTTTATTGTTGTTTTGTTGAATTACAAAATAGCTGAACAATTTCTCTAAAGCTGCTGCTCGTTTCCTTTTACCCCACAACCCATCTGTTGAACAGAAACAGCAAAGTCCAGCAGCTCACTTGTGGCAAGTCCAGACACTCTGACACAGTTCTCTGGTGGGGCTTTATTTCATCCATTTACTTCTTTCACTTTTTCCCTTGACATCTTGAATGCAGACAGACTTCCTGCTTTATTTAGATACTCATTCCATTGAGCAACCTTCAGGTCTGTGCAAACAACCAGAGGGAAGCAATGTCCAGCAGCAGGATAATCAACATGAGAAAGGTTCAGGAATCTCCAGGACAAATATTCCATCTTGTAAAACAGCATGTTACTTTGAGGAAGAGTTAAAATGTTTTTATTTTATACTCTGTAATGCTGAAGCAAAAAATCTCAAAAATGGAGATCTTCTTTAATTTATAAGATGGAAGGGGGTTGGGCTCATAGATTAATTTATGGGCCAACACAAGCCGAATGTCACAGAATGCTCGCCTGTCACGAGTCAAGTGGTTTGGCCCGCCGCGTGCAGTGGGGGGATCTTGTATGTTTGTTTTGTAGCCACGCTTCCATGGTTGGCACACACCTGCACAGGGTTTACTGTCTACTTAAACCCCTGTCAGTGTGTGCACCGTTGTTGGTCATTGTCTCTAGCTTAGTCTCTTGTCTAAAAAAATACCCATTGCAAGTAACGTCTGTGTTTGTTTTCACTGTTTCCGTATTATGTGTAGATCGTTAGTGTTAAATGTTTAATAATGTTCACTGTTATAGTTGTATGTGATTGCCACTTGTGTTTTCCGTGTTTAATGTTAATAAATGTTTCACAAAGTCAAGGGAGTCTGTGTGTCCTGGCCCATGCCTTACGGCGCTCAGGCCAGCAGCAACATTACAGAATGACAAACCACCACAGGACGCTTACTCCCTCGGCAAATGACGGACTTCCTAGCAGGAGGTGTGTGAGTTAATGTCTAAATGTAACATTCATAACCATTTTTGTATACCTTGTGTTAATGTTAAAAATTGTTAGTGCTAAGTGTCTCTATGTTCACTGTTTGTGTTACACGGGAGTGCCACTATAATCTTTACGTTTTATGTAAATAAATGTTTGCCCACGTTGAGAGAGTCTCTGCATCCTGCTCTATGCGCTTCAGCACTCGGGCCAACGCGTTACAGAATGACCAACCACCACAGCTAAAGACAGACTTCCTAGCGGGAGATGCGTAGGCACACTGCCCTGCTGCCTGGATCCCAAGAGATTGGGCAGAGGACCGTGACTGGTGTCTATGTCCACCCTGGAAGTGAAGGGGAACACCCCCAAGAATTTCTGGGGGGGCTTGAGCCTGGGCCGAGGAAGACCGAAATGCACCCCAACAACCAGAAAGAGGGCGGTTGGGTGGACCCATCGGGATCTCCAGCGGGCAGAGCTGAAGCCTGTGTCCCTTCCCTTCAGCGGACTCAGCAGCGAGACTGGAGGGGTCTGCCCAACGCCCCGGAGGCAAACCGCCGCTGGGATGCTCCTAGAGTGTCAGGCGAGTGGAGGACCGTTGGGGGAGGTAGCACGTCTGGAACCGGGGCGGACGTGCACCCCCGCATGTCCATTGAGGCCATGGACACGTACAAGGTGCCTGCGCAGACAGCGTGCACCATGTCACAGCGCCTTATATGTTTGTGTGTGGGCGCTATTGTTTGTTTGTGTTTACAACTTTTGTACATCTACAGGCGTAACGTTGTTGGGGGGTGTACCGGACTGCCCTGAGAGAGACAGAGCTTGCCTTTCTCCCAGGCAGCTGCTTGTGTGTACATGTACACGGTGTCCTGAGACTCGTGTTCACTGGAAGAATGCGTCAGGAGCCGCGCCCCTTGGGAGGGGGTTCTGTAACAGAACACTCGCCTCTCCCAAGTCACAAGTTTATGTTTAAATGCAACATTCATAACCATGTTTGTCTAGCTTGTGTTAATGTTAAAAATTGTTAGTGTTAAGTGTCTCTATGTTCACTGTTTGCGTTATATGGGAGTGCCACTATAGTTTTTATGTTTTATGTCCACGTCGAGAGAGTCTGTGCATCCTGCTCCACACCCTTCTGCACTCGGGCCAATGCGTTACACTGAGAAGACACAGAATCTCTATACTACCTTATGTTTTATGTTATTAATATGTCTAATTCAATGCTAAACCTCTTTTTCCTGTAAACACTCTTTTTATTACCGTTTCAACAGTATGAAACAAACTAGTCTTTTTTTCTGTTTTGTTTAGCTTCACTTTTTGTTACTCAGTTGGCTAAAACTCAACAAAGGGAAGGATGATTGTGACCCAGTCTGAAAGATGGTCAGAGATAAAAAAGGGCTGATATATCAGTCCAAAATTGGGCTTATGTAATGCTTAGACATCCACGGTCAAATTGTTTTCAACTTGATGTTGTATTATGCGTTTGTTTTCTGCTACAGAAGAAGCTGACAGATTTGGCCAGTGCAGTGCAGAGAGAAACTCAAAAGGATCCACCTGTCACTACAGAGGACTTTCATATTGTGGTTGGTAGTGTTTCTAGCTATGAGATATGGTTTTGGTTACACTGAAGCATAGTAATATTAAAGCTTGTTAAAGTATATAATATTTCCCATTTCCCATTCTGGCCTTATACTAGTAGCTACTTAAAAATATTAACACACAAGTAGATTATATTTCTCCTATAATTAGATGATGAGTCTTACACATAAAAAGCATGTAAAATGTGTCTTTTATGTATATGGTGTAACATGCATATTTTATATGTAAGATCATTTCAAAAACACTAAGATAGTATCCACGTGTTCTTGTACTCAGTCAGTGAGTTAACTGAACTCCTCAAAAATCTAAACTTCAATGAATGTTTCATACCATCGCACTGCAGATTAGGAGGACCTCTGTTGGCCAGAAGAGGGATTGCTGACACATTGACTATATGATTAAAGACATTATGAGTAAAGAAATTAATTTTAGTTTGCACCTGTGGTATCTGAGTTACCGGCATTTTTGAAAAAAGGTCAGAAGTGTCCATCACTGAAAAACCAGGTAAAATATATTTGTGCCAAAATAAGACATCACTCTCCGACATCTACATATCCATTAGTGCTAGGGTCTCACTGGGAGGAAGAGGAGGCTGGCCTCGGACATGCTGAGAAGCCTACCCAGACACATCCTGCTGGATGTTAAAGTCAAAAGCAGGGTGCCCGTGAGTCAGACGCTCTGGGAGCTTACTCGGCACGGGAGGGAGAGGTTTCAGGGCCAACATGGGAGTGTTGGACTGGCCAACGCTCAGGTGCAGAACATCCTGTTCCTGCTTTTTGTTCCTTGCATTGTACCCGTAACTAAAAATGCAGCCCAGCCTATTAGTGCTCAGCCTTTATAGTCCACAGTGTTAATAAGGTAAATATAAAACCCGGTAAACTCAGCACTGGGTCAGTGTCTGCTGATTCAACCCAAGAAGTTGAATACGGGTCTGGGCCATGAGGCCGGGGCTGCTGAGGACTACGTCCTAGATGACACTGTAGTCCCTCATGACAACAACCCACCTGTTCACCCTGACGATGATCTGACCGGCCAGGTGAAGTGGACAAAGCACCAGGCACACGGCCTGGACAAGGCGGCTGACGCTGGGCCACTGAGCAGTCCAATTCTGTCCAAAAAGTAACGAGAGGAAGAGACATCGTGCGCACGCACGTCTGTGGAGACAAAATACGACATGCGCACGCATAAATCTTTGACAGGCTACTTACTTGAATCCCTAGTCGATACCCAAACTGTAGAAAGAAGAACACACACATCAGTGCCACATATAGAATAGTACCGACACGGTCACGGTTTGCTTAGTGAACATTTACAATGAACGCGCTACACCGCTGCACGTCTGCAATACAGCAATACATACAATACAGCAATACGGTCGATCTCGAGTTGTGAAGCACCACTTCGGACACGCATGCAAGCTAACTGGGTGTGTTTAATCAGCCATTTTAATGTCATCTAGCCAGACAGTCAGACACACTGTATTTTACACATAAATGACCGAGACGAGCGACCGATTTAGCGAGCTAGCTCGGTCGGTCGGTTGTGGCCATTAAATCTCACTTTTACATTCTTGACGTGCATAGACGGGGAATAAAAGCCAGGTAAAGAACCAGAGCGTAAAACCTACCGAAAACGGATCGAAGGGCTAAACTTCAAACAACAGGAGAAACCGGCTGTGCTGATCTCCACTGTAATCCGGAGAGTCAGCTGGTGTTCGGCACCTTTTCCAGTCGCGCTAGTTTACTAGCTAGTTGGCTAACGTACGACAGCTTTCTTTCAGAGTAATCTAACAAAGCGGATGTGTTCAGATTCCACTCATACTGAATAAAATGTACTAAAGGTCATAAAGACGGTGAACTACCATGGCGTTGTTCAAGCATAACCCACTAATGCTAGTATTCAAGAAAACTACTGAAAACACATCTGCTAATGTTGATTTCTAGCTAACGCTAGTTTAGCTGCACTGTAGCTTCAGTACAGTACAGCATTGACCTGTTCCAGCCTCTCCATCTGTATTTCTCTCCAGTGTCTTGGCTGTTTTGTTTTGTTTTGTTTTTTGATGATTTTTGCCCTGGTTTTCTCTCTGAACTGTGAACTCTACTCTTCTTTGTGTACTGTGAGGACGAGCGTCAGGTGCTGTGCTGATCTCCACTGTCATCCGACTCCAAACACACCTGTACCGGCGTCTCCTCATTAGAGGCGCAGACCTGAATGAACTCCAACGTCCACGAACGCTCCACCTTTACTGTTGATGGTTTATATGAAATTCACAAAGAGCTGTTTGTCCAGAAAATATGAATGTGTCTGCTGAATATAAGCATACCCAATATATAAAAATATTGGATGTATTACTCATTGCATTGTTAAGTTTAAAATCTTGTACACTCGATGAGAATCTGGAATGCCATAAATTCCAGTATAACAAATGTAAAGGGGACACATCCGGTTTTAATTGGACCAAAATACCGAAGAAATTGAGGAAGTTGATGGAGAGCAAAAAATAAAAAAAAGGAAACATTTAAAATGTATAAAGTGGCTGCAAAATAAGAAAGTACTACAAAGAGATTAAATGCGATCTTTGTCGTCACAAAATGAAACTACACAACAGCGACTGCTGGGACTGATGTGAATGGTAGACTAACGAGCTTACTTAGATGTTTTAGTGTAACTTTAATTTACAACGTATAGGTGGGAGCAGCTAACACACGCAGGCTTATATGTCTTACTTTATACAACAAGTGTGGACTGAGTGGCCATTTGAACTGTAATCAAACAGATTTTTGTTCAGCACATCTAGATACTTTCTGCAGTGTGGAAATACTTTAATGGTGCAACCGCAAACATCCATGTGTAACAAGCAGGTTAATTGGTTTTATTCAAATCAAGTAAATTGTTTGATTAAAAGAAGCAAAATAACCAGAGCAGTTCACATGACCAAATTAACTTAATTAACAAATAAACTTTACAATTTTACTGAGTACATTCAATATCTTACTAAGTGTTAAATCCATTTATTCAGTTATTTAATCAATTTAGCACCATTATGTCCCTTCAGGTTTTCTCAAGTTTCTTGTCAAAATTGTCTAAGAAAGTGAGAGAGGCTTGTGTGGTGGCGATGGAAGAACTCAGAAGAAGGAAAGGAGGATGCAGACAGTTCACTGTCATAGATGAGAGTAAATTCAGGCATAGAAGAAATGCAGGTGCATCTTTTATGTGGGTATAGAATTTTGTATAGTCTTAATAATGTATAATGGACATACAAGTCTTCATGCTTCATACCTGTAATTTTTTCATCTTGTTAATAGTTCTTAATTAATGTAATAAAGCTTTACTTTTTATGTTACACAGTATGGAAGAGGGCGGATGGCTGGGGCGTTGTGGAGGAGGCAGTGGGTCTCTGGGATGCTGGGTGAAAATGCTGTCCACACTAAACAAAGAGAGCCAGTTCATCACCTAGTTCAGAGAAGGTCCAGAAGGGAATTAGTGCCACTTATCATTCAGCATGTAAGGAGGCGATCCACAATCCTCAGTGGTGAGTGGCGTGTCTACCGGCAGGCTCTGTCTCAGCTTGGCTACAGACATTACACAGTTAACCACAGTATATCATACATGGATGCTCCTACAGGGGCTCACACGCAGAATATAAGGAGGGCCTGGAGAATATACAAGGAAACTGTTTGGAGGCTTAGAGGTAACCGGAGATAGAAATGTATGAACGGCTAGCAAAAAACACAATAATGGTCCTCTAGGACGATTCATTCATGATCTTGGAAAACTCCATGAATGAGAACTCCTACTATTGCATATTTATTAACAAGCACATTAGTCTGAAGACATCAAGTCTTTTTTTTAATGTGTGTTTTATAAAATATTACCAAGTAATTTATACATTTCTTAACAGACAACTTCAAATGATAAGTTTATTTGAAAGTGTGTCGTTTATAAATGGCCTACAGACATTTATAGATATTCGTGTATATTGAATAGTTTTCATCTTAGCGGCTGTAAAATGCTACAGATAATTTCTATATGACAAGTAATTTAGAAACTACAGCTGCTGTTTGTTACTGTTTAACAAATAATTTGTATGACTACACTTTTTAATTATTTTAACAGGTTCACAAAGACTCTTAGGAGCCAGGATTAATAAAGCTGTCATTTTAATAATATATTAACTAATGGTGCATATCCTCTGAATTCCTGAATTGGTCACCATTAATTCTGAAATTGTAACATACATATTTACATTAACATTTAAGGTGTTTAGCAGACTCTCTTATCCAGAGTGACTTTGTTGTGCATAACACAATAGCATATTTCATAAATGCAATTAAAACTTTTTTATTTTTTAATAAGATTTAATAAGTGCAAAACTAATGTTCAGGTAAGTGCATCTTCAGTCGGCGTATGAAGACAATGAGGGACTCTGGTGTTCAGACAACCAGAGAAACTTCACCACCTGCAGGGCTACAACAAGGAGTCTTGATGCTTGTCTTCCAGGCCTCTTAAAGGATGGAGGTTAAGCAGGTTGCACCTGAAGCTCCACTCCACTGGTCCACTTGTTATTCTAGGAAAAACGACCTGCCACCTAAAGCCCCTGGAGCCCCAACTCCAAGCCCTACACACAGTAACCTAACAACATTCTGAACATTTACTTTAACTAAATGCAGTTCCATTGTTCCTGCACGTATGCAATGGCACAATTCATTATCTAATAAAGAATAGTGCTTAAAAACCCAATTAAGCATAACATCTGACTTCCTGATCTGTTCATGATCAGATAATTATGAAGTGAGAGCTTAGATACATCTTATAAATGATCACTAATATATTAATTCATGATGAATAACACTAACTCATTAGTTCATGATTAGTTCATTATGAATTACAAGCATATAAATGCTCTATAAACTATCGTTATTATAAAGTGTGAGCCTTAAATGCTTCATGCCCTCTCCATTCCCTCTTCTCTGACCTGTCTCCCAGATGGAGGGACAACCTAACACTCTTGCTTTCTTCAAACATAGACTGGACTCATTTATTTGTGGAGTATTTTAAGATTATTTGTTTGTACAGTAGTTAAAGAATACTTATTTGTGGAGTATTTAAGAATATTTATTTATGGACCATTTTAAGAGCATTTATTTGTAGAGTATTTTAATCCTGCACATATGGAAATATCATTGCAATGGTCCACTAGTAAAGACACACGGATACACTCCTAGTGGATACAAAAGAAAAGGTATTTATTGGCTCTCAGTAGTCCAGTGCAAACAAAAAGCCATATCCAATAAAAAACAAACAAAAATATTCAAAAAAAAAGGAAAATGCAGTATTTACAAGTATTTACAAGTTCAAGGGGAAAAAATCCCGCAATCATAAATTCTCCAACATCAATCAACTTCAAAACACAACTCTAGTGAATTTTGCCTTAGAAACATATATAAGGAAACATCACCACAGGAAATTATGTGACATCACTTCCTTTCTTTGGGAAGGAAAATTCCCCATAAAAGTCCCCTTCAACACAGGCTACAGTTTCTTTTCACTCTAAAACAACATGGAAGCTTCTCCACAAAAGTAATCACAGGTAAGTTAATTTTTCTCTTTATCTACTTTGTTTTACCTACTTAGTTAAAATAAACAAACTTTCTTGGCAAGATAAACATTAAACTTAAACTCCAGAAACAAAATTATAAGAACAATATTTAATCTCAAATAAATACAGTACCTTTCTCTAATGAGTGTGGGGAATCATACGTGACATCCCTCCGCCCAACACAAAACAACCCATGTTGAGTTTCATGATAAAGTCCTCAGGAACGGCTGTGGAAAAAACTGTACTGATACATTGGTCTGGACTCAACTCATGTATCACTCATTCAGGAATCTGAAATTGGCCTTGTGCTCTGCTCTAGCACTTGGCCTACCAAATTATAATCTGACCTTCCACCTTTACGTTTCTGAAAACGGCTCCACAGCCATGGGTGTCCTGGCCCAGGAGCATGGTGGCAGTTATCATCCTGTGGCCTACCTTTCCAAACCTTTTGATTCGGTCGTTCAAGGCATGCCGGCCTGCTTACGCGCCGTGGCTGCCTCTGCCCTGCTGGTCACTGACGTAGAGAAATTGGCACTGTCTCATCCAATGGTTCTTCACACTTCACATCAAGTTATTACTATTCTGAATAACATTCAAACACAGCACATGACAGCACAGCAACGTTCAGGCCTTGAGGCCATCCTCTGTGCCACTCGGAACTTAACCATTAAATCACACATGACCCTGCGCTCACCTGCTAGTCTGTTACAATCATTTTTGACATTGCTAAATCATTCTGCTGACTCTGTGCCCCATGACTGCATGGAGGTTATCCATGAGTCCTTTAGCATGCGTTCTGAACTTTCTAGCACGCTGCTGGAAGGCGGCTATCACATTTTTGTAGATGGCTCATGTTTTAAACCGTCTGACTCTGAATTTCTCTGTGGTTATTCTGTCTGATTTCTGCGTAACCTCATTTGGGAGGCTCACTCTGTCCTTTACAGGTCTTCTCAAGCAGCTGAACTAATGGCATTGACCAGGGCCTGCCATCTATTCCAGGATCAGTTTGTCACCATATACACTGACTCCTGTTATGCGTTTGGGGTTGTTCATGACTTGGGTAAAATTTGGCACTCCAGGAGGTTCCGCAGCTCAGACGGTAAACCCATATCTAATCCAGGACTAGTCTCTGCATGTACACTACCAGCTCGGCTGGCTATCGTAAAGGTCAAGGGTCATGACACAACCTCTGAATCTGAGCACAAGGTGGTCAGCAGTGTTGTGAGATCAGAATGATGCCCAGTGCCACCACCAAATTGTCACCATTTGAGGTAATTTATGGTAGACTATTTACCACCCCATGTGCCAGAGGTAACCCAGGTGTTTCTCTTTGATGTGACATGGACGTGATCCTGGTTGACTACACCAAAATGTTGATTGAGAAATTGAACAGTCCTCAGGCACCCAACGCAACGTTTCTGCTACACATTTGACTCCTGCAAATTAGCTGACAAACAGTTGCAGATATTCTTTTTAGCGTTATTACCTCAAAGTTTGAGAGTGGCGGGAGTGTAGCTCAGTGCTAGAGTGCATACTTTGCATGTCAGAGGTCCTTGGTTCCATACTCAGCACCTCCAGCCTAGTTGACTGATCTTTAGAACAACTGCATGTGCTTTAGAATTTAGTTATATCCTCTCTAGAAGGGGTTCATTTTGGAAACATATACAGCTGTGCTTTACGCTGATGCTATCGATAGTGCACGATCAGCTTCCAATGACAGTTACTCATGAGTCAGAAGGCTGTCAATATTTTAGTAACTTCCAACCCTTTCAAGGCTTTTCTACTGTCAGACTTAAGGTGCAAGCTCGTGCATTGTTAAAGACCAGTTCATGACTTGCTTCTGAGGCATGATGGCCAAGTGGCAAGGTGTTAGTTTTATAAACCAAAGCCCACAGTTTCAATCCCTGTTTGTGTCTTTCAGAAGATTGTATTCATCTGAGAGCTTCAACTTTGTTCATGGAAGCCAGACAAAGATGTGCTGAGGGTAAACATGTTTCTCCAAATCTCAGGCTCTTTTCTTTCTTGTTTTCCCCTCATGCTCTCTCTCCTTAGGGAAATAGTTCAGGGACACATACTCTTGTATAAAGGCTTTTCGCCAGATACTTATGACACAACATCCACCACTCTTCTAGCTCACCGCAAGCAGTAAAACACACACCACTTTGAGCCGCTCCAGTCGTATATCCTTCTTTGTTTATTTGTTGTGAATGCCACCATAGCTTCAACGACTGGTGCAGTTGATCCAGTTTGGGTTAAAGATGATGGGTGTATCACATGAGCTTCATAAACAAGATGTTTCGACTCAAACAAACTGCACCTTGTTTAGTCCATTAATAAAACAAGATGTGGTCTTAGACTGGCAAACTCTTGACTGCATGGGTCTTAAAGTCTTGCCATGGTCCTTGTCTGAGAATGGAGGTCCATACAGAGATCCATAATAGCTGATGCTTTGTGGATCATTCCTGCCAGACTGCTGACTAGTGGAGTTGATGACAGATCTCACACTGGAGCTCTGCATTTCTGACAGGGTAGTCAGGGCAGTTTGCAATGTATCATTACAGTGTACTGGTGAATAGAGGGCTTAGATCATTGTACTGGTGAATAGAGGGCTTAGATCAGTGTACTGGTGAATAGAGGGCTTAGATCATTGTACTGGTGAATAGAGGGCTTAGATCAGTGTAGGGGTGAATAGAGGGCTTAGATCAGTGTACTGGTGAATAGAGGGCTTAGATCAGTGTAGGGGTGAATAGAGGGCTTAGATCAGTGTACTGGTGATTAGAGGGCTTAGATCAGTGTAGGGGTGAATAGAGGGCTTAGATCAGTGTAGGGATGAATAGAGGGCTTAGATCAGTGTAGGGGTGAATAGAAGGCTTAGATCAGTGTAGGGGTGAATAGAGGGCTTAGATCAGTGTTGGGGTGAATAGAGGGCTTAGATCAGTGTAGGGGTGAATAGAGGGCTTAGATCAGTGTAGGGGTGAATAGAGGGCTTAGATCAGTGTAGGGGTGAATAGAGGGCTTAGATCAGTGTAGGGGTGATTAGAGGGCTTAGATCAGTGTAGGGGTGAATAGAGGGCTTAGATCAGTGTAGGGGTGAATAGAGGGCTTAGATCAGTGCAGGGGTGAATAGAGGGCTTAGATCAGTGTAGGGGTAAATAGAGGGCTTAGATCAGTGTAGGGGTGAATAGAGGGCTTAGATCAGTGTAGGGGTTGAATAGAGGGCTTAGATCAGTGTAGGGGTGAATAGAGGGCTTAGATCAGTGTACTGTGTGACACTCGTCTGTCCTCTGTAACAGCTGACCCTGATGCTTGGATTGGCTGGAATGGCCAAGTACTCTCTCAGTCAGCCAGGTGGGGTGGAAGGGCAGGGGGCAGAGGCCACAAGGTACAGGTGGAGAACGGGAGGTGCAGGTGGTGGAGGGCAGTGTTACCGAAGGCCAGCATGCAAGAGTGAGAGTGAGAGAATGTGACATTGAGAGAGACAGATAGAGAGAGAATGTGTGTGTGAGCGGGAGGGAGAGAGAGTGAGAGAACACACACACACACACACACACACACACACACACACACACACACACACACACACACACACACCTGATAGTTAGGCAGATAGACATGACAGAAGAGTGAAAGGTTCATTCAGCCAATGCGAATGTTCTGCGTTCAATACTTAATTAAATCTATTTATTAACAATTTACTATTTTCCATACAGTAGACAGCTCTGCCCTGAGATCTGAAGTAAATTTATTTTTTATTTAATATAGAATGTAACGTGAAAAATAAATTCTGGTTTTAAAAAATTTCTCTTTTCTACCACTGTCAGTGTTACAACACTACCACCTGTTAGTAGATCGACTCTGGTTTTGTAGATTAATTCCTTTGTCACTTTATCAGATGCCTAAATGACAGAAAAAATACATATACCCTCTGACAGCAGGTGAGTGTAAACAAGCAATGTTAACACAAACAACTCCACCAACAAACAAATATGTACAAGACAAGCCTTATAGGAGCAAAGAAACACAGAGGACCAAGGAGTGGAACTGATCGAGATGAAAATACATTTTTCAGGATTTGCTAAATTGCAGCTGTACCTAGAACAGCTTTATTGTTTTAGGATGGTTTGCACAGTTTTGGGGAGTTTTGTTGTTCTTTTTGTTTTGAATTTTTGTTGATAGAAATATCTGAATAGGGTTACAAAAAGCAGTGTGAACAGCAGGGCTCTTACACATGTTTCTTGAACTTCCTGGGAGTCCCGTAAGGATGCAAGAATTCCCTGAACACGGATGTGATGATTTAAATGAAGGAGGAAACATTTTGATCAGTTTTTTAAATCTAAATGAAGTTAGCGTAAGTTCCAGTGCGATGACAGGCCCGTTGAAAGTCTTCCTTAGAACAAGGAAACGCTTCAGTGCACTTGGAAAACCTGTCTACAATCACTAGCAAGTACTTCAACTGACCACAAGGTGGAATGTGCATAAAGTCTATCTGTAGACACTGAAAGGGATATTCTGGAGCCGGTAAGGCATCATATTTGGCTTGTGTTTTACCCTGGTTGCTTCTGGCACAGGTTAAACAGCTATCTAGGAGCAGTTTTACAGTGAGACGTTTTGCAGGAATACAAAACTGTTTTTTGAATGCTAGCCATCACTCCCCCTTTGTGCAACATGTGAAATCCCATTAAAATGATGCACAAGAAATGGAAAAATAGATTTAGGAAGGGTGACACGCCATTAGACCATTTTAATCAGGACTACAGCCTTAATCAACCCAGTGAGAGCAGTCCTGTTGTGTACTCTGAGTTTGTAAGAAACACAGATTGATATTATTCTTCACAAAGCAATGAGAAAACATGGCGATAGCTTCACACATCGAGGATATAGTGTATGGGCATGAGGGAGCATTAACAGCTGACCAACATGCGATCTCGTCCGCTAAGGCATTGCCAGTGGCCGTGTCAGACTCAGAGGTTGTGTCATGACCCTTGACCATTACGATAGCCAGCCAAGCTGGTAGTGTACGTGCAGACAAAGTTGCAGACGCTAGTCCTGGATTAGAAATGGGCTTACCTTCCAAGATACGGAACACCGGAGCACCAAATCTTATTGAAGTCATGAGCAACCCCAAATGCATAACGGGAATCAGTGTAGATCGTGACAACCTGATCCCGGAGTAGATGGCAGGCCCTGGTCATTGCTATCAGCTCAGCTGCTTGAGCAGACCAGTAAGGGAGAGAGTAAGCCTCCCAAATGAGGTTAGGCAGAGAGCAGACAGAATAACCGGTTGAAACGGTCAGACGGTTTAAAACATGGGCCATCTAGAAAAATGTGATAGCTGCCCATTTTTGATATCAGTCATGTTACGAGGCATAACCCTACACAGTTTATTACCCAGCATCATGAATGGAGCAGAAATATTCATGGGGGGATGGAGCCGTGCTCCAAAGTTTCACCCTGCTATAGAGAGTTGAGGTTAGTATAGAGGGCGGGTGTGGCATGCTGTCCGCTCCTCCTCCAGAATATGTCGGTACAGACACATTCACCTGATTAAGCCCTTCTCGAAGTGATAAAGCAATGCCTTACACAATTCCTTTGGTGTTTTTGCTTATCTTTTTTTCATTGCTTTAACATGCTCTTCCTCTCTGCAATATGCAGGATGATCCATTGCTTAAAATGATATGAAGTTTAGTTTATGGTATCATTATACAGCATATCGCTGTATTGGACACTTCTAGCTATAGCAAGCTAAGCTGTGGTTAGTTCCTACAACTAACGTGAGCTAGCTACCTGTCCGTCCATACGTTCAGTGAACAAACTCAAGAGATCCAGCTGTGCACAACCGCACTGTTTCACAATACCAAGCCAGCTTGTGTACCCCGACAATTCTGTCTACTGGCTGTGATGCTGCATTTTGTTCTGGCAGAGAGAGAGAGAGACTGGCAGACTCTCCTCCCCTCAAGGTCCGTTAGTAAAATTATTTTTTTTCATCTGGAAATCTAAGTTGCTATATAGTGCTGTGTAATGTTAAACTTAGCACAACAATGTCCTGTAGGTCACATAAATATCCTAAGTAGCCTAATGTCATAATAACAAATATGAACAGGAATGATCAACCATTACAAACAGAATGTTAAAATATTAAAAATAACGAGTTGATTACAAATCGAGTAAACATTTATAAAGTAAAACTTAAACAGAAAACCCATATTTTATCATTTAACTAATGAAAGATAGAAAATCACAACAACAAAAAACAATAACATGTTGAAAAGATCTGCACTAACATTAACAAGCATCGCTGTCACCATAGCAACCACAGCAGCAGGGGTTTTTACACAGGATACAAGGTTTCATGACATTGCGATTAGCAAAGTAACATTTTCAAAAGAAACATAAAATAAAAAATAATATCTCTGTACCTGTGATGACATATAAACATGTAAAAATTGCTTGTTAGTATGTGTGTGTCTGTGTGTGTGTGTGTGTGTGTGTGTGTGTGTGTACTACCCATGTAATAACAAATTGTAAGTACCAGTGAGAAGTCCCCCAAAAAAAACACATGCACAATAAATGATGCTAAAGGACTGTTCAGCTGCAGTTGATTTCTGTACATATGATACACACTGTTCTACAAGTTACACATGCTGTGGAATCATAACTCACTGTGTTGAAGTCTCTGTACAAATCTACACATTAAAGTTGGAAATCTTTGGAAACTGGGAAAGGATTTTCATGCTGTTTTCTGTGTGGTGGAGTGATACAGATGCAGATGCACACAGTATGAGTGTAATGTCTTGTGATAGTTACCCTCCACCACTGTGTGTTCATGGACTGTGTGTTTGAAATGCACATATGCTGTGTGTATATATATTTATATATGTATGTAAATTAAAACACAGGATTAACACAGAAAAGTTTGTATATTTTAACAAAGTAGGTAAAACAAAAGTATATTAAGAAAAAATGAATTTACCTGTGATTTTTTTTGTGGAGAGTCTTCCATGTTGTCTTTGAAGGGGAGCTTTATGGGGAATTGTCCTTCTTAAAGACAGGAAGTGACATCACCCAATTTCCTGTTTTTCCTTGTATTAGTTTCCAAAGGAAATTTCAAGAGTGGAGTTTTGATGTTGACTTATGTTGGAGAATTTATGATTGCTGATTTTCTTTTATTGAACTTGTAACTTGTAAATGCTAAATTCTATTTTTTAAAACATTTTTGTTTGTTTTTGTAGTGATTGCCAGATGAATCCTTGAAGCTTTCCATCCAATTGGTTCAAAAAAAGGTTCATATCTGGAGGCTTCATGTGCACACAAACCCCCCTGCTGGCTAAACCTTTATTGTCATTTCAACTATTTGTGAAGGATCTCTTGGCTGTTTTGCACCAGTGTCAGCATGGGAATAGTCACTGCCAACAATAGAAATAAAAACACCTTAATAGGACAGCTTAGTTTCCTGATCTAATTAGTTGTGTGTTCATGATTAGGCAGATCTGGCTATAAGGTTTTTGTTAACTAGAATTAATGAAGTTTCATTACTGAATCTATTTCAGCACCCAGTAATGTTTGTGGTGCACAGTGGTCATTTATATTTCATCTGTTTAACTCTCTCTTACATGACAATCACATATAAACAGTTAAAAACTGAGTGGCAGTGTGGAATGGGTGTTGAATACAGTGGTAACCACAGAACTGTTCAGTAAATGACCTGTACAAATGTAAGTGAGCAGTAAGGAGGCGGACGCAAGTGTGGAGAAGAGCGAGATTTATTACGCGCAAATCCAAAATCAGAGTCATTGTAGCAGTCCAGGGTGATAGAGCCAACACGGAGAGTACGTGGATACATGAGCAAACAAACAAAACACACAAAGGCAAACAGGTGAAGCAGGCTATAACAAAGGCTAGGAAAAACGAAGGCTAGCATAAACACGAAGGCACGGAGTACAAACTTAAATACATGCATATACGGGCTTTCAAAAACATTCACCAAACACAATGAAGCCTAACAACCACCATGAACACGCAAATGCCATGAACAACCAAGACAAGGGCAAGAAGACAGGTTTTAAATACATGAACTAAACGAGGGACAGGTGTGGAAAATCAAACGAGGGGCGGAGAAAACGAAACTACGGAATAGAACTAAAATACACAAGATGGAACACATGGAACACAGAAGCTGGGAGGGACTAGCTGTGACAACATGTTGCTATGGTAACTGGGTTTCTTTTTTTGGAGGGGAATTTATTGGTGTAGAAGCATAGCTGAGGAAAGGATCCTAGACCTCTGTACGAGACCTCACCATGTCAGGTGTTTATCATGAAGCACAGGGTGAAGTAGTGGTCGACCGATTCATTGGCCAATTAAATGTCTTTTTTATAATCAGCACTGGCATTGTTCTTTTCCTTTCTGCCGTCGACTGAGAAGGTTGGGTGGGGGGTGAGAGGTGGGTCTTCTTTATTTTATTTTTTTTTATTACCTGTGGAGATTTTTATTTAAAATAAGTGCCCTGCTGACAGAGTACAGATATACTTAAGCAAACAGTGCAGAAAATAACCGTCATAAATGTTCATTTAAGTTCTCAATTGGTACCATTAAAAAATAGGAATTCAACAAACACTTGAATGGAAGGGCTGCTGTACATGTGGAGATGTTGATTTAAGAAAAAAATTGAAGTGGTCTCTTATTTTTTTCCAGAGCTGTATATTGTCCAGTTAAAGCACTGCTTTCTTTTCAGCCAATAGGATGGAAAATTTGTCAGTGTTCAATAGATGCTTAGAGTTGGGGTGGGTCGTCTCAAATTTTGTAAAGTAAATTTGTTGTGTTTGACTGAATGTTTCACATTCAGTGAGAAAGTGCAGCTCTGTCTCTACAGTGTCATTTTTACACTGCTGACAGAGTCTCTGTTCTTCTGCAGACTGCATGACTTACATTGGCTGGTCTGGATGGGCAGGTTGTGTTCCCCGAGTCTGTACTTTGTCAACGTGTTTCTGTGTTTAATGTCATTCACTTTGTACAGGTAGTCTGCTACAGTGTACTGACATTTTAGGGTCAGATAACAGTGCATTTTGCTTTGAGCTTGTGTTTGTGTGTTCCAACGGGTTTTCTGTAGTGTTATCATTTGGTTTGGTCTGATTGTTTGTATTTCAGACTGGTCCTGGTCTGCTACAGTGTTAGTGTTTGTTAATGAACTCAGTGTCAGGGCCAGCTGTGTGAGGGGATTCTTTTGTCTGCTCATATCTTGGCACTGCAGGGCTTTATAGTGGTACCAGTAGTAGTGAGCATTTTTTAAGTATAGCCAATATTCAATAATCCTTTTTTGAATTTGAAATAATAGTGTAAATTGGCCTAATTCAGCTGTATAGGCATTATTTGTTGTTTTCCTGTGCACTTTCAGGATATTTTTACAGAATTCAGAGTGCATAATTTCAGCTGGGTGTTTGTTCCATTATGAGTAGCCCTCACACTTCACAACCATATAGCAGAATTGGTTGTATAATAGACTGGAATATTTTGAGCCACATTTAAATTGGTATTTGAATGTGAATTTGACGTTTGATTGCATAGAATGCCCTGCTTGCTTTCTCTCTCAGTTGACTGGCTGCTGGATTGAAGTTTCCAGTTGAAATAATCTTTAATCCTGAGTAATTATAATTTGTACAGGTTTCTAGCGTTTGTGTCCATAATGTGAAACTTGTGTGGTGTGTTTGCTTGAGATCTGGCTCTTTTTGGAAAATGATGCTTTTGGTCTTTTTCAGGAATTTTATACTTCTGTGTTTAATCATTTCATTTCAAATGCCATCAGACACACTTGCTTTTTTTTTGGTTTTAAGAATAGAAATTTGATTTCTAAGTTCCTGCTCAGTAATGGGTGAGTCCAAGGGATTCTAGAAGTCTTTTATTGGTAGTTCTAATATATTAAATTTTTCAGTTATATGCTTTTGTTCAGGTCTTGTATTTTTGAGTAATTGATTGTAAAGAGATTTAATATGTGTTATCCAATATGTGTTTTGAAAAGCCAATTCTTCTTATTTAGATTTATTGAGAGTGTTCAAGAAATGTGTCTAAAAGTGTTTGAATTTCTTGAGAGTTGATTGCTTTCTGGAACTCCTCTGTGCTGTTTTGGGCCCATCTGTATCGTCTCCTGATATTAAACAGCTGACTGGTCAGTGTGGGTGCAGCACTGTTAGTCTCTGTCCTACTAATGAACACAGTGATTTGGCTGTGATCAGACAGAGAGGTTAGTAGCTTTACAGTGAATGTACTGAGAGAGAAAGGATCTAAATCTGTTATCATGTAATCCACTGTATTGCCAAGAGGTGAGCAAAAGGTGGATCTCCCCAAAGAGTCGCCTCATAACCTACTGTTGACAATGTACAGACCCAGATTTTGTCAGAGCTGCAGGAGGTCTTTTCCATTCCTGTTTACCTGTGTGTCAGAATGATATCAGGAAAGAAACATTTCCTTGTATTAACAGCCCTGTGGACCTCGAGAAATGTGTACTTTGAAAATGATCAGAACATTCTTGGCAAATACAAAACATGCAAAAGGGGTTCGGGTAGAAGAGGACTTTCCAGATCTGGCAGGATTTATACAGTCTTTTCAGTGTTTGAGAAGCAATTTATAGGAGGAAGGTTTTACTGATCTAAACCTGCAACTTAACGATGAAGGTAAGAAGATTGCTTAATTTTTGTGTCACTTTTTTGTTTAGATTTAATGTTCATTTTCAAAATGAGTGTGTGCGGTGTGGCAACACTTAATGGGGCCGGGGATGTGAATAAAAGAACACAGTTTTTTCAGTTAATCAAATTTAAAGGAAATAATGTAGATTTTGCTCTATAGTGATAGACAGAATGAAGCAGACTGGCCGAGAGAGTGAGAAGGTAAAGCCTTCCTTAGTCACAACAGTACCATGTCTGGGGGCGTGGCTGTGTCATGTCTGGGGGCGTGGCTCTGCCCCTTCCCAACAGCTGGGTTCCACTATTTGTAGTGGAGGATATTGATGCTCTTAAAGTAAAAAAAAAACAAAAAACGAAACTAGCTGACCTGCTTGGGGTAAAGGTACAGGGGGCCCTGGTATGTTCTCCTTTTCAGAACATGACACAGATGTACTCTCTGTCCAAGTTTTTCTTTGGTGTAGAGCATAAACATGGTCAGAGCAGATGGATACATGCCTTGAAGTCTGGTACTGTACTCTCAGATCCTGTGGAGATTTGAAGAAGAGCAGCACAGTTTAAACTACGCTGTATACCAGCGAATATAGATCATACCAGGAGTTGGAAAATATTTACTTAGATGGTTCCCCTCAGGTAGAAGAAGAGGCTGTATTGGGTCTCGAGGGGCCAATGTCCCTGGTGGAGTTGCAGGTTCCCCTTCAGAGCATGGAGGGTGGGAAAGCCCCAGGTATTGATGGACTGCCAGTGGAGTTTTACAAATCCTTCTGGTCTGTGGGTGGAAAGGATGTGCTGAACAATGACAGTCTCACAAAAGGAAGCACTCTTTATTTGTGGGTATAATTACACACAGAAGAAGAAAGCACAATGTCAACTTCTGAATTTAATAAGTTGGCAGTGTGGCTCAGTAGGAAGTGTTTGAGGGTCAGAGTGACAGTAGTATTGTAAAGGTGGTGAAGAGTCGTATAATGTTAGATTTTACGTTTTATTCTGCTATGAATGATATGACTACTTTTGAAAATATTTGGGGTTACAGTGATGTTTTGTGAAAGATGAGGGAGTGGATTTTGGTGTTTCTTTAAATTTTCTTTTTCCTTTTTGAAATTGTATGGTGTGTTTGAATGTGCTTGTATATAATTGTTTAATAAAGTTTATTGAGAAATCTGAAAATTTCTCTCTGTCCTTCTCCATCTGGGTCCCCATAGGGCTCTCTCCTCTCTCTCTCTCTCTCTCTCTCTCTCTCTCTCTCTCTCTCTCTCTCTCTCTCTCTCTCTCTTTCTCTCCTCTTCTTCATCTTGAGTTCAGGTTTCCAAGCTGCTCTTTCTTTCTCTCTCGCTCTCTCTCTCTCTCTCTCTCTCTCTCTCTCTCTCTCTCTCTCTCTCTGTCTCCCCCTTCTCCATCTGGAGTCCAGGTCTCGGAAAGAGAGAGAGAGAGAGAGAGAGAGAGAGACAGAGAGAGACTCCAGACTGAGGGAGAGACAGTGGAACAGAGAGAGGGATGTGCGCACAGGCACCCAGACTCCGCATGGAAAGAGAAAGATGGAGAGAGAGAGATGGAGGGCCGCATGGCGACCCAGACTCCAGATGGAGTGAGAGAGAGAAATAGAGGGAGAGAGAGAAAGAGGGTGAGCCGCATAGGGACCCAAACTCCAGATGGAAGAGAGAGAGAGAGAGAGAGAGAGAGAGAGAGAGAGAGAGAGAGAGAGAGAGAGAGAGAGAGAGAGAGAGAGAGAGAGAGAAATGAGAGGGAGGGCCGTACAGGACTATGGATGTAGGGAGAGGGAGGGAGGAGACCAGAACTCCAGATGGAGAAGTGGAGACTCTCTCCCTCCATTCAGAGTCTGTCACAGTGTGACCCTCCTTCCCTCTCTCTCTCTCTCTCTCTCTCTCCCCCTCTCTCTCTCTCTCTCTCTCTCCCTCTCTCTCTCTCTCTCTCTCCCTCCCTCCATCAGGAGTCTGGGTCCCAGTGTGCATCTCCCTCTCTCTTGCCAAAGCTTTGATAAAGACATTAACACTAACAACAGATGACAACAACAATATTATAACCGCTTACAATATTAGTAACAACAACAATAATAATAGAACTACAACACACCCAATAATAATACCAATAATAATACCAATAATAATAATAATACCAATAATAATAATACCAATAATAATAATAATAATAATAATAATAATACCAATAATAATACCAATAATAATAATAATACCAATAATAATAATGCCAATAATAATAATAATAATAATAATAATAATAATAATGTCTCTGTGTCTCTGGTATCTGACTTGGTCCCTCACTGTCCCTCAGACTGTGGCAGGAGTCAATGTACAGCGCTGCCAGTGTGAATCTTTATGTTCACCAACAACATACGGCAGCTTCTCCTCATCAGGGAGATTTTTAAATACGTGGCTAATTTTTTTAAAGAATTTAGTTCTAATCTGTCTAAATGTTGTACATTCATTCAGAAAGTGCAGCTTTATCTGGGTCTTATAGTCCTGGCACTGCTGACACAGTCTCTGCTCTTCAGGTAAACAGGACTGTTTATGTCTGCTGGTCTCTATGGCCAGGCGGTGGTCACTGAGTCTGTACTTGGTCAGGGTGGACCTCAGTTTTGGATCAGACAGTGTTCTTAGGTAATCTGCCACACTGTACTTTTGATTTAGGGCCAGATAACATTTTGATTGAGTTTTCCAATAAGTGATGTTGTTTGTAATTCTGATTAGGTTTGCTGTTATTTTCTGGTCCTCAGCATGTGTAGCGATAGTGTGTGTTAGTGTAGTGTTACTGTGTTAATGCTGAACTGTATTTCCGGACCAGCTGAGTGAGGGCACTGTTCTCTTTGCTCAGCTCTTGGTACTCCAGACCTTTAGAATGATATGTTTGGAATTTAACTGCCCTTGTTTCTGTCTTTATTATTAATAGATCTCTGCCCAGCTCTGCCCCGTGTGCTTTGTTTGTGGTGTTCCTGTGCACCTTTAATGATGTTGCTCCACTTAAGAATACAATCATTAGGGACAAAAAATTAGTACCTTGGTATAATGAGCACATGCACAATTTAAATCAAAACACTCTCCTCACATGATGCAGAAAAGATGGTCCATGCATTTATTACATCAAGATTGGACTACTGTAATGCAGTAATATCTGGCGGTAACATTAAGCACTCCAAGTGGATACAAAAGAAAAGGTTTTTATTGGCTCCCAGTGCTCCAGTGCAAAAGAAAAAACACATCCCATCAAAAACATACAAAAATGTTCAAAAAAGGAAAGTTTAGCATTTACAAGGATAAAAGTCCAGCAATCATAAATTCTCCAATATCAATCAACTTCAAAACATCACTCTTGAATTTTCCCTTAAAAACTTAAATAAGGAAAAACAGCAAATGAGGTGATGTCACTTCCTGTCTTTGGGCAGGCATATTCTCCATAAGAGTCCCCTTTAACACACTACGGTTTCTTTTCCCTCCAAAACAACATGGAAGTCTCTCCACAAAAATAATCACAGGTATGTTATTTTTCTCTTAATCTACTTTTGTCTTACCTACTTCAATCAAATATACAGACTTTTCTGGCTAGATAAACATTATACTTAAACTCTAGTAACATATTATAAGAATAATATTTCATCTCAAATATTTACAATACATTTCTATAATACATTTCACTCATACTGTGTACAACATCTGTATCTGTGTCACTCCAACACTCAGAAAACAAAATGAAAAACCTTTCAGTTTCCAAAGATTTCCACCTTTAATGTGTAGATTTGTACAGAGTTTAACACAGTGAGGTTATGATTCCACAGCATGTGTAACTTGTAGAACAGTATTTATGTCATATGTACAGAAATCAACTGCAGCTCAGTCTATTATTTGAACATCATTTATTGTGTGTGTGTGTGTGTGTGAGAGAGAGGGAGAGGTTTAAAGTGTCTGTGTGAGTGTGTCTGTGTGAGTGTGTCTGTGTGAGTGTGTGTGTGTGAGTGTGTGTGTGTGTGTGTGTGTGTGTGTGTGTGTGGGTGTGTGTGTGTGAAAGAGAGTGAGAGGTATAGAGTGAATGACAGAGAGAGATGTGTAGCGTGTATGTGTGAGAAGTGTGTGTGTGTGTGTGTGTATGTGTATGAGAGAAAGATACAGGTGTATTTTGTGTGTGTGTGTGTGAGAGAGAGAGAGGTGTTTTGTGTGTGTGTGTGTGTGCATACGTTTGTGTAAGACACTTGTGTGTGTGTGTGTGTGTGTGTGCGTGCATACGTTTGTGTAAGAGACTTGTAGTGTGTGTGTGTGTGTGTCACAGAGATGTACTGTGTGTGTGTGTGTGAGAGAGGTGTGTGTTCGTGTGTGTGTATGACAGACAGGTGTAGTGTGTGTAAGAGACAGAGAAAGATGTGTAGCGTGTATGTGTGAGAACGAAGTGTAGTGTGTGTAAGAGTGTGTGTGAGAGAGGTGTGTGTGTATGTGTGTAAGAGAAAGATACAGGTGTATTTTGTAGTATTGTGTGTGTGTGTGTGTGTGTGTGTGTGTGTGTGAGAGAGAGAGAGAGGGGTGAGAGAGAGAGAGAGTGTGTGTGTGTCACAGAGATTTGTACTGTTTGTGTGTGTGAGAGAGGTGTGTGTGAGAGAGGTGTGTGTGAGAGAGGTGTGTGTGTGTGTGTGTGTGAGAGAGAGAGAGATGTACTGTGTGTTTGTGTGTGTGAGAGGTGTGTGCTTGTGTGTGTGTATGACAGAGAGACAGGTGTAGTGTGTATAAGAGACAGAGAAAGATGTGTACCGTGTATGTGTGAGAAAGAACTGTAGTGTGTGTGAGAGAGAGGTGTCTGTGTATGTGTGAGTGTGTGTGTGCATACATTTGCGTAAGAGACTTGTAGTGTGTGTGTGTGTGTGTGTGTGTGTGTGTGTGTGTGACACAGAGAGATCTACTGTGTGTTTGTGTGTGTGAGTGAGAGGTGTGTCTGTGTATGTGTGTGAGTGTGTGTGAGAGAGAAAGAGAGGTGGTGTGTGTGCGTTCGTGTGTGTGTGTGTGTGTGTGTGTGTGTGTGTGTGTGAGAGAGAGAGAGAGAGAGAGAGAGAGAGAGAGAGAGAGACAGGTATATTATGTGTGTGTGTGAGAGGCTGTGTGTGTGTGTATGTGAGAGACGTGTAGAGTGCATGTTTGTGTGTGAAAGACAGTATGTGTGTGTGCGTGTGAGAGAGAGAGGTGGATTGTGTATGCGTTTGTGTGAAAGAAGTGTATTATGTGTGTGTTACGGAGAGATGTACTGTGTGTTTGTGAGTGAGTGGTGTGTGTGAAAGAGTGAGGTATAGAGTGTATGACAGAGAGATGTGTAGCGTGTATGTGTGAGAAGGAAGTGTAGTGTGTGTAAGAGTGTGTGTGAGAGAGCTGTGTATGTGTGTGAGAAAGATACAGGTGTATTTTGTGGTATTTTGTGTGTGTGTCTGTGTGAGAGAGAGACACACACACACACAAGGGTGTAGTGTGTGTGTGTGTGTGTGTGTGTGTGTGTGTGTGTGTGCGCGCGCGCGCATGTGTGAAGAGAGAAGTGCAGAGTGTGTTTGTGTGTGAGAGAAAGAGCAAAGTGTGTGTGTGTGTGTGGCAGAGAGAAAGAGAGGTGTGTGTGTGTGTGTGTGTGTGTGTGTGTGGCAGAGAGAAAGAGAGAGGTGTGTGTGTATGTGTAAGAAAATGTGTGTATTATGATGTCCACTAGTTGTGTGTGTAGAGGAGTGTGTGTGAGAGATAGGGGTGTATTTTGTGTGAGTGTGTGTGTGTGCGTGCAAGAGAGGTGTAGAGTGCGAGTGTGTGTGTGAGAGAAAGAGCAAAGTGTGTGTGTGTGTGTGTGTGTGTGTGTGTGTGTGTGTGTGTGTGTGTGTGTGTGTATTTTATACTCAGCAGGCATGTGTGTATGATGTTCACCAGTTGTGTGTTTCCCTGCAGACTCAGGTGTTCCTCCAGGACACAGGAGGCTATTCTAGCTCACACACACACACACTGAGGAGTGAGACCACCAAAGCCCAAACCCTGCATAGAGGGGCTCAGTGAATGTGGAGTGGAGTGGAGTGTGTGTAAGTGTGTGAGTGTGTGTGTGTGAGAGGAGACGCTGTAGAAGGACAGAGTGCCGGCGGGCCAGTCCAGATACACTCCTACTCTGTTGGAGCTGGAGGGGGCAGAGATGGCAGTTTCCTTATTATTGTGACAGACAGTGTAACTGTTACTATAGCAGCTCAGCCTCCAGGACTTTAGATTACAGCCAAACTCACAGTCATCACTGCGTCCTTTCCTCCTGATTCCTTTATATGTCACTGATATATCAGCCCTCCCACTCCACTCAACCTCCCAGTAACAGCGTCCAGTCAGACTCTCTCTACACACAACCTGCTCCCAGTCATCAAATCTCTCTCGATGATCAGGATACGACTGCTGCTGCTTCACACGCGTCACCTTTCTGTTCCCCTCAGACAGAGAGAGACGTGTGTGTGCTGTGTTTGGGTCCAGTGTGAGATCACACGCATCTGCACACAAGAAGACACATTAGAGGAGAGATCACAAATACTGTGTGTGTGTGTGTGTGTGTGTGTGTGTGTGTGTGAGTGTGTGTGTGAGTGTGAGTGTGTGTACATTTACTTCTTACATTTTCTTAGTCCTGGTTTGATTCTCATCTCCCCTGCGCGCTCCACCCTAAAGAAACACACACACACACACACACACACACACACACACACACACACACACACACACACACACACACACACACACACACACACACACAGATAATAGTTCTGTCTCTCTCTCTCTCTCTTTCTCTCACACACACACACATACACACAGATAATAGTTCTGTCTCTCTCTCTCTCTCTCTCTCTCTCTCACACACACAGATAAAAGTTCTGTCTCTCTCTCTCACACACAGATAATAGTTCTGTCTCTCGCTCTCTCTCTCTCTCACACGGATAATAGTTCTGTCGCTCTCTCTCTCTCCCTCACACAGAGATAATAGTTCTGTTGCTCTCTCTCTCTCTCTCACACACACAGATAATAGTTCTGTCTCTCTCTCTCTCTCTCTCTCTCTCACACGGATAATAGTTCTGTCTCTCTCTCTCTCTCTCACACGGATAATAGTTCTGTCTCTCTCTCACACACACACGGATAATAGTTCTATCTCTCTCTCTCTCTCTCTCTCTCTCACACACACACACACAGATAATAGTTCTGTCTCTCGCTCTCTGTCTCTCTCACACGGATAATAGTTCTGTCACTCTCTCTCTCTCCCTCACACAGAGATAATAGTTATGTCGCTCTCTCTCTCTCTCTCTCACACACACAGATAATAGTTCTGTCTCTCTCTCTCTCTCTCTCACACGGATAATAGTTCTGTCTCTCTCTCTCTCTCTCACACGGATAATAGTTCTGTCTCACACACACACGGATAATAGTTCTATCTCTCTCTCTCTCTCTCTCTCACACACACACAGATAATAGTTCTGTCTCTCTCTCTCTCTCACACACAGAGATAATAGTTCTGTCGCTCTCTCTCTCTCACACGGATAATAGTTCTGTCTCTCTCTCTCTCACACACACACACAGATAATAGTTCTGTCTCTCTCTCTCTCTCTCTCTCTCTCTCTCACACGGAAAATAGTTCTGTCTCTCTCTCTCTCACACGGAAAATAGTTCTGTCTCTCTCTCTCTCTCTCTCTCTCTCACACGGAAAATAGTTCTGTCTCTCTCTCTCTCTCACACACAGATAATAGTTCTGTCGCTCTCTCTCTCTCTCTCACACACACTCAGAGATAATAGTTCTGTCTCTCTCTCTCTCTGTCTCAAAGATAATAGTTCTGTCTCTCTCTCACACACACACAGATAATAGTTCTCTCTCTCTCTCTCTCTCACACACGGATAATAGTTCTGTCTCTTTCTCTCTCTCTCTCACACACACACAGATAATAGTTCTGTCTCTCTCTCTATCTCTGGCTCACACAGATAATAGTTCTGTCTCTCTCTCTCTCTCTCTCTCTCTCTCTCACACACACACAGATAATAGTTCTGTCTCTCTCTCTCTCTCTCTCACACGGATAATAGTTCTGTCTCTCTCTCTCTCACACAGATAATAGTTCTGTCTCGCTCTCTCTCTCACACACAGATAATAGTTCAGTCTCTCTCTCACACACACACAGATAATAGTTCTGTCTCTCTCGCTCTCACACAGATAATAGTTCTGTCTCGCTCTCTCTCTCACACACAGATAATAGTTCAGTCTCTCTCTCACACACACACAGATAATAGTTCTGTCTCTCTCTCTCTCTCTCTCACACGGATAATAGTTCTGTCTCTCTCTCTCTCACACAGATAATAGTTCTGTCTCGCTCTCTCTCTCACACACAGATAATAGTTCAGTCTCTCTCTCTCTCTCACACGGATAATAGTTCTGTCTCTCTCTCTCTCACACAGATAATAGTTCTGTCTCGCTCTCTCTCTCACACACAGATAATAGTTCAGTCTCTCTCTCACACACACACAGATAATAGTTCTGTCTCTCTCGCTCTCTCTCACACGGAAAAAAGTTCTGTCTCTCTCTCTCTCACACGGAAAATAGTTCTGTCTCTCTCTCTCTCACACGGATAATAGTTCTGTCTCTCTCTCTCTCTCTCACACACACACACACACACAGACACACACACACACACACACACACACACACAGATAATAGTACTGTCTCTCTCTCTCTCTCTCTCACACACAGATAATAGTTCTGTCGCTCTCTCTCTCTCTCTCTCTCTCACACACACAGAGATAATAGTTCTGTCTCTCTCTCTCTCTCTGTCTCACAGATAATAGCTCTGTCACTCTCTCTCTCTCTCTGTCACACACAGATAATAGTTCTGTCTCTCTCTCTCTCACAAACACACAGATAATAGTTCTGTCTCTCTATCTCTCTCTCAGACGGATAATAGTTCTGTCTCTCTCTCTCTCTCACACAGATAATAGTTCTTTCTCTGTCTCTCTCTCTCTCTGACACACAGATAATAGTTCTGTCGCTCTCTCTCTCTCACAAACACACAGATAATAGTTCTGTCTCTCTCTCTCACACGGATAATAGTTCTGTCTCTCTCTCTCTCTCACACACAGATAATAGTTCTGTCGCTCTCTCTCTCTCTTTCACACACACACAGAGATAAAAGTTCTGTCTCTCTCTCTCTCTCTGTCTCACAGATAATAGTTCTGTCTCTCTCTCTCTCTCACACATACACACAGATAATAGTTCTGTCTCTCTCTCTCTCACACGGAAAATAGTTCTCTCTCTCTCTCTCTCTCTCTCACACACACACAGATAA
>NC_137497.1:10896220-11011220 GCF_041902795.1 Electrophorus electricus | reverse complement strand
TCTCTCTCTCTCTCTCTCACACGGAAAATAGTTCTCTCTGTGTCTCTCTCTCTCTCACAAACACACAGATAATAGTTCTGTCTCTCTCTCTCTAACACACAGATAATAGTTCTGTCGCTCTCTCTCTCTTTCACACACACACAGAGATAAAAGTTCTGTCTCTCTCTCTCTCTCTGTCTCACAGATAATAGTTCTGTCTCTCTCTCTCTCTCTCTCACATACACACAGATAATAGTTCTGTCTCTCTCTCTCACACGGAAAATAGTTCTCTCTGTCTCTCTCTCTCTCTCTCTCTCTCTCTCTCACAAACACACAGATAATAGTTCTGTCTCTTTCTCTCTCACACAGATAATAGTTCTGTCTCTCTCTCTCTCTCTCTCTCTCTCTCACACACACACACACACAGATAATAGTTCTGTCTCTCTCTCTCTCTCGGGCTCACACAGATAATAGTTTTGTCTCTCTCTCTCTCTCTCTCTCTCTCTCTCACACACACAGTTATTAGTTCTCTCTCTCACACACACAGTTATTAGTTCTCTCTCTCTCTCTTTCTCTCTCACACAGGTAATCGTTCTGTCTCTCTCTCTTCTCTCTCTCTCTCTCTCTCTCTCTCTGTTCCACACACAGATAATAGTTCTGTCTCTCTCTCTCTCACACACACAGAAAAGTTCTGTCTCACACACAGATAATAGTTGTCTCTCTCTGTCTCACACACAGATAATAGTTCTGTCGCTCTCTCTCTCGCTCTCTCTCTCTCTCTGTCTCACACACAGATAATAGTTCTGTAGCTCTCTCTCTCTCTCTCTCTCACACACACACACACACAGATAATAGTTCTGTCTCTCTCTCACACAAACACACAAAGATAATAGTTCTCGCTCTCTCTCTCCATTTCAGACACACACATCGTTCTGGGCATTGAGAGTTCTGGTAAACTGGGATGTTGTCACTTCACCTCTCTTTTGTCTCTCTAGTTAGTTGACTGAGAGCGGTGGAGTGTTGATCATGCCTGTGGTTCCTTTTAGCTGTGCTGCCACAGCTACATCTGCCAAAGTCCATCTTTGCACATCATAGTTCCCTAATTTACACACCCTCTACCTGGACATGTCTAATAATCTAGTCTCTCTGTCTGCTGAGGTTCACCTACCCCTGATGTCATGACGTTACTGTCTCAGCTGCCATGGCTCCTCCCACCACCCCATGATGCCCCCTGTTGTAGCCCCCCACACCTCCACCCCACACAGCTACTTCCCCGCTGCCCTTCATGGATGATCTCATACAGGAAGAGTTTCGGTCATGTGCACACCGTCGGGACCAGACTAGGACTTCTAGAAAACCACACTAGACATTAATTGCTTATTGTTCCATATTTCTTTATTTATTTTTCTCCATCTCACTACTTATTCTGCTCCTTATCGTCTATATTCTTACTACTGTAATGTCCGTTATTGTCCAGAGGACCCCACCAGTTTACAGCCCACCAGAACGAGTGCACTGAGGACACTGTCAGCACTGACATCCACACGTCTCTCACACATCTGGAGGACATGGACAGTTATGCTCCAGTGCTGTTCACTGATTACAGTTTAGCAGTCAACAGTCACCCCAACCAAACTGACTGAAACACTCACCACTGGACTCACACCCTCCTTCTGTAAATGGGGGCTGAACTTTCTAACAGACAGAATCAGTCAGTCAGAACTGGCAATGTACATCCAGCACAAGGACTGAAAACACTGGGACCCCCCAGGACTGTGTGGCCGCCCAGTATAACACCAGCATCATCAAACTGGTTTGACTGATCACTGGATGAGACAGCATACAGGAGGGAGGTGACAGATATGGTGTCATGACAACAATCTCTCCCTGAATGCAGACAAGACCAAGAAGATGATTGTTGACCCAAGGAGGAAGGAGAAGCAGCAGCACACACCACTACAGACAGGAGAGATGGATGTGAACTCCTTCACCTTCCTGGAGTTCACATCAGTGAGGACCTCACCTGGACCTACAACACACACCACATCAGTGAGGACCTCACCTGGATCTACAACACACCCCACATCAGTGAGGACCTCACCTGGACCTACAACAAACACCACATCATAAAGAAATCCCAACAGTATCTGCTGTGTCCTCTGTTTATGTACGATACACAGCATGACCTGCAGGTAAACACTCTCCTGACATCAGAACTCTGAAAATGTTCAGCTCTTGTTCACAGTTTTATTGACAACAGGAGGAAACGTGAAACTGAATCACATGAAAGACAAATCAACAACAAGCCAGCCACAACAAGTACCGATATACACAAAACACAATGCAGCAAACTTCACAGAGAATAACATTATCCACCAAATAATGATCTGTGATTACAAATAACAATACAATAAACTACACACAACCACAATGTTTTCAAAAGGTATGAGATGTACGCAGACAGCTGCATTAGCACGGCTATAATAACTACAATAACTATAATAACTACAATAACTAGAACTCTTGGAGTTGTATTCTCTCACTCTACGATCGCTACACACATGAACCGACTCGCTGCTACTGACACCCTGTGGTTCTTAAATGAATTACAACTAACCTCAAAAAATGGAACAGAGTTTATAAACTCCCGACAGAACAGCATCTGTACTTCCTGAGGAGGCTGAGGAAATGTAGCATGTCAACTAAAACTCAGCAGTTCTACAGGAGAATGATGGAGAGTGAACTCACCAGCCACCACAGTATGATATGGGAACTGCACTACTCAGGAATGGAAGACTCAGTTTTCAGTATTTTCTCATTCTCACTCTTTCATAAACACACAAACAAACCCACATACGCATGCACACACTAACGTTCCATACCTGAGAGTGTCCAGTCTGCAGTGGGGATCCTCCAGTCTAGCAGAGAGCAGCTTCACTCCTGACTCTCCTGGGTGGTTGTACGTCAGGTCCAGTTCTTTCAGGTGGGAGGGGTTTGACCTCAGAGCTGAAGCCAGAGAAGAACAGCCTTCCTCTGTGACCAAACAACCAGACAGTCTGCAGAAAGGAGGGAAACAGGTAGAGAGACAGAGAGTGAGATGCACTTCCAGAGCAGCCTGCATGGGGCAGCTAGAGAGGCTGCTAACTGTAGTTGGAGGTTCCTCCACTCTCATCTCCAAGATGGCGTCCTCCATGGCAGACGGCTTTATTCACTCCTCTCCAGATCGCTGCTGTCTGTGTTTATTTTAGCTCTTATTTTTATTCAGCCCTTCAGAACTCTAGTGCACTATTAACCTACATCAGAAGAACCCCAAAGCTGGACTTACACTGTGTGATTTCAGTGGTCTTATAAGACTGTTACATGTCAGACTGTATGAGATGATGCCAGTAAAATCTTGGCAGAATTCTACATCTGGCTGTGATAACAGGAGTAAAAACACTGTCACATTTCTGGACCTGTGACTCAGAGATAAAGTCTAAGAATCCTAAGCGATGGATACTTTTTTTGGAAGTTGCAAAGCTGATGCCAGACTTTCACAAGTGTTTTCCTCAAGATTACAGATAGCTAGACTGCAAGTAGATACAACAGACCTTACAATATACCCTACAGTAGATAGAACAGACCTTACAATATACACTACAGCAGATACAACAGATATCACAATATACCCTACAGTAGATACAACAGACAATACAATATACCCTACAGTAGATATAACAGATATCACAATATACCCTACAGTAGATACAACAGATATCACAATATACCCTACAGTAGATACAACAGATATCACAATATACCCTACAGTAGATACAACAGATATCACAATGTACTCTACAGTAGATACAATATTACAATATACCCTACAGTAGATACAACAGATATCACAACATACTCCATAGTATATAGTATAGTGGAATTATTTTGTCATTATGGGAATATCTCTGAGAAATAGATATCCAAAATCAGCATATTGTAAATGAGTACATGAATTCCCCTAATGGTAGTATGACTTTAATATGGGATTATTAAACTTCTGCGTGCTGTCTGGACAGCAGTCCCTCGCAGTCTTCAAACACAGACTGAAGATCCATCTGTTTGTGGAATATTTAAATGACCACTGATCCTGCTCCTATGTTGACTAACTGAAACTCTAGTACTTCTTGTAGCGTGTTTATTACTCTGATGTTGACTGCTCCTATGTTGACTAACTCTAGTACTTATTGTTTATTACTGATGTTGACTGCTCCTATGTTGACTAACTCTAGTACTTATTACTCTGATGTTGACTGCTCCTATGTTGACTAACTCTAGTACTTGTTTATTACTCTGATGTTGACTGCTCCTGTGTTGACTAACTCTAGTACTTGTTTATTGCACTGATTGTCTGTTATAGAGCTTAAATGTATTTTGTACTTCTAGACATTAGCATTGATCCCTGTATTTCAATAGTATTCTAGTTCATTGGTATCTTGCACTCTAACCTACTTTACTGGCTAGGATCTGTTCTATGAGGAAATGACAAAGCACTTTTCTAAGTCGTTCTGGATAAGAGCATCTGCCAAATGCTGTAAAAGTAAACATAAATGTACTCTTATGTGGTCATGGAACTGTCTTGGCTTTATGGGACATTTCTGGGAAATAGATATCCAAAATCAACCTGAATGAAATGAGTACATGAATTCACCCAAAGGTATTATTATTTTAATAGGAGTTTATGAAAAATAGTAGAGTGAAATCTGTCCAAACTTACTCTGCAAAATCAGTCTATACAAAATGAGTGCATTATTTCGCCTAAAGGTAGTTTGACTTTAATATGGATTTATGAAGACATTGTACAGTGAGTGTCCAAACTTACTCTGCTAATAGTCAAGGGCTTCTACTCACATGTGGTAGTGGAACTGTTTTTGCATTTTGTTAAAATTCAGAAAAATATGTAAAACTTCAATATAGATTTATTAATGATCTGGTGATGGCCAAGGGCCACCATTCAATTGGCAGTGGAATATTTCAGCCCTGGAGTTCTCCTGCCCTGCACATTTGCCACATTTCACTAGTGATAACCCCTGTTTCAGCTGGCAGTCAAGATCTATAATAACCTTCTGAGAAACATTATGTAGAAAAAGCATTTTCCACAATGCTTATTAAGATGTGTAAATATATTACCAATTGTGTTTAATCTAATTACGCAATTAAACTAGTTCAATCAAGTAAACTGTATTTTGTACTTTTAAATGTAGTAAACGTGCATGTCCATCAAAGCTCTTAAAAATACGCAAGTCTGTTTCTTTGCTTAGGAAGAGTTAGATTGCGGTGAGCAGCGAAATACCGTAAAATCGCGCATATAGGCGCAATGTATTTAAAGCGCAGATGACTTGACCGTGAATCGCTAAAGCGCGGATAGCGTGATCGCGGTTGTAACCTAGTGACCACCTGTAACCTAGTAACCACCTGTAACCTAGCTACAAGGTTTAAATGTGTTTAAACTGATGTAGGGGACATGACTGATTAATACACAGCTGTACTTCATGAACACCAGATGTTATAAATCACATCCCCGTCAAATCTCCCGTCACACCCTCACCCTCCTCCCTCCTGCTCTCAACTACGTGAAGATCCAACCGCATTTCTCCTAAAGACTGTAACTTGATTGTTGCAAAGACAAGAAGTCCAATCTTGCTTATTGACGGTTTGGTCAAATTGTTGAGACTGTTAGCTGGTTAGATATCTTGCTGAACAGTAAACAACTAAACAAATCAACATAGCTAGACTTTCTTTGCTAACATTACCTAGTTAGCTGTTAGCCATGAATGACGATCAGAGATTCAGTGAAAAACTCATACAGGCTTTGTCTGTCTGTCTTAGTCCATCTACTTTTACTTTTTGTTTGTCCCTTTCTGGTATTTTCCTTTTCTCTTGGAAATCACCATAGCAGCAAATATCCTCCAATTCCAGTTTGAGATTTTCTGTCATTTTCATGATCCACTACAGTTCTCTTCACCTCAGTAAGTTAAAACAGCTCCTCTGATGCTATTGGCCACTGTAATGACGTCATTCAATATTCTGCTGCCGCGGCCGTCCTACCACATATGTGATTGGATAAAATTACTGTCACTCAAATTGAGAAACTTGTCACATATTTCTGTTACTTATATTTCTGTCACTAGTGCTTCTTGGATATTCATGTTATTACTACCTTGAGTTTTACAAATTTTTTTACACATTTTTTCCTTTTTTTTTTTTTTTTTTAACAGAACAGTGCCTTGACTCTCCCACTATTTGTATTTTATATATTTTCCCTGCAAAACACCTTCACTATTGTTTCTGAACTTCTGAGCCCTCCAGACATCTTGTGGTTTTAAGTATTTTCTGTGGTCAGTGTTTGTTCTCCTGTATGGAGGAAGCAGAAAGACAAGGAGCACAGCAAGGGGTCCAGTGAGGAGCACATTCCATCAGTGGTGGTCACACACAGATAATAGTTCTGCCTCTCTAACACACACAAATAGATCTGTCTGTCTCTCTCTCTCTCTATTTCACACACACACAAACTCACAGATAATAGTTCTGTCTCACATTTACAAATAATAGATCTGTCTCTCTCTCTGTCTCTCTCTCTATTTCTCTCTAATACACACACACACAGATAATAGTTGTGTTTCTCTCTCTCACACACACATACATACAAATAATAGTTCTCTAGCTCTCACGCACACACACAGATAAAAGTTCTCTCTCCCTCTCTCTCTCCCCCTCTCTCACTCAGACACACACACACAAAAAAAATAGTTCTGTATCTCCCTCACACACACACACACACACACACGTTTCAATTGAGGTGAAGCATTATAAACAGTAAATGAAACATACTTGTGTCAATCTGTGTAATAAATAAGATTTCAAACAGTAGTCATATTGGCCATGAACTAAACAGTGTGAGGTCTGGTTTACTGTGTATAAACAGTAGTTATATTGGCCCTGAACTAAACAGTGTGAGGTCTGGTTTACTGTGTATAAACAGTAGTTATATTGGCCCTGAACTAAACAGTGCGAGGTCTGGTTTACTGTGTATATACAGTAGTCATATTGGTCCTGAACTAAACAGTGTGAGGTCTGGTTTACTGTGTATATACAGTAGTCATATTGGTCCTGAACTAAACAGTGCGAGGTCTGGTTTAATTCTGTGTGTGGTTATATTTCTACATGTAGTTATATTGCTACATTTGGTTAGACTTCTACATGTGATTATAATTCTACGTGTGGTTATAATTCTCAGTGTATCTGAATTATTTAGTATCAAATGATGAATTATGGGTGCAGAAATGTCTGATCTAAAGTTCTGATGTAATACAAATCACCACACATGCTATGCACCACACACACACACACACACTTCACTCCTTCTCTCCTCCTAATCTCCTGATTACTGATTACTGTGTCTTGTTTGTCTTTCTTTCTCTCTTGTAATTAAGTCCACAGGTTCACTCGTCCAGTGCTGAACATTGTTCCTCACTACTGTGTTCAGATGTCCTGAGTTTAGTGTCAGCTGTCTGCTCAGTTTCTCTCTCTGCTGACTCGACGTCTTCTACCATCACTGTTCTATTTTTGTTTGATGTCTCTGGCTTGATGAAAAAATTAGCAGCCAACATTCACTCCTAAGTCAAGCTAATATGCCGTTAGCGTGAGGTATCTAGGAGTAGTAACCAACAATATACTGTAACTTGGAAAGCTTAAGGTTACTAATATTAGCCAGCTACATGTTTCATAAAAACACCCATGGAGAGAGATCACAGGTTTATCTTAAGGAATAACCAATAAACCGTTCAGTTCTATTGAATGAATATTAACTTGTTGCGTTCTTTCCTCCAGCACAGCTGTCAGTTCAGCTCATCTCAACATGTGTTGAGCACACGGTGTAAATCATAATGAGAACAGGGTCTCCCACCCATAAACGCAAGGGAATCGTGTAATTGTAAAAGTGTCCTGTAATGTGTCCAGAACCTCAATGGTTCAGCTTTAAATGTTTTAATTAAGATTTTAAGGGCTTGTATTTGCAGAGAGATTAGAATGACTGATGTTTACAGTGTTTTCATACATAAACTACATAAAATCACTCAGTGAAAATCTTACATTAGACCACTTCATTTTACAACACTGTTGTTGGAGTTTCTGAATATATTCATCCTGTAAGACATTTTGCTAAATTTCTGCTCTCAGGTGACCAAAAATGCAGCTTGTGGACAAAATGCCAAAGCGCCTAGTTGAAGCAGCATTTTAATAAATACACCTGTACATGTGGACAAGGACTCATCTGTGTCTTCTCTTTACAATGTTATATTTCTCTTCTAGACTTGAAAATCTGCTCATGCATCACAAATGTAACTCTTTGTCTCCACAGTGTGGTCATTTAATGAAATGCAGTGAGGTTTCAACAGAAAACTATATTTAGAAATATTTACAGAAGAGAACTTTATAATATAATATAAAAGTGTATATTTCCTTGCATTGCCTTGCCTGGCAATGTTAGTTTAATACTGTACTATAAGGGAGTTGACACTGACCTTTTTAAAATGGCTCTTTATTTACATTCAAAAATAGTCAAAGAAACTCACCTGAGAATCTCCAGTTTACAGTGTGAACTCTTCAGTCCAGCACAGAGCTGCTCCACTCCTGAATTCTGCAGGTCATTATTATTCATCTCCAGCTCTCTCAGTGAGTTTTCTGTTTGTAGAACTGATGTGAGAGATTTGCAAGACCCTTCAGTGAGACCACAGCCAGATAGTCTGTAAATAAGTAAATACATTAAATAATGTAGTTCAGTCAGAGGATGATGAATTAAAAGATCTGAACTGCTAATAAAAATTTAAAGAAGAGCTTGAAAAGTCTGGAACACACTGATAAATTTTCAGCCTTTTAATTTTACAAACACAGCAACATTTCAACACTACCGTGTCTTCATCAAAGACAAAGTGGACAAAGACATGACAAATAACATTCATTAGCAACCTAAGACAGGTGACCAAATAATGGATGGTTGGTTCATAAGTCAGTGAATGGCAGTTATCATAATCAGAGTCCAAATATCAAAATATCCCACCCCTAACACCATAACAGGAAACAGAAGAACATAGATCTCATTCAATGTTTCACAAATACAAACACACTAATATACAAACAGAAAACATTGTTGGAAGACATGCAGAGTAGTGATTATGGAGGAATAAACACTGCAAGAGTTTTTATTATGGAGGAATAAACACTGCAATGGTGATTATTGGAGGAATGAACATTGCAGTAGTGATTATAGAGGAATAAACACCACAGTATTGATTATAGTGGAATAATCACTGTAGTATTTATTATGGAGAAATAAACACTGCAGTAGTGACTATGGAATAATGAACACTGCAGTATTGATTATGGAGGAATGAACATTGCAGTAGTGAATATTAGTGTATGAACACTGCAGTACTAACGATGGTGGGATGAACACTGCAGTAGTGATTATGGGGGAATGGACAGAATGCAGAGAGCAGAATCTTTTACTAGTGTTTACATTCCTGTGCTCACACTATGAGTCACTGATCATGAAACATTCTCCTCTGCCTTTGCTTTTCCCAGTGAGGTCCTGAGTTCTGTCTGAGTGGTGCACCGAGAATCCTGGAGGCTGAGTCAGGGACCCCATCAGTCAGTCAGGTGTGTGTGAGGCAGACCCCATCAGTCAGTCAAGTGTGTGTCAGTGTGTGACTCAGACCCCATCAGTCAGTCAGTTGTGTGTGAGGCAGACCCCATCAGTCAGTCAGGTGTGTGTGAGGCAGACCCCATCAGTCAGTTAAGTGTGAAAACCTGTGATAAAGTTTGAAAACTGCCATCAGTGTGAAATATATATATGTGTGTGTGTGTGCATGTGTATGCATTGGTCATGCTCATTCTTGTGCACTTTTCTCTGTATTGGTCAGTAGTGGTTTAACTGTAATGTTGATCAGAAAGCTGAACTGATAGTTCATATTTGAACCCTTTTGTATGTTACACTGTGTGTGAGTGTGTGTATGTGCATACATGCGTGTGTGCGCATGTACACACTGATAGTTCATACTTCTATATGTTACACTGCAGCACATTTTCTGTCTGTTTTACTAAGAGTGTGAACTATAAACACTGTTGGCCACTGTTTTAAAGGTAGAACCATTCTCAACTCACAGACACACAACTACCCATGACATCAAATATCATTTAACCATCATTAATACATTTAGACTAATGAATCACTAGACTGTATTGAATCACTGGACAGTGTTACTACATTCCAATGTTCCACAACTTTATGGTTTAACTTAAGCACCTGGTGTTGGAGCCTTCAATCACCTACATGTGCTTTAATGTAGGATCTCTCTATCCTGCTCTCTCTCTCTAATGTTCTCTCTCTCTCTCCTTTTCATTTTTCACAGAAGACCTTCTGAGTCAAGAACATCCACTGCCTGCTACACCCACTGTTCATCTCTAAATGAAAATACTCACATGGCTTTTCTGGATGCTTTGACCACTGGCAGCATTCTCAGCAGACATTCCTCTGATGGGTCATATTTCCTCAGGTCAAACTCATCCAGCTCCTCTTCAGAGTTCAGCAACACAAACACCAGAGCTGACCACTGAGCAGGAGACAGTCTGGCTCCATGGAGACAATGGTCACCTCCTCTGCTCAGGTATGTTTGGACTTCCTGCACTAGAGAATGATCATTCAGTTCATTCAGACAGTGGAACAGATTGATAGATTTCTCTGTAGAGGGACTGTCACTGATCTTCTCCTTGATGTATTTGACTGTTTCCTCTTTGCTGTGAGAGGTGCTTCCTCTCTGTGTCAGTAGGCCTCGTAAGAGAGTCTGATTGGACTCCACTGAGAGACCCAGAAGGAAGCGGAGGAAAAGGTCCAGGTGTCCATATTGACTCTGTAAGGCCTTGTCCACTGCATTGTTGAGGAAGACAGACATTGGGGTTTTGACCATTTCAGGGTGTTGCTGTTGCAGCACATTGGTGTTGGTGGAGATGAAGGAAATTAGCACATATAAAGCAGCCAGAAACTCCTGAACACTCAGATGAACAAAGATGAACACCTTCCCCAGCTGTAGCTCAAACTCCTCTCTGAAGATCTGAGTGCACATTCCTGAATACACTGTCATTTCTCTGACATCAATGCCACTGTTTCTCAGGTCTTCCTCATAGAAGATCAGGTTGCCTTTTTCTAGCTGTTGGAAAGCCAGTTTTCCCAGTGCCAAAACATGTTTTTTCATGTGATTTGTGTGAGTCCTTTTTTGTCCTTTCATACTTCCTCCATACTTTTGGTCCTTGTGTCTGAGCTGAAAGATCAGGAAGTGTGTGAACATCTGAGTCAGAGTCTTGGGGATCTCTCCACTCTCTGCTTCACCCAACATTCTCTCTAAAACAGTGGCTGCAATCCAACAGAAGACTGGAATGTGGCACATGATGTAGAGGCTTTTTGACGACTTCATGTGTGTGATGATTCTATTGGCCAGGCCCTGATCACTGATTCTCTTCCTGAAATATTCCTCTTTCTGTGGTTGACTGAACCCTCTTACCTCTGTTACCTGGTCAACACACTCAGGAGGGATCTGATTGGCTGCTGCTGGTCGAGAGGTTATCCAGAGGAGAGCAGAGGGAAGCAGATTCCCCTTGATGAGGTTTGTCAGCAGCACATCCACTGATGAGATTCATTGATGAGGACTCATTGATGAGGACTCTGTTACATCCCTCAATCTCTCATTGTTCTGGAAATCTAGAGGAAGTCTACACTCATCCAGACCATCAAAGATGAACAGAATTTTGTAGCTGGTATAATGTTTAGGTTTTAATTCACATGTTTCTGGGAAAAAGCGATGAAGAAGCTCCACCAGACTGAACTTTTTCTCCTTCAGCAAATTCAGCTCCCTAAAAGGAAGTGCGAATATGAAGAGTACATCCTGATTTATGTTTCCTTCAGACCAGTCCAGTATGAACTTCTGCACAGAGACTGTTTTACCAATTCCAGCCACTCCTTTAGTCAGCACAGTTCTGATGGCTTTGTCTTGTCCTGGTAAGGGTCTAAAGATGTCACTGCATTTGATGGGTATCTCCTGTGTTACTCGTCTCCTGGATGCTGTCTCAATCTGTCTCACCTCATGCTCATTATTGACCTCTCCACTCCCTCCCTCTGTGATGTAGAGCTCTGTGTAGATCTCATTCAGAAGTGCTGTGGTTCCCTGCTGTGAGATTCCTTCATGAATCTTCTGACATTTGTCCCTCAGTTTGGATTTGAGCTTTCTGTGGCAAGCAGGGGCCAGTTCTGATAAAAGAGGAAGACAACAGACCACATGTTAATCTCTTTTAGATTCATTCATAAAAGACTCATTACAGGAGTTACAGGAAAAGAGATAAACAGATTGTTATAAATAGATTGTTTGTTCCTGCTAGATTGGGCATGAAACGTCCAGTGGTAAATCTTAGTCAATTCAGGGACTGACAGCCTTAGATTTCACGATTTCAATGGACATTGAATTATACATTATTTTGTTTATAATATTTACTGGCTATCAATAACACTGAATGGTCAGTAGTTAGAAACCAGCTGAGGTTCCACCACACACACAAGGAGTGTAGGGGGAAACAACCTGTGATCTGTGAGATAGGACCTGTGTTCCAATCTCATTTCCAAAGAATAAAGTGACACTTTATTTTAAGTGATCCTTTTAACATTAAATAGTGTCTGACCACTTGAACTATTCCACTTGTGAGTAAACGTGATTGCAATTGTATCCAAACTCTCATATGATTCATTCATGAACATATACTTGGGATACTTGGGGGGGGGGGGGGTGTATGTGGACATAGAAAAAAAAATTAACATCTGCCAGTGATTTGTGGTCAAATCTCATTGGTCAAATTAAATCTCAGTCCTAAAGAATAACAATGTATCCTCAAAACCTCAGCATTCTGCAAACACATGATAGTACAGCAGTTAATGTACTGTACCAACAATCAGAAGGTTGTCAGTTCAAGCCCCACCACTACAAAGTTGCCACTCTTGGGCACATGAGCAAGACGATTAACCCTCAATTGCTTGAATTGTACTCACAATGGTAAGTATTTATTTTCCTTCATTAAAAGCACCTGCTAAATGTAATAATGTCATGACCCAGAACTCTTACTGGTCAGTAGTGTGTTAGCGAGGTCTTTCTGGTTCATCTTCCTCAGGACGTGCAGTGTGATCTCCAGCGCCCCCTCTCTGACACAGCTCTGATCCTCCTTATCCTCCACCTGTCTCTCAGTGCATGCTGGGTAATCTGAGCTCAGTAGATTCTTAAATCTCTTCAGCTCATTCTTCACCAGAGAGATGATTTTGTCCTCCAGCTCCTGAATAAACAGTATCAGTAAAACTAGTGTTATATACAGATCTTTTTAACACAGGATAATCAATTAAACAGAAGAGAGGACTGAACTGAGTGGGATTGGGTGGTCATGTGCACATTATGGTTTATAAAAGAACATAAGCATCACATTAACTGAGCTGTATCTTAAAGTTTAAATGTTAGTTAATTTTAGAAAGTTATAATAGTAGTTTGTGAAGTTTGAGTTTTGTTCATTATCAGTTAAATTACAAAAAGCCATTAAAGTAAAGGATGAACCAGTAAACCACAGAGTCTCATCATGATCTGTGATCTAAACACACTCCAACGATAAAGACCCTTCCCCCTCACACACACACACACACACACACACACACACACACACACACACACACACTTACACACCTTGAACACTGACTCCAGCTTTTCTTTAGAAATGTTTACAGGCTTCTTCTGGTCACTGTGGACAAACAAAACAAAAACTTTAATGGATAATCTACAGTTTATAAACATGAATCCAAGTTAAATTCATGGTTGTGTACATGATGCTGATGATGATGTGATACATGGCTTCAACCCAAACACTGTACTGACAGTAGAGCAGAATAACCAGAGAAGCTGCCCCTGGCCCTCACTCTGGTGATGTAGAATAATGTTTATGTGAATGGTGCTTCACCGGTTACTGGGAAATGACAAACACAACCAGTTATATTTACCCCATCCACATAGAACAGGGGGCAACAGAACAGACAGAGAGAGAGAAAGAGAGAGAGAAGTGTAACAGAGCAGCTGTGGGGCAGCAGGCAGGATAATCAGAGGTGAAGCACCCTGACAGGCTGCACCCGTGGTGGACACTATCAGATACTGACCAGAAACCAGGGTGAGGGTTAATATAGAAAGCTGTTAATTTAACAGTTCTGGGTAAACTGTGTGCGTGTGTTTGACATTATTCTACCCTCCAAAGATTGGGTGTATTGTATTTATATTCTGTGTCCCAAACCTGTTATGTAATACTCAGTGTTCATGCTGGAATCCTTCTCTCTGTAACAGATGAGTAAAGTGTTTTCTCTGGTCTAGATGGTGGTGTGATTCTGGAGAGTTTGTCCATCCTGTGACTGAGGGAGATCCTCTGACTCTACACTGTTTACTTTACCCCACTATCACATCACACCTCAGAGCTGATTTATATAAAGATGGATCACTCATCCAGACCCAGACTGCAGGAGAAATGACCATCCGTACTGTCTCAAAGTCAGATGAGGGTGTCTACTACTGTAAACACCCAGAGAGAGGAAAGTCACCACACAGCTGGGTCTCAGGGGTCAAAAAACAGTGAATTTAAATGTTTCTTAACAACCAATTTAAAAGACAGAATAGATCAAACATGTAACAAATAATTTTGTGATTCATGTGCTTTGTTCAGTTCCCATGAGTTCAGCTGGTGATTCCTCCTCTCTTGGCCTGGTTGGTTTAGCTGTGGGACTGAGTTTGGTCCTGTTCCTCATCTTACTGACCCTGCTGTGGTGCTACAAAACCAAAACAGGTCTGAGATCAGCTGCGGATCATTTACAAATACTTTAAATGTTATGTGTTTGTATGATACACATCATGAAACCTTTTTACAGTATTAAACACGTTTCGTTTATTTCCATTTTGCCCTGGTGCAGAATCTCTTTGTCGCTGTACTGGGAACCAGTCAGACATCAATCAGATATCAGATCAGACCCAGAGAGAGTCAGGAGGTGAGGGGTGTCAGTCACACCACTGCACACTGCTTAGACCATGAACCACTAACAACTTTACTTACTAACAATTAAAGCTTTAACTTCTCTAAGCCAATTTAACTCATCTTTCATCACTTGTGATTTGTTCCCTACTGTGTCCAATAATCCTTCAGTTTGGTAGTTACGATTTATTTTTCTTTTAAAGCCAAAAACTGCCCACATATATGACACAGATGTTAGGGTTTCTAAAGATCAAATCATTCTTTAAAAACATTTTTTGACTTCTTCTTTTGTGATGGTTTTAAGCAGTAGGAGATGGGAAATGATTCCTGCAGATTGTGTCAGTGAGGCTGTACTATCTTTGTGGTTAGAAAGGTGAAGGAATGTTCCTTCCCTCTGACATTGTGTGGTATGGCTGGGGGTCTCCAGTACCACAGACTCCACAATAAAGCTACATGCCTGGCTGGAGTTAACTGATATGCAATAATAGCTAACCTTCCCATTTCTGCAATGTCTCTATTATCCCAGTCTGTCTGTGTCCTGTGTGGTTATTTATTACCCCAGTCGGTCTGTGTCCTGTGTGGTTCTTTACTACCCAAGTTGGTCTAATAAATGTCCTCAGCAATTGTATCCTGACGTCTCATCCACCTGCATGTAACAGTTTCTAAAACTAATGAGACCAGAACCACCATTATTACTTTACTATAGTGTCAGTATCACAGAACTGGAATGTCCCACCTGTTCAGGTAAGCAGGACCTCCTAGATGGACCCAAATACATATGAGGTGGAACAGGGAAAACTGAACAACTGAACAGAAAACCACACAACTGATAGGGTTTGAACTGAAGGAGTGGGTGAGCAAGACCACACTGTTCTACCCCCTACACTACTGGGAAAAAGGAGTGAAGGAGTGAAGGGGAGTGATGGGAGTGAAGGAAATGAAGGAGTGAAGGAGTGATGGGGAGTGAAGGGAGTGAAGGAGTGATGGGAGTGGTGGGAGTGAAGGAGTGATGGGGAGTGAAAGGAGTGAAGGAGTGAAGGGAGTGATGGGAGTGCTTAGTGGAGACATAACTGGTGTTTTTACTGTTTAATAGTACGAACAAACAAAAGAGTTCAACAGTGAAGGGATGATTAAGGGCCAGAAAACCCTCAGCCACTTCTGATGAAAAACAAAGTGACTTGTCTGGTCCAACCTTATTAGTTTGACCTGTAGAATGGTGACATTGTTTACTGGGGTATTATTGATGTATTATTGGGGGAACTTCACTCCCTCACACACTGGGAGGAACAAATCTACCCCACTTATGAAAGAATCTGAGTGTGTAATGTGTCACTCACCTTAGGACTGAGGTCACAGGTCCACTGCTGAATTTAGGAGGAGGATCCATGGACCTGTCACTCTTCATAGACACACAGCTGGGTGCTGGAGTTGCTGCTCTCTCACTCCCCCTCCTGATGATATTGAATAGTGAAAATAAATCACATTAGAGAACAACAAATTACACCCACAACATTCTTACATAATAACTCCGCCTGGAACCTTCACTCACTGGACACTTGATTAGAATCACCTGTCCTTCAGCAACTACACAAACATACCACACACACACACACACACATCACATCACACCTGTCCTTCAGCACCTACACAAACATACCACACACACACACACACACACACACACAATCACACCTGTTCTTCAGCAACTACACACACACACACACACACACACACACACCTGTCCTTTAGCAACTACACAAACATACCACACACACACACACACACACACATCACACCTGTCCTTCAGCAACACAAACATCACACTTGTCCTTCAGCAAGACAAACATACCACGTGCGCACACACACACACACACACACACACGCGCACACACACACAAACACACACACACACCTGTCCTTCAGCAAGACAAACGAACAACACACACGCCCCCACACACACCACACCTGTCCTTCAGCAACTACACAAACATTACATCTGTCCATCAATAACACACAAACAACAACTGTTCTTCAGCAACTACACAAACATACCACACACACACACACACATCACACCTGTACTTCAGCAACTACACACACACACACACACACACACACCTGTCCTTCAGCAACTACACAAATACCACACACACACACACATCACACCTGTCCTTCAGCAACACAAACATCACACCTGTCCTTCAGCAAGACAAACATACCACTTGCGCACACACACCCCCACACACACACCACACCTGTCCTTCAGCAACTACACAAACATTACATCTGTCCATCAATAACACACAAACAACAACTGTTCTTCAGCAACTACACAAACATACCACAAACACACACTCACACACACACACACACACACACACACACACACCTGTCCTTCAGCAAGTACACAAACATACTAAACACACATACACACACACACACATCACACCTGTCCTTCAGCAAGTACACAAGCATACTACACACAGACACACACGCACATCACACCTGTCCTTCAGCAACTACACAAACATACCACATACATCACACCTGTCTTTCAGCAACACAACCATACCACACACACATCACACCTGTCCTTCAGCAACACAAACATCACACCTGTCCTTCAGCAAGACAAACATACCACTTGCGCACACACACCCCCACACACACACCACACCTGTCCTTCAGCAACTACACAAACATTACATCTGTCCATCAATAACACACAAACAACAACTGTTCTTCAGCAACTACACAAACATACCACAAACACACACTCACACACACACACACACACACACACACCTGTCCTTCAGCAAGTACACAAACATACTAAACACACATACACACATACGCACATCACACCTGTCCTTCAGCAAGTACACAAGCATACTACACACAGACACACACGCACATCACACCTGTCCTTCAGCAACTACACAAGCATACCACATACATCACACCTGTCTTTCAGCAACACAACCATACCACACACACATCACACCTGTTCACACACACATCACACCTGTCCTTCAGCAAGACAAACGAACCACACACATCACACCTGTCCTTCAGCAAGACAAATGAACAACACACACCCACACACACACACCACATCTGTCCTTCAGCAACTACACAAACATTACATCTGTCCTTCAATAACACAGAAACAACACCTGTTCTTCAGCAATACAAATATACCACACACACACACATCACACCTGTCCTTCAGCAACTAAAAAAACATACCACACACACACACACACACACACACACACACACACACACCTGTCCTTCAGCAAAACAAACATACCGCACACACACACACACACACACATCACACCTATCCTTCAGCAACTACACAAACATACCACACACACACACAGGCACACACACAGAAACACACATGCATTACACCTGTCCTTCAGCAACTGCAGAAACATACCACACACACACATCACACCTGTCCTTCAGCAACACAAACATACCACACACACACACACACACACACACATCTGTCCGTCGGGAACACAACTATACCACACACATTACACCTGTCCTTCAATAACACACAAACATACCACACACAAACACACACGCAAACAGAAACTAGAACAGCACTGATAGTAGAACTTGGTTTAAATATGTAGAGGAAGTGGCAACAGATGAAGGGGAGAATAACTATAACTTCTAACTAATAAGTGGGAGATGGAGAGCAGGGGAATGGCTGAGGATGAGTGACAGGGATTAATGGGTGTGTGTGTGTGTGTGTGTGTGTGTGTGTGTGTGTGTGTGTGTGTGTGTGTGTGTGTGTGTGTGTGTGTGTGTGTGTGTTTGGCTGGGTAGCTTTCTCACTCCACCTCCTGATGATATTGAATAGTGAAAATAAATCAACTGGGTGCTGGAGACTCTGCTCTCTCTACCCTGATGAAGATGAGGAAAGTGTTGAGTAATTACATCCTTCACTACATCTCATTTATCCTGAATATTCCCTCTGCCTGTTTTCTCAGATTAAGTTTTGATGGAAAGCTCCTCACTTTGGGTCAGAGGTTCCTCCTCCACTGCTGGAGTTATGAGGCTCCATCATGGAGTTGTTCCTCTTCACACACACACACACACAGCTGGACACTGGAGATGCTGCTCTCTGCTCCCTGTCAACAGTTCACACACACAGAGTGAATCACACTGAATCAATGCCTCACATTACCATATTAAAAATAAAACACATGCTGCCAAACATGAAACATGAAGCAAAAAATAAGAAAATATAAATAATACAGATATATAAAATAATATAAAGATGTAAGCAATACAATGTGCAATACATGTGTATGAGAACAAGTTATGCTGTATGCTATATATATATATATATATATATATATATATATATTTACATGTATGTTTACTGATACCATAACAGCCCGTATATGTGCACTCTGTCTTAAAGCACAGGCAACTTGACCATCAATGGCTAAAGCATCAAATAACCCCACATATCCAGCACAACTAGTATTTAACATGACCAATGACAAAGAAATTCAAGTGTAAATTCATCATCATATTGAGAGACCTGCAATGTATTTATACTAGTGTGTTCATCCATGCAGTCATCTCCAGAACTGTAGGTGGCAGTGCAAACCCAAAACTAACCCCTGAAAAAACAGAGAATGACATTCTGACACCCATCACATATGACTGTCCACAAAATTTAAGAGGTGCAAATTGACACTGTAAAGGTCCAACGTGCACAACAGGAAAAGGAGCAACCGCATCATTTCTAGCATACACACACACACACACACACACACACACACACACACTCACACCACAGACAACGAGTCAAATATAAACCCAGGCTGTGTCTGTAATGATCCACTCACTCACTCACTCACATTATCCCACACAGACAGGTCTATATAGAACACTACATAGGGTATGTTAGTGAGACAACAGACAGAATCTATCAACACTAGTGTGTGCTGGAAATATAAAACTGTGACCTTTCATCACAGAAACTATCTGGAACATAAAGTGGTGCAGTCACAACACATTGAAATAAGACACTTTAGTGAGGAAACAGTGGTAGCAGTCCTGTCAACATGTCTGTTATATGCCCTTAATCAGTGTACATCAGCTGTTCACTACATTTACAGTACACTATAGGTGGTGGTATCTTTGTCCTTAATCAGTGTACATCAGTAGTTCACTACAGTTACAGTACACTATAGGTGTGGTATCTTTGTCCTTAATCAGTGTACATCAGTAGTTCACTACAGTTACAGTACACTATAGGTGTGGTATCTTTGTTCTTAATCAGTGTACATCAGCTGTTCACTACATTTACAGTACACCATAGGTGTGGTATCTTTGTCCTTAATCAGTGGACATCAGTAGTTCACTACATTTTGTAACTTTGAGTTGTAAGGAGGCGGACACGTGCGGAGAAGAGCAAGATTTATTAGGGGCAAATCCAAATTCATAGTCGTTAGGGTCATATTACCAACATGATCAATCAAAACACACAAAAGCAAACAGGGGAAACTCAGGGCTAAGAAACACGAAGGTTTCAAAAGTGTAGTAAAGACTACTGTAGGGAACTGGGATGACTGGCACTGGTTGGCTTTATAATGTGTTCAACCTGGTTTGTTGGCCAGACCACTTAAAGCCATACTGAGATCAAAGGTGTAATAACAGGCATGAACTTTGATGTTACAGAACTGTGAAGTAGAGAATAGGTTACCCAATATTATATGTTGTGAGATCAAATATGTGTCATCATTCTTTGGTCTAAGACACAAATACAGATATTACTTTAAATATCAATGTTGTTTGTAAATCACAACATGCACAATACACAAAAAAGGCTTTTACAGTCGATTGAAATATCTATACTACGATCAATATAACTGGTACTTGGGAGCCATCTAGCGGCAAATCTCTGGAACTGACTCATTGACTTGATAAAGAAATGCAGTGGCCATGACTAACATTGAAATCACTGATTCAACCTCCCAAACTCAAGGACTAATAGACAAAGGAAGTACAGCTGATATGAAACACAGCATTACCAGAGGATAAATACACTAAAACATGAAAGTGAAACTAAACCTATACAGAAAGGCACAGGGAGTAACGTGCCTGCTTGTTAGTAATTGTCAACTAACATTGTTTTTTCATCACAGAATATCAATATAAAAAGAAGATGCCTGACTTACATTTTATCAGTAACACAGAGTCTCTGGGTTTAACACAAACAGAGTTTTACTGTGTGGGAAACACTCAGCACCGTGATATCTTTAGCCAATGACACAAAGTTTAACTGGATAATCAACCAGTATTTTTAACCAATGGCATAACATTTAACTGGATAAGTATATTATAAGGAACAACAAAAGTAAATAATATTCATGCAAAATTCTTCCAACACTTATGGGCCTTTTGAATAGAAACATTCTGACATGATCTCCACAGTGACCACTTTTGCTAACATCTTGATAATTCTATTCTGTGAAACAACAATGTCTAAACTACTTTGCCTAGATATTATTCTGGTGGGTTATACCAGGTTATTGATACATATGATCAATAAATATTTTAAAGGAACTACTGTTTCTGTTGTGTTCTGTGAGGCATTTCAAATTCTTGGCATTTCAGTTTCATGTGTAAGACATGACATTTAGAAAGATAATCTATTAACAAAATGCCGGTATGTTTACCTGGATAAATAACTACATGGGTTCTGTGGGTTTACATGAACTCTGTAGAATTCTGTGGCTTTGCATGAACTTTGTTGGGTTCTGTGGGTTCACATGAACTCTGTATTCTATAAAGTGCAGACCGATTTAATGAATTGTCTGTATGGAACAGATTTCATAGTAAAATAAAGGAACAATGTCTCAAAATGATATATTTATTGTTATATTTATATTATAACATTTTTGATGTTCTGCTATTTGGGAGGCTTCTTCTCTTCCCAAATTACCTCCTCAGTCTTGGAAAAGATTCATTCACATAGAACACATGTTGCTGGCATGCACAGGTGTTTTTACCATTATATAAATGTGTGGATATACAGCACATCACTCCTGTCAGTAAACCAGAGGATCTCTCTCTATATACACTTTCTATATATTAATGTCACTATATATATCCTACCTACTGCTCACTGGATGTCTCTCACTAGCCTATCAGTCAATATGTCCTATCAATAACCTTCTATCTAGACAACACTGAATCTCTCCATCTCTCAAATTCTCTATTCTCACAAAATCCTGAAAGTTTTGGTGTGTTTTCTTGACTTATAAGCATTCATAGAGTTTGTGACTGAGACAGATGTGTGATCAGGTTTGTTTCAGACACTGTCAGTCAAAGACAGGAGCGGCAGGTTCTGTATGACACCTGTAGAAACACAAGCTTCGTTTAGCCGTGGTCACGTGATATGGCCGTTTTGCCTTTGTACAAGTGTTTCAAAATTCGAAACATGCGTAGAAACGTCAGTGTCGACCGTCCGATCCCTACCTATAATTAATAATACAGATAATTAACTATACAGGGAATCTGAACTGTCCACTGAGGATTTGGACAACACTGAAAAATGGCTGAAACTGAACAGGAAACTAACTGTACAAAGACGTTACAGCAGCAACCTTACTAACTACGATTTAGAATCGAGATTTACAATACCTGACAACGTATATCTGAGCCAGTTTAATAGTTTTAAAAATATAACTGCGATCGTACTGGGCCATTTTAGTGTCCGTCATTTTAGATGCGTACCGTTAACTTCACCAGGACTTTAATCTTTACATTTAATCCACTTTTGGGTGAACCGACGATTTAAACACAGAACTATGTACGTACAAAACACGCTGTTTAAACTGCACCGACATCGCATTTTAACAAATAGGATGAACTTACCGTGAAATATTTTAAACACGCGTATTTCCAATCCGCCCAACTTTCAATAACGGCAACAGTTCAGAAAATACTTTCGTTTTCTTGCGAAGGGAGGGACTGCAGGAACACTAGTGAGCGTAAGTAGAGCGCATGTCAATCATTTTCGTATGAAGCCAATTACACAACCGATTTCTTATTCCAGTCATTTTTGTTAAGACAATCATCAGCCAAAGTTAGCTGGCCATCATTTTGCTGCAGCCAATCATAGACTATACAGTCTATACAGCCAATGGATTCACAGTCCCGCCTACATGGACTTGTTTTGCGGCTGTGTGTGTGTGTGTGTGTGTGTGTGTGTGTGTGTGTGTGTGTGTGTGTGTGTGTGAGTGTGTGTGTGTGTTTATTTCAAATATTGTGGAAAAATAATTTGTTAGTTTACCTGTATTTGGTACATCAGAAAACTACATGATGTACTTAATAATACTACTACTACTACTACTACTACTACTACTACTACTACTACTACTAATAATAATAATAACAATAATGATAACAACAACAACAACAACAAAAATAATAATAACAACACATTTAGATTCATGCAAATTATAAAAATGATAAAATTAATCAGATTAGATTAGATTCCCTATAACATTATTACATAATATTCTGCATTGTAAGACAAATTTAGGAGTCCTAAATAAGCAGATTATTTTGTATAATAAACACAGAATACAGAACACAGAACACACAGAACACACAGAACACATAGAACACACAGAACACATAGAACACAGAACATAAAGAACACACAGAACACAGAGAACACCTAGAACATAGAACATGGAACACATAGAACACAGAACACAGAGCACACAGAACAGAGTCTAACAATAAAAGAATAGCAGTAAATGTGTATTAGCATTGCTGGTTACCTAAAAGTTGATAATTTACATTTTATATTAAATAAATGCCATGCAGAGGAGATAAAGATACAAGACAACAGTAAGAATAAATAACAGCTGGATCACTGGCAGTGCTCTTCTGTTAGAAGAAGGAACCAAACATGTTCCTCATCATATGTAAACTGTATTCAACTATTAAGTGAGCTATCTATGAGTGAGCTATCTAGGTGTCCTTTATAGCAGTACACAACCAGATTCCATTGAGAACTTCCAGCCTCACTACAGAGTGTAATTAATGACTAGTCAGATGTCATAAATGTGCATATGACATAATTATTAATTACTCAATGTTACCTTTTAGCACACAGATCTCTATATAACAATAGAAAAGAGAAGAGAAAAATGGACATAACAAACCTATTCTGATCTTATTCCTTTCATAAACCTAAAATTCCCCACCCAACAAAATCCCACAGAATCATACTAATTACACCAGAACACAAAAATAAAATACATGGCAGGCCTGATTCAAACACAATGGCCACTTTACTCTAATGAGCACAAAAATGACAAAAAATACCCTCCCATGGTCAGACCTCTTGGTACAAATGTGAATCTCTCCTCAATCTGAGATGGTGTCGTTTCTGTAACACGCTATCCCTCGATGGGCTAGTAACACTCACTCTGAGCCCCTGAGAGACCCAGGACCCAGAGACCCTTAAATGTCTAGTGACACACACACTCACACTCTCTCTCTCTCTCTCTCTCTCTCTCTCTCTCTCTGGATGGATGATATAGTAAATGATAAAGTAACAGTCTTGACAACTGCAGAATAAGCAGGTTATCTTCTTCCATTTGGGATGTTATAACTCGTAGCCTACTAGTCTAATACGCTACTTCAGTACACTAAGTGAAAATAAAATAAAACTTCACTCAGTGTCACGATTGGCCACCCTCCTGGTGTCCCCGTTTCCATGGTTTCCCTGTCGCCTCTTTGTTTTCCTTTACTTCCTTGTTATTATTCCATTCCTTAGTTTCGTTTTCTCCGCCCCTCATGATTTACACCTGTGTCTGGTTTAGCGTCCATTAGATCATGTATTTAAGCCCTGTGTTTTGTTTCCCACATTGTTGGTTATTTTGGTTCATCTAGTTGGTTGTAGGTTTGGTGAACCATGTCTGTTTGGTGTGTCCTTCGATTCGGTCAATATGTGAGGTTCTTGCTGTTTTGTGCCCTAACCTTCATTATCTTTATTATCCTGGTTCAACTATGTTTATTTATGTTTGTTTGTTAATAAACTCTCTCTGCACTTACATCCGTCCCCTCGCCTCGCCTCGATTTCTGCTTACCCGCTAATGTTATGCTTAGACACTTCTCACAACACACTAATAAGCGATTGTTGGCCACAAAAGAGAGTTATGCAAGGATTCTTGATCTGAATACCCAAATCACAACTGTACTCTAGTAAATGTAGTAGTAAGTGGCAACTTGGCAGTGGTGGGGCCACAGTGGTTGAACGAGCAAACTTCCGATTACAAATACAAGTCAAGTACCTTAACCACTGAGCTACCACTGCCACAGATCTCCAGGAGCAGGGGGTGGGGCTAAACTGCTGGGAGACAGATCTCCAGGAGCAGGGGGTGGGACTAAACTGCTGGGAGACAGATCTCCAGGAGCAGGGGGTGGGGCTAAACTGCTGGGAGACAGATCTCCAGGAGCAGGGTTGATGTGCACTGGTCTACACAGGTCCATTTCAGAGTCTTTGTCCTGCTCCTCTGTTCAGTCCCTGTGTGTCCCTCACTCAGTGCTGACCTGCTGTCTGTCCCTCCCTCTCTGCTTCTTGCTCTGTGGCTCTTGAGCTTTGGCCTTTTTAACAGGAGGCGGAGTCTGTGTTTCCTCTCCTCCTCTTTTCTTTTCCTCCTTCTTCTTCCCCCCTTCCACCCCTCCCCTTGCAATTGCTGGGGTGACTGTAGTGTTTTTGTCCTCCAGTATGGTGAGCTTCTTGCGTTTTTTGCGTTTCTTGCTCTCAGGAAGGAACCCTTTCTTCTTCAGCATTGGAGCCTCCTGCTCCATCTGCTCTGCTGCTGCTTTCTTCACATTCTCCACTTGGGGCTTCCTGAGGAGACCACGAGACAAAGATCAGACACAACAAACCTGTGGAGATCAGGAGATAATGATCAGACACAGCAAACCTGAGGAGACAAGGAGACAAAGATCATTTACATTTATGGCATTTAGCAGATGCTCTTATCCAGATTGACTTACAAAATGCTTTGTCATTTACTCATAAAATACATCCCAGCCAGTAGAGTAGGTTAGAATCCAATATACCAATGAGCTAGAACACTGTAGAAATACAGGGATCCCTGCTGATGCCTAGACGTACAAAATACATAAAGTCTATCTTAAACAATGACAAGTGTAATAAACAATAAGTACTAGTTTGTTAGACAACATCAGTGTTATAAACAATACCTTACAATAAGTACTAGTTTAGTTAGTCAATATAGGAGCGGGGTCAGTGGTCATTTAAATATTCCACAAATAGTTGGGTCTTGAAGACTGCAAGGGACTCTGCTGTCCGAACAGCAAGTGAAAGTTCATTCCACCATCTGGGAGGCAGGACAGAGAATAGTCTCGATGCTTGTCTTCCATGAGACTTGAAGCATGGTATTTCAAGCTTTGACCACTGACCTCATGTATGGAGTATGAACTTCAGAAGATTGAAGACCAGTCGTACTGCTGCATTCCGGACAAGTTGTAGAGGTCTGATGGCTCTTAGAGGAATACCAGCAAGTAACGAGCTGCAGAAGTGGTGCTTTGAGATCACAAGAGACTGCAAAAGTACATGGGCAGCTTCCTGCAAGAGAAAGTGCTGAATCCTTCATATGTTACAAAACATGTTGAAACATGAGAATGACAACAGGTTGTCCAAAGTTATGCCCAGGCTACAGGCAGCTTCAGCTAGTGATAACAAGGAGTTCTCAAAGGAAACTGTGAGGTCATGGTAAGGGTTGGGAGTACCTGGGATGTATAGAAGCTCGGTTTTACTGTGATTGAGCTTCAAGTGGTGGGCTGTCATTCATGATGCAATGTCAGTCAAGCATGCTGAGATACATCTGTAGACCTGTGTTTCAGAGGGTGGAAAAGAAAGATGTAATTGAGTGTCATCAGCATAGCAGTAATAGGAGAAATCATGAGAGATTTTACTTTTCCAAGAGAATGATTTTCAAAGAGAAGAGAAGGGGGCCCAATACTGAGCCCTGTGGAGAGTCTACATGATTTGGATGTGGATCCTCTCCACGTCACCTGATAAGACCGTTCCTCCAGATAGGACTGAAACCATTTCCATGCAGAGCCAGTCACACCAAGCCTGGAGAGAACAGAGAGGAGAATGTTGTGGATTACTGTGGCAAAGGCTGCTGAAAGGTCTAGAAGAATCAAAACAGATGACAGTTTGGCAACTTTAGCAGCATGAAGTTTCTCCATCACTGCTAAGAGGGCTGTTTCTGTAGAATGTGCCGATTTGTAGCCAGACTGATTGGGATCATGCAACTGGTTCTGGATGAGGAAAAGAGACAATTGATTGTAAACTTCTTGTTCGAAGGCTTTTGAAAGGAAAGAGAGAAGTGATACTGGTCTGTAATTGGTAGCATTGGAGCCATCGAGTGTGGCCTTCTTGAGGATTGGTACTACCCTGGTGGTTTTGAATACAGTTGGCACATGTCCAAAAGATAAGGAGTTGTTGATGATGACACAGATGAAAGGAAGCAGATTGTCTGGAACAGAGTGGAAGGAATTGGATGAAGAAGAATGTAGAAATGAAAGTATTTGTAACTGTATCCTGTCACGGTTAGTCCCTCCCGCTTCCATGTTCCACGTTTTCTCTGTCTTGTGTATTTTAGTTCCATGCCATAGTTTTGTTTTCTCCACCCCTTGTTTGACTGCTCACTCCTGTCCCTCATTCTTACCTTGTTAAATTCATGTATTTAAACCATATCTGATTCCCTGTGTCATTGCTATTCATTGCATGCATATGTTTCCATGCATTGCATGGAATATATTGAATGTTTGAATGTATTGGATGTATATAAGCCTGACTTTGTTTCTAAGCCTCTGTGTCTGTTAGCCTGTTTGATTCTAGCCATTTTGTTTTTCCTTACATCCGTATGTTACTTCTTAGTTTCTGTTATAGCCTGCTTTCCCTGTTTGCCTTTGTGTGCTTTTGGATTGTCATTACTTCCCTTTGTTTATCCTAGCCCTAGGTTTATTTATCATGTATTCTTTGTAGTGGTAATATGACCTGGACTACCCTAATGACTACGACTTTGAATATGCCCCTAATAAATCTCACTCTTCTCTGCACGTGTCTGCCTCCTTATTAATGGGGCCGGGATATGAATAAAAGAACACAGCTTTTTCAGTTAATCAAATTTAAAGGAAGTGACATAGATCTTGCTCAAGAAACTCATAGTGATAGGCAGAATGAAGCAGACTGGCTGAGAGATTGAGAAAGTAACGCTTTCTTTAGTCACAACAGCACCACATCTGGGGGCGTAGCTATGTCATGTCTGGGGGCATGGCTGTGCTCTTTCCCAGCAGCTGCATTCCTCAATTTGTAGTGGAGGATAATGAGGCTCTTAAAGTAAAAACTGTGCCACTAGCCAACCTGCTTGGGGTAAAGTCACAGGGGGCCCTGGTCTGTTCTCATTTTCAGAATGTGACACAAATGGAACCTCCATGTTTTTCTTTAGTTTAGAGCATAAAAATGGAAAGAGGAGATGGATATGTGCCTTGAAGTCTAGTACTGCACTTTCAGATCCTGTGGAGATTCCTAGAAGAGTAGCACAGTTTTACAATAGGCTATATATCAGTGAATATAAATCACACCAAGAGTTGGAAAATATTTTCTTAGATGGTCCTCCTCAGATAGAAGAAGAGGCCGTTTTGGGTCTTGAGGGGCCACTGTCCCTGGTGGAGTTGCAGGATGCCCTTCAGAGCATGGAAGATGGTATTGATGGTATTGACGGACTGCCAGTGGAGTTTTACAAATCCTTCCAGTGTGTGGTTGTAGAGGATGTACTGGAGGTTATGAATGACAGTCTCACAAAAGGGAGCACTCTTCATTTGTGGGTATAATTACACACAGAAGAAGAAAGAACAATGTCAACTTTTGAATTTCATTTTAGGGCAGTCTAAGATGGCAGTATTGTAAATGTGTTTAAAAGATTGGTGAAGAGTTATATAGTGTTAGATATTAAGTTTTATTCTGCTATGAATGATATGACTACTTTTGAAAATATTTGGGGCTACAATGATGTTTTGTGCTCTGTGAAAGATGAGGGAGTGTTTTTTGGTGTTTTTTTAATTAAAATTTTCCTTTTTGAAATTGTATGTTGTGTTTGAATGTGTATCAATATCATAATTGATTATTAAACTTTATTGAGAAATCTCAAACTCTCTTTCTGTCCTTCTCCATCTGGGTCCCTGTGGAGCTCTCTCTCACTCTCTCCCCTTCTTCATCTTGAGTTCAGGTCCCCAAGGGGCTCACTATCTCTCTCTCTCTCCCTCACCCTCTGCAGATGGAGGGAGAGAGATAAGAGAAATAGTGGGAGAAAGAGAAAGGGTGAGCCACATGGGGACCCAGACTTCAGATGGAAAGAGAGAGAGAGAGAGAGAGAGAGAGAGAAAGAGAGAGAGAGAGAGAGAGAAAGAAAGAAAGAGAGAGAGAGTATAATAATGTAAGTCTCTGTGTCTCTAGTATCTGACATGGTCACTCACTGTCCCTCAGACTGTGGCAGGAGTGAACGTCCAGCACTGCCAGTGTGCTGAACTCTTTATTTTCACAAACAACATATGTTCACCTCCCTCATCAGGGAGGTTTTTAAACTCAGGGAATATGTGGCTAATTTTCTTAAAGAATTTAGTTCTAATCTGTCTAAATTTTGTACATTCATTCAGAAAGTGCAGCTCTGTCTGGATCTTATAGTCCTGGCACTGCTGACACAGTCTCTGCTCTTCAGGTAAACAGGACTGTTTATGTCTGCTGGTCTCTAATGGCCAGGCGGTGGTCACTGAGTCTGTACTTGGTCAGGGTGGACCTCAGTTTTGGATCAGACAGTGTGCTTAGGTACTTTCAATTTAGGGCCAAATAACATTCCATTTTATGCTGTGATTTTGATTGAGTGATGCAGTTTTGTTTGAGTTGTTTTGTAATTCTGGTGATTCTGATTGGGTTTGCTGTTATTTTCTGGCCCTCAGCATGAGTAGTGTTAGTGTATCTAAGTGTAGTGTTAGTGTGTGTTAATGCTAAAATGTATTTCCAGATCAGCTGAGTGAGGTGACTGTTCTCTTTGCTCAGCTCTTGGTACTCCAGACCTTTAGAATGATATAAGTTTGAGTCGCTGTCTTGTAAATGTGTACAGAATTTAATTGCCCCTTTTTCTATCTTTATTATTAATAGAGATCTGCCCAATTCTGCCCTGCATGCATTGTTTGTGATGTTCCTGTGCACTTTAAAATAGTTTTACTGAACTCTAATTGCAGGGTCTCAATTGGATGTTTGTCCCATTTGTTGAATTCCTGATTTGTAAGTGGGTGGAGCCTCACAGCCATACAGGGCAATTGGTTCAATTACAGATTGAAATATTTTTATCCAAATTGTGATTGATATTTCTACTTATATGTATTTTTTTAAGCCCTATGTCCATTTTCTTTAACTTCATTCACTCCCAACTTAAAATGTCCAGTAGAACTTGTTTTGACCCTTAAATAATTGTAATTGTTTGAAAGTTCAATATTGTTCGTATCTAATGTAAATGTGTGTTTTGATCCCTGGAATTCCATTCTGGAATATCATGACATTGCCGTGCAAGATGGCAATGGCAATACTTCACAAAGAGAGTGTGAGGGAGGCTTAAATAGGAGGGTAGTAATGTGGAGAATATTCATCAGGTGTGTAATTAGGACTCCGGTGAACCGCATCACAGATGTCGGAGGAACGAGGTAGGCGTGGCAGTGCGGGGATGAGTGTGGTTCCTGGCGTTCGGAACACTGCCAGATTAACTCCTTCTTTACTGTGAGCATATGTGGTGTTGTGAAAGGTGTCTAAAAGTGTTTTAATTTCAACAGTACTGGTTGCTTTCTGGAATTCTTCTGTGCTGTTTTGGGCCCATCTGTATGGCCTCCAAATGTTGTCCAGCTTACTGGGCTGGGTGTCAGTCTCTGTACTATTAATGAACACAGTGATTTGGCTGTGATCAGAGAGAGGGGTTAGTGGTTTAACAGTGAATGCACTGAGAGAGAAAGAGTCTAAATCTGTTACTACATAATCTACTCACCACGGACTGCTCCGCCCCCTTAAATCACGTGGTACGGCCCGCCGCATGCGGGATCCACGTGTGTATTGTTTGTGTTGTAGCCACAGCCCCCCGGGATTGCACACACGTGTACAGGATTATGTTAATGTCTCACATCTAATTAAACCCCTGTCCCTGTGTGCTCCCATCGCTGGTCACTACGTGTGTTTACATCTGTGTAGTGGTAACGTTGGTTTGTGTAGTTTCTGTTAAATGTATTATGTTTATCGTGAGCGTTGTATGTGAGTGCCACCTCTGTTTCTTGTGTCTAGTGTCAATAAATATTTTGCACGAAGGAGGAAGTCAGTGCGTCCTGCTCCACGCCCATCGGCACTCGGGCCAGATACAACAGAGTACACTACCGTACTATTCCCAAGAGGTGAGCACAGCGTGTATCTTCCTAAGGAGTCCCCTCATGTCCTACCATTGACGACGTACAGACCCAGACTTTGACAGAGCTCATTCTGCAACTCAGACCAAACGGGTTGTTGGAAATGAAGTTCGTTGATGATGATAAATTAATGTGTCGCTACTGAATAAAGCAATTAGTGTGATATGTGTGAAATGAAAGTGTTTGCATTACATTACCACAAGAGGGAGCCAAATTCACATGTACGGACATAAACCTTCCATCCAAAGAAGAATTGATTTGGCTATTAGTTTGTACATTATGAGCATTACAAAATTACTCTTTGCGTCACATCTTTCTTCTAGAAAAAACGTGCCTTCACAGGAGTGGGTCTAAAAACAGAAAAAGTACATGTAAATATTATAAGATACATACACGTGTGAGTATGTAATGTTCTTTATATTTGAGAATGAACTGCTGTGAATTGCTTTTTATATAAAAAAAATACATTATGCATAAGCATACTTAAATTTTATTTTTATGTTTTTTTTAAATTGAATTCATTTTTTAAATAAACAAATGTGCTTAAATGTACTTAAACGTAAACACGTCGTTAAATAAATTTGGTAGGGTGAAAAGTACGATAAAGCACTTTTTAAATGCAGAAACAAGATGCTACTCTCTGTATGACTTCAGCAAAGGGCTACTGGACTCTGCAACATACTACCCATACATACTAAACGCACACACCCAGAGCGGAAAACCGCACCCAGCAGGCCTGTGTGTGTCTGCCTGTGAGATACAGTATAACCAGTGAATGGTTTTTAGACCAGTCCGATTATCCAGTCTGCCCTCCATATTCCCAGTGCTGCTGACTCACTCTCACCGACATCTTAGCGTGCTGTGACTCGGCTGCAGGACTACAGTACCCCAGTAGCTGATCACCCGCACCCATCCTGGTTTGTTTATTTGTTACTATATTTTTTTGTGAAGAAATGTGTTGACAAAGATGACAAAAAATGCTCGCTAGCCTAACAATGTGTTTCTCCCTGGAAATGGCGCTTTTTCCCGGCTGGTTTAAGAGCCAGTTCATGCTGGCCTGGTCAGTGAGGGTCTTGCTGTCTCTGCTTGAAGGCATAACCAGGGTTCCCTCTCAGTGCCATTTATTACGAACACACAGGCTTCTGCTATCTGGCTTGAGCTGGACACACAATAAGCCCAAACCTTTGGGCATGGTGGGACGAAAACACAACAGACCTGGAACGGGGAGTACAGCAGCACAGAAAATGCAAATGTATTATATTAAGAGGCAAGTTCGGAAAACAGCATACAGAGCAGAGAAATTTTCTTTTCCTGACACGGGTAGCACAGTAAAAGATAGATAAATAAATAAACAAGACAGGTGTGATATCTAGGGGTTTTCACATTCAGATGACTGAGAAGAACGAGGGAGTTCAGCTCTTCCTCGGCGTTGTCAGCTTCTGCTCTGCAGGGACTTTGGCGTTTGCTGCACCTCCTGGCACGAGGAGCCAAACACAGCCAGGCCTCGCAATCCTCGCGCGTCACAGCGTCACGGGCATCACCGTCTCCGTCATTATTGCCGACTGTGGGAACCGTTTTACCACGTTTCAATTTCATGGCCCCTTGCCAAAGAAAGAGCTATGCAATAAATAGGGAAATTAAAAAAATAAATAAAAGCCCCCCACCCCCACCCCCCAAAAAAATCATCTCACTGTCCGGTATATTTTTCAATTCTCACAAGTTTATCCAACTTTAAACTATTCTGTTTGGCTGACAGGCAGCCAAACCAAACGCCAGGAGAGATATTGCATCTTTCTATCCCGGTTTTTCATTAAAAACAGAATACGTTTTCTTCAACACTAAGATGCTGTAAATTTAAATCGAAAAATATCAAGCCGCACAGTAAAATCGCTTGTCCATCGCTAGATCCAGTGAAAAGTTGCTGTTTTTTCTGCTGTTGTGTGAAGTTTTAGAGGTGGCGCATTCTAAAGTATTACCAGGATGCCGTTATTTTGATAGCGCTTTATGGATTTCTGGTTTAATACGCTACAACCAAACAAAGCAGCTTCCATTAGCACCTTCAGTAGGATACGCGTTTACTCGTACCGCTTAAACGTCCCCATCGCGGCTGTAATTAAAGCCCACTCTGCAAGAACGCGCGGTGGCATTCGGTCCAGGTTTTTAGGTCAGTGCACTGCAATGAACAGGCATGAAATCTCTTTTATATGACCACAGAACCGTCACAAAGAGCACTGCACACGCGGACACCGGTTTAAAGAGAGTTATTAGACATCAAATACGGTCTTATTAAGGATTCCTGTCTTAGCGTTCACAGTCTAGCGGTCAGCCTCATCACTATTCAATAATGGTCAGTATTTGTCCACAGGATAGCTGATGTTTGGATATTATTTGGTTGGTGGGTCATTCAACACAGCATTAGCAGTGACATTGTATATTTGTGGCTGTTAAGCTGGTACAAGTTCGTCAGGCCAGCCAAACCCCAGTGTCACTGGAGCTTTACAGTGCCAGTGCTGAAAGTGTGATCCAGCCAAACAGCAGGTAAGCCACGTCACATTTATCCATATAATGCTTCAAACAACACACTTTGTCAAGCTGAAGTGCTAAAGTTATTATTATTATTATTATTATTATCATTGTTGTTGTTATTATTATTGTTATTGTTATTATTATTATTGTTATCATTATTATTGTTGTTATTATTATTATTGTTATTATTATTATTTTCTTCCTATAGCTTAAAGTGTAAATATTTAAATGATGAATGACTAGAAGATGACTAACTGTGTAACCTGGAGCGATTGTAAGGCAGACGCATACGCTGAAAGGAGCAAGATTTATTAAGGGCAAATCCATAATCAGATTTGTAGTCACAGTCCAGGGTCAATTTACCAACATGGGGAGTCTAGGAATACATCTCAACAAACAAACAAAAGCACACAACGATAAAGAGGGGATGCAGGCTGTAACACAGAGGCTAGGAGTCACAAAGAGCAGCTAGATTTAACAATGAACAGCAAAACACCGGCAAAAAGGCAGGGTTTACATATACAAGGTAATGAGGACTTAACTAGACACAGGTGCAACTCATGAGGGGTGGAGAAAATGAAACTTAGGAATAGAACCACAACAAGGAAGTAAAGCAAAACAAAAGACACAAGACAGGGAAACCATAGAGACAAGGACACTAGGAAGTGCCACTAACACTAACACAAGTTGTATATAGCAAAAGATGGGTTATTATCTCTAACAGTGTTAACCAAATAGCACATGATTTAAAACAAACGGTGACCTCAGTGACCTTGGCAGGCCAGCAATCACAAGCTGCTTCATTGGAGGTTCTTTATGTAAACTGCGCCATCTGGCTTTCAACACTATGGCTGACTAAACACCACCACAGAAAAACTGGGCCCAAACACAAGCACAGCCAGACTGAATCAGTAATTGAGTCAACATACACTAAGTGTTCCAAGTGCTGAAGAATGACAGAGCAGGACCTTCAGAGCAGACCTTCAGAGCAGGACATTCAAAGCAGGACCTTCAGAGCAGGACCTTCAGAGGAGGACCTTCAGGGGAGGACCATCAAAGTAGGATATTCAGAGCAGGACCTTCAGAGCAGAACCTTCAGAGCAGGTCCTTCTCAGTGATCTTTCTGCTTGGTCATCCACTGAGGAGTGAGGGCTCATTGCAAGGTGAACAGCACCAGGAAATATGTTTGTGTTTCCAGGCCTCCTGGTACATGTTGCTTGAAACTGTATTCATTTAATAATTTCCATGAAACCAAATTAGCTAATTAAGTATTTTATATTTATGTGGTTTTTTTTAAGGTTTCTCTGTGGAACCTCATGGCCATTGCTAATTGTTCCTTTTTAGATGTGAAACACCTTGTGGACCTGGCTTGTAGCGCACTTACACACTGCTCACACGTTTAAAAATAAAACTTGCCATAAGGGGGCGCTGTTATTATTGATATACTAACATCTTTGTACACATCAATGACACTGTGTCCTTGTTTTAATCAAAGTGAAACGGCAACGAGTCAGACAAGAAGCAGAAACAGTGTGGAGAAGCTGTTGGCCTGTTACGTGCAGCTCAGCCCCACAGCCTGGCACAGCGCCCCCTGCTGGGCAGTAACTGACTCTCACTGGCTTCACAGTTGTAGCAGTCATGCCCAGGATTACATGAGATTGGTTTTCCCTGGGGAACAGTAGCCTGGCATGCTCTCTCTTTACATACCCACAGTTTTCCTCTCTCTCTTTCCTCTGTGTCTGAGGGGGTTGGGTGTGCATGGTGGTGGGGGTGGGGGTGGAGGAAGAGTGATGCATCAGGAAGGAGTTGTCATATCACTGTGGGTCACCTTGAGCTTCCTGTCAGCTTCAGCCTTATTGGAGTCAGTGTGTATGCCTTTGCAAGCGATTATGTGTGTGTGTGTGTGTGTGTGTGTGTGTGTGTGTGTGTGTGTGTGTGTGTGTGTGTACGCATGTGCATGTGCGTGTGTGTGTGTGTGTGTTTGTGTGTGCGTGCCTATGTATGTGTGTGTGTGTGTGTGTGTGTGTGTGTGTGTGTGTGTGTGTGTATGTGTGTGTGTGTGTTTGTGTGTGTGTGTATGCCCTTGGGTTTCCTTCATGTGGTCTCCACTCAGATTCACCTCTGCCTTTCTCCCTGATGGAGGGGTGTGTGTGTTCACAATCTGAGCACTGATGAAGCAGTAGAGGATGACCTGTGCTTGCCAAAATATGGGGTTTAGCATCTACTGATATTTATAACAGCAACCAGATACCTCAACTACTTATAGTAAAAATTGTGAGTAAAGACAAGCCAGAAAAGCTTGGGATTAATAGTCAGATCTGAAAGACCACCCCCAGGGAGAGAAAACATTGGGTCACTATGACACACTATGACAAGCACTCATCCTATAGCACTGCTTGAATCTGACTTCATCTTAGGGAGGAAGTGTACTATGCTAATAAGTGGCTATGAAAGTTGTTAGGCTTCATGTTTAAACCCCCAACTCTCAGTCTACTAAGTAAATAATATTTTACAGCCTGTGTTGGCCTTGATGCTGTAGTTATATTGCCAGATTTAATGTAGCCTGACGTCATATAGAAGGAATATTCATGCAATGTATGCCATATCATTTGCTTAAACAAGGCCTAACTGCTTCTGCTCTGTCATAGCCTTAGCTGCAGTAATAAAAATGCACCTCCAATCTGACTAACAACATTGTAAAAATAGACGGTTTTGACCATCACACTTTAGCAGTAGCCAATAACTCATTTAGCCCATTCCGCTTTCTGGCATACCCGCGTAGTTCCAGTGCAGAGTGATTGATGTAGATTGATCACTTGTGTGATTTATAGAGACCTTGTGAGGAGATGAGGCCATCAGGCAGTGAAAGAACAGTGATACTGCAGCTGACCACATGATGTACTTACCCACAGTGCCCAGGGAGAGTACCGGAGTGTTTTCCCCACGGCCAACCATAGGCAACAGAGCAGACCAGTATAACAGAGTAAGGAATCCAGGGGGAACGTTCTGTCCAGATGTTCAACTGCCTCACCAAATGGTTGTTCGTGACATTCAGGGGAACATGAACCTGAACTCTTCCTGAAGAGTTCAGCTCCATCCCTAACTCTACTTCACCTCACCCAATCCTAACACACCTCACCTCACCCAACCCTAACACATTTCACCCTGCTTTTTCAAAGACATGACTGACTGGATCAGGTGTTGGATACATTCAGGAAATGAACTCTGAAGAATGGTACATCACCGGGGTTGATATCACACTGCATTATAATATTTACCCCCCACCCCATTTTTTTTTTTTTGTAAAAAACTTTTTGTAAACCATCAAACCATCATTAATATTTTTATAGCATCCAAGGGCTGCATGGGGTGCAGATATGAAAATGTGATGACATATGTAGTGTGAAAGGAGTTCTGGTGTAATTTGTAGTTTAATAAAAAAATCTATTTTTTCATGCATTGTCAGGACAAAACCAAATGTACTGCACACATTTGCACAAAACCCCAAAAACTTTCAAAATCAGACCTCTGCAGTACCACTCTGTCCTCTGCTGGAAGGACCTTTTTTTTAAACAGGTGTCACTCAGTTTCTCCCTGACGTTACTGAGCCGTTTGCCAGTGACAGCATGACAGCTGAGTTTCAGGGGGAAAGCCTGCACACTCAGTCTCCCTGATCTGGGATCAGTGACACTTATGAATCACCTGTCATGCTGTCACATGCTCAGTGGCACCTCACAGCTCCTTTGCTTGATGGTGGCTGAGTAAGTTTCTGGCAGCCTGATTCTACTGTGATGCGCTGACTCAGAAATTTCTCGGGGGCGGAATATTTTTGGTGCGATTCTGCACTGGCGGCATGATTCACCCTGTCATTAGTGACTATGCTCAAAAAGAGATCAAAGTGTGAGGTTCCAGAATGAAGCTAAAAATAGCATGTGTTTACTTCTCAATGGATGTGTCTGACAATACATGACGTTGTGGTGACAGCTGCAACTGATGCATTTTATTTGGACAAAAGCAGCAGGTCCCATTTCTCCTCCTGCTGAAAGGAGTTCTGCCCCGCTGCCTAAAACACCTCCCTGACCTCCTCCTGCACCCCAGATTTAAATGTTTTGCCTCTTGTATGCATTTTATACAACCTCAGTTACCTCTTTCAATAACTTCATGGTTGTGTCATCCCAAATATGACTGATTTTGGGTAATAACTGTAACCCCTCGTGCAAAAATGACCAAAGTTACGTGTCACTAGTGGGGGAGTTTCAGAATGAAATGTAATATGAATGGAAGGTCAGATAAACAACAAAGTCAGGAATTTGTCATTTCCTTACATTTTACAGTCAGGAACTTCGTCCTGGTTCACTAACAGATTTTAAACTCATTATAAACAATATTAGTGTCAGTGCCTTGTCAATGTATATATGAACCAAAAACATTTAGCAGGAGTGAAGCGTAGAAGAGTAACACTTTGCAGATTGGGGCTCAAATCCAAGGTCGGTCTTTGGTAATAAAATATTTATTTACCCTGCCTTGATTAATGCGCTTAATAAAAGATCCCGAGTGTCTTTCTAATTCCATTTCCCTTTTTGTCCTCGTGCCAGACGTGGCAGGCCTGTGACACAGAGGGATCCTGGGCGCTTTGCCGAGGAGAGCGAGACTGAGCGTTAGCCTCCGGGCACGTCCGTGAGAGTGTCACTCCAAAATGCTGCTCCCTACACCTCCTATTTGCTCTCCAAGGTGAAGTTGCTGCTGCTAAATTCTTCCCAGGGCCCCATCTGCAGGGAAAAACCGGAATGCTTTAGAAATTCCTGCAAAAGTCCTACAGGCAAATCTGTGCCTATGTACTGATAAAGACCCATCATCATTGAAATCACTTCAGGTTAAAGTCAGAATGGAAATGATTTGATTAGATGTGATTGATATTTGGATTTTAAGATCGTTCACTTTATGAAATATGCAAGTGGGGGGTGGGGGGGGTTGCGTTATGATGAACTGCATATTTATCATGGAAAATACGGTTGTTGTTTTTTCAAATACCAAGAACATACCAGTTCTGGAAATGTGATCATTAATTAGTCTTATGATTGCATTACTATTGTATAGTAATGCAATATATTTGTTTCAGTTACATTTATTGTGCTAGCAGATGCATAAAACGAGATAGGGGAGAGAGAGAGATTTCCCTGTCCAGTTATCGCTCGTGTTTATTTATGAAACCAGTGACATACTCTTATTTGTGTACAGTACCTTGGACAGCGCCACAGTGTGCGACAAGGAATACTGGAGACTCGATGTCATCTGGTATTTTCAATGTTTACCTTTGTACTGGCTGATCTGGTTAGGTCGGAATGTAGGTAGCCCTCCTCCATTGTAACCTACAGTACTGAATTCTGTAAACGCGTCCGTTTCAGTCAGATTTCTTCCATTAACGACTCTGCAACTCTCAGTTGTCTGCAGCTAGCATACGTAACTCTACAATTGTTTTGCCCTGCATACCTGAATACAAACGCTTTCATGCTACCTGACTGCCTATTGAGCTGCTACGCATGGGGGGGGTGAATACTACAGTCTGCTGGCCAATGAGACGTCAGCAGGGCGGAGAACCGTCTGCGATTGAACCGCGGCACCGCAGGCAGCTGCGCGAACGTCTTCAATTCTACACGCGCGCCCCGGTCGTCTAGTCAATGGATTACACTGTTTCCCTGCAAGTGCAGCACCAGCTCACAGTGTTCCCGACGCATTTTCACCAGGCCTACAAATTAGAGCTACAGGTACGTCTCGAACCTTTGGCGCAAAGCAAACGCGACATTTGCTCATCGCGACCGCGTCCTCTGCCAAACTAAGCTCTCCTCATCGACACGCCACAGAGCATAACTGGTTGCATGTTATGGGGTATGGAGCTACGCTGTAGACTGTTTTCTCCTAGAAATGCGCTGTCGTTTGTGCACTTTGCGAGGATGTTCGCGACTGTTGATGCGCTCGTGTGAGCTTCGCACAGTGCGATGATGTTTACATGAAACGGCGACAGTATCCGGCTCTAATAAGTGATAATTATGCGTGATATTATCATCATTTTGGTTCAAAGTTTGGTTTTTATAGCTGCTGCGGTCTTGCGGTTCTTTGTGTGCCTTGCAGCAACTTCCCTTTGGTTACTTACTTTTCTTGTTTACCTGTTCCATGATCTAAATGTTCTGCACACAGGCCAACATTTGAGCATGGTTGCTCACCCAGTAGGCTGGCAGCGTCGTCAGCTAGCTGACCTGAGTTTGAGCCCACCTTACAATATCTAAAGGCAATATGGGGTTAAAGGATTGTAAACACAAGACACATGTTGACAGAACAAAGACATGTGGGCAGTGGCACCATGTAGTGTTACCATTTATTTTTATAAAATGTTTTATAACATTTTTATAATACATTAGACTATAGAATATAATAACACTAAAGTTTAAAAATAAATTTCATGTTTTATAGTGCTAATTAAAAAATCATTACAATCTGAAGAAATATGATACATATAAGGTACAACAAGCAATTGCCCTTGTTTGTGACTTTTGTTTCTTTTAAGTATGGGGTGTTTTTATTAAGACTTTCTTGGTATGAACTCTGATCTCACTTTCAGTTGAATAATAACTGTGGAGCAGAGTCAATAAAAGTATCTCACCATTTTATGTTTGGTTTACTCCTTTGTCAGTACGTTATTGAATGGATGAAAGATTGTTGTGGTTTTTTTTTTTTTTTTTTTTTTTTACATTGTCTTTTGTTTCAGCAGGAAGCTGTAGATGTCACAGAAAAGCCCACCAAAAACAGAACAGAGCATGTACGGTTGCACTGTATACTTCCTTATTCAAGTATTAAGGGTACGTAGGAAGAGTCTGAATGAGTACTGCACAAACTGCTAGTGGTCTCCGTTGACTGCGGTGAAGCTATCCGCGCGTTAGCGATTCACGGTCAAGTCCCCGAGATTCAAATTGGAATGCGCCTATATGCACGATATTGCGGTATTTCGTTGCTCAGACTAACGCTCCCTAAACAGAGAGAAACGGAGACTAACAGTTTTTTGAAGAGTTTTAGATTAGATTTTACGACAAAATTAAGCACTGCTCAAAATGATTTTCCTATATAGTGTTTCTCAGAGGTTTATCATACAGCTTGACTGCCAGCTAAAACAGGACTTACCACTAGTGCAATATTGCACATATGCAGGCCAAGGGGATCTCCAGTACTGAAAAATCACACTGAAAAAAAACAGTGGCTATCAAACAGTAGCACTTGGCTATCAGATCAAATTTGAAAAAACTCTGCTGTGCCAGTTTTTAAAAATATATTTATATTGAAGTCATTCTACTTTTAATGGGGTTTCAATGCTCACTCATACAGAGAAGGTATGATTACTATATCTATGAATTTTCCCATAATGCCAAATCAGTTCTACTACCACCAAAGAGTGACAACCTTTGACTTTCACAACTGCAAGACTGGGCAATTTCTACTGTACTATTATTTATTTATTTATTTATTCAAAAATCTGTATTAAAGTACTAATGTGGTTAATGGGGCTTAGAGACAGTTATCTATTACTTACTTATTTTCTTATGGTTTTACTCACTGTAAGTAATGTGGTCATTTACATAATTTGATCTGTAGGTCTATGCAGTCTTTAAAATCAGCTTTGGTTACTTATGTTTGGGGTCATTTGTGACTGTGTAAAACATAAAACGTTCAGATATGTAATGAGTTTCTTTCCCTGATTACCAGCAGAAGAGAACTGGTGTTTTCTGAATCAGGAGGGACCAAGAGTCAGAAGTGGAACTTTGTGCTTTAAGTCAAAGTAAATGTAATGTGTGTTGTATTTGTCCAGTAGAAAGAAAAGAACACAAGTATGTGTATGTTGGAGCGGAAGCAGTTGTGAAGAAAGACAACAAACATACCCCCATTTTTACATTTGCACTGGAGGTTCTCTCTTTAGTCATCCTACAGGAAATGGAGACACACTCAAGAGGATTGAAATGGAAATATTACAGACCAACATCTCTGCATACATTTAAAACTACATTTAATTAAAGATTTTTCTCAGAAAGTAATATGCACGAGTGTCAGGAATGCTGGATGTCAGACAATATCAGGTTGGAGAACAAGTTTGCAAACATGGCCCTGAAGGTTTCTATTGCTTACAGAGGCTGTAGGGCAACTGACCCTGGTCATCTGCAGAGCAGGTGAAGTCCATTCATTTCACATGTGCAGGTGCTGAGACACAACAGACAAATAAATCAAATCTGAACAGGACTATTGCCTAAAATGACTGTTTCTTCACTACTTATGAAATATAAGCTTAATTTAGGAGTTTTATATGTAATCTCTTTAGTACATTCTTGTTTCTCTTGCTGCGGTTTTCGTTACAGACTCCATTCTCAAATATCCTTAGAAGTGCATTTTCGTTTAATACATTTTCTAGTTTATCTGATGAAATGAACCTAATAGAAAATTAACTCAATTCTCTAGTATTCTAGGGTGAAGTAAATGTCAGAAGTAATTTTTTTAACCCATTGATCCAAGGTGCCCTATGCTCACCTGTCTGTTCTCCCACCTTGTTAACAACAGAGAGAAATAAACCTTCACAACAGATGTGTCTTTGGCTCCAGGGGGATTAGAGGCAGCCTGGCCAGCCTGGCACTTGTCCTGCCTCTTGGTTTTTTCCTCAGTCTTGCACACCCAGGGCACACGGTTGCACTGCAGCACCAGGGAGGGGGCAGGTGGAGCTGGGCACGCAGCTCTGCTCTCTACCTTATGTAAGCTCGCCCTCCTGATGAGCAGCGGATTGTGGCAGCTCAGCTCATGCTGGTGGTGCCGGGTAGCTTTGACCTTGGAGTCACACTGGCGGCATTTTGATAGTATATTATTTGAAGTTTATCAATTGTTATCCCACAATGTATATTAATACACATTCTCTGAGATTAAACTATACAGCATTCTCCTTATCTAGGCTAAACAACACATAAATAAAACAAATATTAAATAATTTGTATGTATACTTTCTTTAATATCCCCTTCATCATCTCTGAATCTGAACAATTTAATTTAATGTATTTAAACTATTTAAATCTCGACACAGAATTAATTAAAATTATAGAATGTTTCTGATTAATCATCTTACATAACGCATAATTTGTGTATATTATTTGTATTTTATTTTATTATTTTATTTGTACATTATTTTACAAAAACCCCTTAGTTGATATCCAACTACTCTTCAGCAAACGTTTGTCACGGTAAGCTCCCATTCCCACTGATCACGTGGTACGCCCCGCCACGTGCAGTGGGAGTGCGCTGTTGACTGTCCGGTGTGACGTGCGTCTTGTTTGTAACCACGCCCCCCTCGTTAGCACACACCTGCACCCGGTTCTTCGTTTATGTGTGTGTGTGTGTTTCGTGTGTTTCATTTACGTTAATGTTAGTGTTAGCGTTCATTGTTTACTGGTTGTACTCGTTGTGTGTGTTTCTGCCTCTCCCTGTGTTCACGCTGCAATGGTTCGTTACATATGAGTGCAGTTAACGTTGATTACTAATCTTTCGTGTTTAATAAATGTCTGTCTGGGACGAGAGAGGTCTGTGTGTCCTGCTCCTTGCCCTGCAGGATTCGGGCCGTCACACTTTTCTTAATCTATTCAATAGTCTCTTAAACTGATCAACACACAAATAACAATTTTACTTTGTTCACGAGCATGTGCGTAAATCATGATGGGGATGCTACATGTCACTACGGCTGAAAATCAGATTGTAACATTCCTAAATGGCTGTTTTTATGCCCACCACTTTTTGAAAGTGAAAATGTTAATGTTTCATCTACAAGCAATCTTTCCTTCATTTATTAAATAATTTAAGTAACATGCATGTATTAGTCATCGTGTTTCTAATGACAGAATCTGAAAACGTTCATGATTATAATCTGAAAACTTTTAGAGTTTCACACAATGTCAGAACGCAGCGCAACTGATATTTCGTGAAACGATTTTTTTTAAAATCAAAATAGAAAAGTTGTATTACAAATATATTTTCCACTACAGTGCTGATACATTTCGACGCCGACAAGTTTACAAACGGGCATAAAACATTTTGTGGACCTTCTTCCTTTTAGACCAAGCGCTGATTTCAGCGAAGGCGCGTGCCATCGATGACGAAAGGAACGCGAATTTAAGGGACATCTGAAATGAATCCAAAACTCAGCACTTTTCAAAGCAAAATTAAGCTTTTAATATAAAGACATTAAAGTCGCAATCAAAACGAAACATAGAAAGAAATTATTTCCTTTATGCACTCTTTTCATATAGACGTTTCCCGGTTTGCATTAAAGAGAATATTTAGGCCTACCTTTGATATCGGAGAAATGTATACTGACAATAATCCAATTTATCCACAGGAAAATGTGAAATAACAATTGTTGAATATACTTGTAGTTTGTATTTTGGTTTGTTCAGTTTGCGCACTTTGTCCAAATGGTAACCATGACACCAGATGAGCCTTTTTATAGATCTGCTTCAGTGACGTCACAAACACCAGGTGTGACGACATGTACACTGCTGTCTCATTTTAGCATTACTAAAACGTACTACTGGACTGTGTATTACTGGACCTTGTGATTGATATTTAGTGTATGTTAAAATATCTTATTTCCTCTCAAGCACAGAGGTTGTTTCTCCATAAACTCCTGTGTTCTGTCCATTAATATATCAGGTGTATCCAGCTATGGAACTGTTCATATTATTTGTTTTTGATGCATTTTTTCAATGTATAAACCATGATTACTGTGAACGTGTATTAAATGTCTTGTATGTGTAATATTAATTGAACGTTTTGCCCCCTCAGTCCCTTAACAATATCACATCATTCGGGCTCCGTTCAGTTTTTTATGTGTCGCGTTGTAAGAACCCACTTGTAAATCTCCCCATGGTGACAAACCTGCAAGTAACATATTTTCTTCCTCATCTCCCTGATGCTTTTTGTTTCATCTTGCTAGCTAATAATAATAATAATATTATTATTATTATTATTATTATTATTAACATGTATATAGCACCTTTCTCAGACTCAAGGACACTTTACAGGCAGGTATCAGCTGATATAGTCACTCACATGCCGATGATTAGTTAACATGCTATCTTAAACTTCACCCTAGATTATTTTGGTGTTTTTTCTCCTCCCGTAATGGTACATTGGAAATGATCAGATTTCTATCGAGTATCTAACTAGCTAGGTTAGCTAGCTAAAGCTTGCTATGATACAAAAGTCAGCATCGCTGGCTAAAGCAATGTCTTCATAAAGGCCCATTTCATGTGAACTTGTTTCTTTCTTTTTTTAAATTAAATCTGGCAGACAACCTTAATAATCATGGCTTTTACACTTTGACCAGGTGGCTAAATTTACTAGGTTAGCTAGCTACCCTGAATCATCAAGAATTGATTCAGAAAACAATCAGAAGAGATTATTCATTTCATTTTGATTGGAACATGTCAGAATAAAATAGCCAAGTAAAGCAGCTAGCTAGGTTAGGTAGGTAACCACTCAAAGTAGCTAACCTTAGCTAGATATTGGTCGTAATGCACTCTTAACTAGTTACACTAGCTAGCAGCTGTGATAAACAAATATTGACAATCGTAGATTTTAGATTCCTTAAAGCAACTATTCTATATTTTGATGACATCTTTGCATGTTCTGGGTCTTCATTTTTACATATGCAGAGCACTAGTGCAGTGAGGAACAAGGTGCATCAAAAATTCTGGTTGTTTAACTTGCCAAGGTTTTAGGATTTGACTTTTAATACAAGCAAAAATTTTGATGCGGAAGAAAGAGGCATGTCTTGCTTTGGAGAGGCAAATTCTTGCTCTTTTAGAAGTATTTCTTGTATATTATTGGTATTACAGCTTTTTTGATGTACAGCAATGACAAAGACCTATTAATGGATAACCAGCTAGAATTTGCTTTAAAATGTGATTGGCTTTGAATAAGAGCACCTGCCAAATGCTGTAAAGGTTAAGATGTTCTTGGAATGTATCCTGGACACTGATGTAAACTGTCTAAAATGTATCGGGATATTCTGCTTTGTTCAGTATTGAAGTGTCTGCAAATTGTTTTTAACTTATTAGCTGTCCAAAAAAATAAACAAAAATAAAAAATGGAAAAACATACTGCAGCATGTAGGAACATCTTTAATGGGTATGTTAGTATTTATTCCAGATCTGAATCCACATATTTAACCAAGCATGGATAACTGTACAAAGGAAAGCATTGCAGAACAGACTGAAAACTGTCAAAATATACCAACTTTCAGGCAAGCTGGCGGAAGAGAAACTGTCACATACAGTGATACAGTGAACCAGTGGATGATGCCAGAAAGAGTTAGGCAACTGGATTTTAAAAAGTCTACAAAAATGAATGTAAAACTTCACATTTGAAGCTTTGAAAAGCTAATACGATTGAAGACAGCTCCATATGGTACGGTTTTGATCATCACGGACTAAAATAAACCTAATTTTAAAACCGAACCTAAAATAAACCTAAGTTATCAGGAGACATTTTCTGTTTAGAGAGAAAAAAGTGCCTCTTTTGAATAAATAAGATTAAATTAGATAGAAAAGGGACTCATTGTATACACCAAAAATTGAATAATTAAACATTTGAATGCAAAGAGAGAAAAAAGTGAAGGTGTCGTAATAAATCCTCACTGGCTGCACAGATCAGGATTCTCAGAACTGGGGCGAGAACGTTTTGGGTGCAGCCCTACACCTGTAAGTGCACCACGGTCTGCTCCTTTTGTGAAGTACAGCCTTGGAATACGTTCACTGCGTGTGCTCCTGATATCTACATGCACAACAGCCTAACGTGGTCTGAGCAAGGTGGGTCACGCGTATGTAAGTGCATCATACAAGGATGTTGTAAGGAATCGTCAGGACACAGGTAAGTGTGGATCCAAATGCAAGAGTTTATTTTCAGTACAGGCAGGAAGGACTTGTGAGGCAAAATAGAAGGGTAGTCATAAACAGGAGTGGAATGGTGAAGGGGAGAGTCAAGGGCAGTCCAAGTCCAAACCAGAAGGTAGAATCCGAGGTTGTGTAAGGGGCTAAGAGTGAGGTGGTGTTTAGGGGGAAAGCAACAGAAACAAGAAACGCTCGGTATGCATGAGAATGCAATACTTCGCGAGGATACTATGGGAAAAGGGAGGTTATAAAAGAAACTAAAATGAGAGACTGGTGTAATTAATCAGTAATCAGGCGACAGTGATCTACGTTTGGGCAGAGAAAGGCTAGTGGGTAGGACTGACGCCGTTACAGATATACAAAAAGATTAGCGCTTGTATGCCTCGGTTGTGGTTCTCTTCAAAACTGTACTATTACTGAACCAATTATATCTTAAATGACATTTTATAGCATTACTAACTGTGTTGTGAAGTGTCCTGGTGAATTTCTGCCTAAATCAATGCTCATTACATATCTGAAAGTAAGACGATGAGTTTCTGAATTTCTTTGGCTCGCAGCATGCTGTCTAGTTTTAAGGATCTTTTGGTCTACTTCACTTTGTCTCGCAGGTCCTATTTATTTTCTCGTTAATAATAAAAACCTTCATTTAAAAACTGCATTTTGTGTTTTAATATTGGACAAAGATAACAAGTAAATTTGTTTAATGATCTGAAACATTTGTCACAAGTGGCATGAAGCAGGCCAAATGACATGAGGCCTGTTTCCATAATACAATGCTTTGAAATGAATGCAGCATTACAGCATTGGGAAAACCAACCACAACAACTGACCATAATCACCAAGACCACATGGGAGACTATTGAAATTATAACCTGAGCAATAAGGGAGACTCTTGAAATTATAACCTGAACAATAAGGGGGACTCTTAATTAAAACATGTTGACAAATGGCAACTAAAATATTTAAACTATTCAAAGATGCTCCAGACAAAATGTCCGGTTTTTCCATGAGCTAACACAAAAGTATTTAATGTGCATTAAATTACATCACAGGATCTCACAGTAATGTTTACGTAAACATCTTTACATTACATTTACAGTACTGGGCAGATGCTCTTATAGTGACTGATACATATTTATCAGTATGACAGCATGTGTGCTCTCTGAGGATCAAATCTTAGTGTACCTGCTCTACCAGTTGAGCTTCAGGAGAGCTAATGTGATTACATTTTTAATCATGCATGACCGAACATACACTGATCTTTGACCCCTGAATGGGACAGAGAAAGGCAGTGCGGATACGTTTGTCTGTGTGTAAAAGAGAACGAAATAATTTATCATCTCTCAGACTCTCACGGTTATTATTGGGAGATCACCTCTGCTCTTCATCTGAGTGGTTTAGTCCATTCATATTAACTCCTCTGTTGTCATGGTTACTGTTCCATTCACTGTACTTCCTTTCTAGAGCTCCGGGATTTTTTTCCTCAGCTGCACAATCACCAGCACTGCTGCCACAAGCCCCGCCCCCGTCAGAGCCAGGAGCACCGTCAACACCGTCACTGTGGAGCTCTGATTGGGACGTGGCTGGACTTCTGCAACAGACACAGACATAAAAATGGTCAGAAATTATGAACAACTCTTTAAACAGTACAGAGTTATAATCATATGTGTATGTACCAGAGTGGTCACTGTGATGGGATTGAGAGGGATTGTGGGACAAGGGCAGTTCAGCTCCAGTTCCTTACAAAAAGATCTCAACAGCATCACTGCACAAGATCTTAACAAGTAGGTACGCATAATGTTTCACCAGTTACCATAGTAACCACTTCTACAGATTTGTGTGTGTTCTCTGGTGAGCTCAGCACCTCCCACCTGGATATCAGTATCCAATCAAATTCAATCAGGAAGTAACTAGTACAGTGATGGAGAACTGTTTAGAAATCAAACTAAAACAAATCTGGATCTTGTAGAGAGATATTGCTGTAAATGTAGAATAGCAACATACTGAGAGTTCAAAGTGAATGAACCAGTGGCGAGAATGAGCTACACAAAGGGGGGGGGGGGTGTGTGTGTATACAACAACAACAACCACCCTGATCACCACCTGTGCTCCGTCATAACTATGATCACTGCTGAAGCTCCAGTGTCATATTAACACACAGCATAATTACTGCACCATCACTGACTACATTTACATATTAACACACAGCATAATTACTAGAGTAAACAGTGGTATTGAGGGTGAAGTATTTGTTGATTTATTGAGGGTCGTATGTAGAGGGATTGAGCTTCAGGAGCAGACAAGGCCAAACTAAAAAAAAAAAAAAAAAACCATAAGACACACTAGAAATAAAAAATTATTATTTAGTTGGTTACATTTATTTAGCGCCTTTCTCAAACTCAAGGACGCTTTACAGACAGAAATCACTCACAAACAGATGAGAAGCAGCAGCCAATTTACACACAGTGTTCTCTCTATCAGAAACTACAGACCCCTGGGGGACTGAACAGGTGTAGGAGAAGGGGAGGAGGTTTAGACCAGGACAGAGCACCAACCATCACTGGACGGACACGGACACGGACACACACACACACACACACACACACACACACACACACACAAACAAACAAACAAACAAACAGTTTTAGAGTATCCAGTCATCCTAACCTCCATGTTTTTGGGAGGACCCCAGAGGAAACCCACACAGACAACACGGAAACTCCACCCAGGGAGGGACTCAAAGGCTGAGAGGCAAACATGCCAACCACTGCTGCCCAAAACAACCAACTGTCTCAACTGAACACAAACCAAATTAAGCACAATAACCCTCCCTAACTTCCAAAAACTAACAGAAGTAAAGAACTGAGCAAATAAAAAAGGTGTCAAACTCCAAACTTCCCAACTACGATTCACGCAAGACTACTACAATACACTATACACAGAATAATATTTACAACAGTGAACACATCCAGAAAGAGGTGATGCGATAACTGAGAATGATTTAACAAGCAGAGGCCCAAAACCACAACAAATACTCACTGAACAAACATAAATGTAACAAATGTAAACAAACACAAATAACCCTACCCATAACACAAACAAGGCTGTAACACCTTCAAACACAAACAATTCAAATTTTCTGACTCATCACTCAATATCTCATCATTGTTTTGGTATGAGTAAGCAGGAATCACACCAAGTGCCGTAAAACATCAGTGGCTGTCCATGTGAGTGTCCATGTGAGAATTCACCACAAAGAGTCCAGTGAAAATCAACCAGGTCCACATGCTTTATTGGAGATATGCTTAGATAAACAGGACCTCAACTCTAGGCAACATTACAATCACAGTAACCACACTTACCTTCCACAGTAACTGTGTATGTCTGAATAATCTCTTCATTCTTAATGTCTCTGATGCTGTAAACACCACTATCAGATGGAGCTGTTCCTCTCAGCTCAACAGTAGAGATTAGTGACACTCTCTGAGTGTATTCAGGTTCACACTTCAGTGAGTGTCCAGCCACTGTGCAGATCTGTCCACTAGAGGAAGCAGCTGCACCTGTGCTGTTATAAATCAACTCCACTGACTCTGATATGAGCAAATCCAGCACCAGAGGTTCACCAGGGTTAATCTGAACTGAAGAATTCCAGGCTGTGGAAAAGAATTAGAAACTTGAATGCAATATACAACTGATTTGACCATGTAACCTCAGAACTACAAATCTGATATAAACATTTAAACATTCTACAAGCTCCTTCTGTGTTTCCCCCACATATCTAATGTTTGTGAAGTTTTCTGTTCTACTTTATTTACCCCAGATAAATCAAGTTCTATCTGTCTACATTAATAATGGTTTAGTAACAATAGCTAGATAATCCACGAGGATACTTACCCTCTATCTGTAGACTCACATCACAGATGTCTTTACCATTACAAGCGCAGGTGTACCAGGTCCTCTTAGTGTAATCAACATCAGTGATGGTGAGGGAGAGATCTCCCTTCAGGTACTGATCATGGGACATGTGAAATCCCTCCTCTGACTGGCAGGATGTCTGGTTACATTGAGCCAGAATGTCAAGTTGTTTAAAGGACACAGTCCATGTGAGCAGACCAGAACACATCTGAGTGCAGGGGAGAGTAGCAGCATCATGAAGATTCACCTTTACTGAAGGAAAAAAGCCTTAAAGACACATTAAGAAAAGAGAGTTTAAAACGTTACAGTGGTGCTTGAAAGTTTGTGAACCGTTTAGAAGTTTCTATATTTCTGCAAATATTCGAACTAAAACTTCATCAGATTGTCAAACAAGTCCTGAAATTAGATAAAGAGAAACAAATGAGACCAAATATTAGACTGTAATTTATTTAGAGAGGAAAACGACCCAATATTACATATCAAGGCAATAAATATCAACTTGTAAACAATATTTATTATTTAGAATGTTATTTATTTTATCTGTCATATCCATGCATGATACAGCGCAAGTATCTATATATAATATATAATTATACATATATAAAATACATCCCACACTAAATAATCCCCTACACAATTGAACCACAGTGGCTTTTAATGAAAAAATATTAGATTGGTATTGATATCAGGCGACAATCAAATGCAAGACATCAGTATCAGATCAATAGAGAAAAACTGGTATCGTGCTCTCTCTATAAATACAGTAAAACTAAAAATAAATCAACCCATTCACTCAGGCTACTTAAATATGCTTGGTTACTCAAAGATGCATTTCTAAGTAAGAGCAGAACTGACTGATACTGCTCATTAGTACGGCTGCAGGGACATCTGTGCCTTCTATGTCTGTGTCTACATGACCATTCTGGTGATCTTTTAATTAAAGGGTTCTGAAATGCAAGTCTATTAGCAAAATGACAGGAAATCTGTCCAATGAAATTTAATAATTTTATGTTTCTCATTCTGTGGGTGGGCCATTAGCAACCTATCCCTTCTCAGTGTTCTGAAAAAAAGGTTATGACATTATTAGTAAAGTATCACTGTGTTCATGTTACCTTAGCCAGCTGACTAAGAATGGGGTATATGAGTGAGACAGACACTGTAGTTATACAGTAGGTACAAGGAGCCGAGCATCCACAGTGAGTTATACAGTACAGTTCTCATGAATAGCAGCAATGCAGTAAACTTGTTTATCCATTTAAATGTTATAAAAATGGATGGCATCGTTTACGCTGTGCAGCGCAAAATGAATGATTAAAAACAACCATCAGAATGTATTAATTAATTTAATAATAATTTTATTAAATATAAAGAAGATTAAATAAAGATAAAGGTCAAGCAGGTACAATAGTCCGGTTAACACACCAAAGTCAAGGATGAAATTCTGATGACCTGAGAGAACCTGTTCTATCCACTTACCAGCTATGACTGTCAGCAGCTGTAACAGCAGAACACAGTGACACCTGCTCAGCATGTCTGAGGAGACAAAAGAGAACCCAGTCAGTACTGTACAGAGGAGACAGGAGAACCCAGTCAGTACTGTACAGAGGAGACAGGAGAACCCAGTCAGTACTGTACAGAGGAGACAGGAGAACCCAGTCAGTACTGTACAGAGGAGACAGGAGAACCCAGTCAGTACTGTACAGAGGAGACAGGAGAACCCAGTCAGTACTGTACAGAGGAGACAGGAGAACCCAGTCAGTACTGTACAGAGGAGACAGGAGAACCCAGTCAGTACTGTACAGAGGAGACAGGATAACCCAGTCAGTACTGTACAGAGGAGACAGGAGAACCCAGTCAGTACTGTACAGAGGAGACAGGAGAACCCAGTCAGTACTGTACAGAGGAGACAGGAGAACCCAGTCAGTACTGTACAGAGGAGACAGGAGAACCCAGTCAGTACTGTACAGAGGAGACAGGAGAACCCAGTCAGTATTGTACAGAGGAGACAGGAGAACCCAGTCAGTACTGTACAGAGGAGACAGGAGAACCCAGTCAGTACTGTACAGGTAGGAGCAGCTGAGTAAATCTCAGAGTGATCACTATTAGGAAAAAAGTCGCTTATTTACAGTACCCTGATTATACCACCTGCCATAAAAGAAACGGGACTAAAGCACCATCTATCTCACAGTAGAAACGGGACTAAACCCCACTACACCTCAGCAGCACAGTAATCCTCCTTTACCAGAGGGGGTTAGTCCAGGGTCCAGAACATCACAGTCCTGCCTGCCTGTACGTTGTGTCACTTTAGTTCCCTTATTCCCAGCAGTCATGCTGTGTTTGATATTTCTGGCAACATTAAACTACTAATCAGACGGGACTCATTTTCCAGTCGTATACGTAAAGCAACTTTACCACAAGACCTCTAGAGTGTATGACAGACTCGCACACAGGATCAGAAACCTCGGGATAAATTACAGACATGTCAGTGGCTACTGGATTTACGTATTACCATCTCACAAAAATAACCACGTGTGATGCGTAGCTTTCGTTGAAAGAAACCACAGAATATTTTTCACACATCTGCACAGAATTCTGTTATTTAATGAAACCACTTATAATAATAATGACTTGGGTTTGAATATTAGCAGGTTACATACGTGTAGGGGAATTTACTTAAAACTTCTGAGAAGTCATTTGCCTCCTCGAGCACTTCCGTGATTGGAGATAAAAGCGCCCAAACTCTGATATGTGAACCCTGGATATTCACCCGGGATTTAAAAACCCCTGAGATTACAGCAAACAACCGTTTATAGCAGGAAAAAGGTGCAAGAATTCTTGCTGACGCTGCAGTAGGTAAAATGACTGACATGGCGAGAGTAAAATCACTGAGGAACGAGGGAAATGATTACATCACCGCACCTCGCCATGTCAAATGAATCCTGTCTGAATATTCTTAACACATATGAGGTTCTGAACCCCGGTTCTGGGGACCCACCGCCCTGCACAGTTTTCCATCTGATCCAGCTCATGAAAGACTTGATGACCCAGAAAACCTGAAACTGTCTGCCAGCGGGTGCACTGTTACCAGCCTTATATGTCATGACAAACACGGAAATAAACCTGAAACAGTTTTTCTTTGGGCTGATAAGATGTTCCTGGCAACATGCAGAATCAATTAGTCTGTAATGCACCTATAAAACAGGAGTACTGTAAGGGTCAGTAATTTGCGGACTGTCCCCTTAAGTTACGTTTACGTAAAAGGCGTGTGCACGTAGCCCACGCGGAAGAGCTGGTTTTGTACTGTGCGTGACGGACGTTGCTGGACCCAGATCTTCATTTATCGTTATTTACTTATTTAGTAACGCGTTATGAGCTTTGGATGTTTTTACAACTCATCTATGAGCTGTCTACAATACTCCAGGAGCCAGCCTGTGTCACGTGGTGAATAAACCAGCAAGTTTACTACTAAACTGAGTGATTCTGGTCCGCATCTCCTCCACGTGCTTCACAGGCTTCTCTCTACCAGTTCCAAAGATCTGCTCATCTGGGTTGGAGTATAATTTAAACAGGACTAACTCCAAGCGTTACTGTATGTGCAAGGCAGGTGTTCTTAATAAAGTGACCGGTTAGTTTATGTAGAAACATTCGCACTTTTGGTCAATATAGCACGTGGATGTTCACAAGCGTTTGTGTTAACTCGTTGGTGCACAAGTGGAGAATGAAGCGTCTGAGACACACGGGGCTGGTTGTTCCGATACTCACAAGTCCATGACTCATGGAGAGGAGCCGAAGCGCCACAACAAGCAGCTACTCGCGTCTCCTCTCAGCTTCTCACACAAGCGCGATAATGTTTGTTAAGACTCTGGTCTGGTGCACGAGCTAAAGTCCCTAAATGAACACATGAACCCGTTCAACAGTCCGCGAGAACAATCAGAGTTCTTAGCAGACATGCAAACTTTAAAACAGCTGCACTAAATATTACATATTAACTTATTATCTATGCAGTTGGCTAGTTGCGCTCATAAATCAGACTTTCTGGCAGCTAGCGCGCATATTTGGACGGTAATCAGAAGTACATCGACATATAAACACTTTTAAACTCACCGCTAAATGTCGAACTTGAACCTGAACCTTGGCGCGTGATTCGTTCTACAATGATCACGTGACCACAGAGCCGGAAATGGGAAAAAGCGTTCTGAAGTTTGAACACTTAACTTTTGCCGTCAAATAAGGTAGAATATTTTATAAGAACGCTATTATAATAATTATTTATAATTCTTTAATTTATAAAGTCATAAATTGATGGCAGTTTAATGATAAGCTGTTCACAATTTAGAACTTAAATTTAAAATATATAAAATCGTTTTGCTCTTAAATATGACTTAGTAAGATGTGTTCTGGGTGCATTCTAAATGTATTCTGAATATATTACTGTTTTATGTATTGTAATAGAATACATCACATTATTCAGCCATCAAAGTATCCTGCCCTGGATGTATGTACCCACATCAGCAATGAGATTTTGAAGACATGCACACGTTTTAAAAGCTGGAAATAAATAAATAGATAACTAACCAACTACCTAAACAAATAAAGATCTGTCAACCAGATGCACAAAGCACTTTGAAGTTTTGGCCACCAGATGCCGCTATTGTGTACTGTGTCATGAAGCTGTGAGTAATGAACTTTTTTGTTTGGTACAGTTAGGAAAAAGGGTCAGTGCGTTTGCTATCACTACTTAACACAAACGTTTGTGAACATCCACGTACTACGTTGCTGTATTGACCAATTTTTGTTGAGCGTTTATTTGCTAATTTCCGTAATTATTCAATTGGTTGATTTGCAACTGAAGCCTCTGAGGGTAAGAGAAATATTAATATTGGTATTTTTTTCGCGTTGAGTTTTTTCCGCCGCTTGTGGTGACGTTAATAGGTGACTGCATTAATCGGTCATACTTATGTTGAATCGGTTTTCGTTGTTTGTGATTTGCTTCTGTTATTTCGCGATTGCTTTCTTTTGTGCAGGGATATACGTTTTTGGTTTTTTTTAAATTAAGTGTCATTTGTTGTATTTACTAATCTGTGAATCATTCGGGTCATTAATCATGAGAGGGTATAAAAGGATTTATTACTATCAACATAGTACTAGACACATTTCTGGAGGCACCGCGCTAACTTGCATTGATCTAACACGAAATTTCTGAGATGTGCTTCCTCTAAATGATTTCATTAGGGCGCCTTTAGGCAGAGGTTACACGCGGGTTTAATTTTTGAAACATTTTGAATCAAGTTTCAGGTTGAAAGGCGACATCTGTAACGGTGAGTTTATGAGTTTTTATATAGATGTACTTCTGATTACCGTCCAGATATGCGCGCTAGCTGTCAGAAAGTGATTTATGAACATAACGGCTCAGCAATATAGGACGGAAAAAGTATCCATCTGCATAGATAATAAATTAATATGTAATATTTAGTGAAGCTGCCAGGAACGGCAAGGGTGATGCTTTCTATAAGGTAACAGTTAATATAAAATATTAATAGATACACTTCATCATCTTACTGAACTGGGCGGCTGAACCTGAGCTTACGCGCAGTCGGCGACCTGCCTCCAAACGTCTCTCCGTGTCCGTGTCTCCGCCTCGGCCGCTGTACTCGAACAGAAAGCTGAAGTCAAACTCGGGTTCCCATTTCGGGTCGGCGTGGCTTAGACTGCGTGGATACGGCTGCCTATCCTCTGCTCGGAGAGGAACAGGGGCGCTCGCATCCTGCGCAGTCACACCGCACCTCTTAACTTTCACGTGAAAAAACAAATAAACCGCACACACATTTATCCGCAAGCATACATGCTTGCCTGAGTTGAAACGGATTGGCCTGCCACTTGTGTGTCTTGGTGAATTGTAGGTTGAAAGAACCATAAAGGGAAAGAGAAGGGTTTGGAGGAGAAAAAAATTTGACATTTCAAGTTCCAACATCTCTAGCGGTTAGTTTAAAAGTGTTTATATGTCGATGTACTTCTGATTACCGTCCAAATATGCGCGCTAGCTGTCAGAAAGTCTGTTTTATGAACGCAACTAGGCAACTGCATAGATAATAAGTTAATATGTAATATTTAGTGCAGCTGTTTTAAAGTTTGCATGTCTGCTAAGAACTCTGGTTGGTCTCGCGGACTGTTGAACGGGTTCATGTGTTCATTGAGGGACTTTAGCTCGTGCACTGAGCGATAGTAGCTGTGCGCTTTGTTCCCTCCGCGTGCTGTTCTGCCTTCTTATGCTGCAGTTCAGTAGATGGACTGTGTGTCTCCTGGCGTGCAGTTACCTCAGTAAATGCGTTTGGTAGGAGATCATGTCCATGTGGCGTACAAACCTTTATTGCTATTAAATAATAATAATAATAATAATAATAATAATATTCAAAAGCACTGTCGCACTCTGTGATTAGCCAGTGGGTTTCACTGCCTCTATTTTTTATCACACATTTTTCTCCACAATAATATTTGCGAGGTCGTTAGATAAATATCCCAAGTACGAATGTTGCTACATAAACTCACCGGTCACTTTATTAAGAACACCTGCCTTGCACATACAGTAACTGTGTACTTTAGTACATACTGTAACGCTTGGAGTTAGTCCTGTTTAAATTATACTCCAACCCAGATGAGCAGATCTTTGGAACTGGTAGAGAGAAGCGTGTGAAGCACGTGGAGGAGATGCTGACCAGACTCACTCAGTTTAGTAGTAAACTTGCTGGTTTATTCACCACGTGACACAGGCTCGCTCCTGGAGTACTGTAGACAGCTCATACATGAGTTGTAAAAACATCCACGGCTCATAACGCGTTACAAAAGAAGTAAATAACGATAAATGAAGATCTGGGTCCAGCAACGTCCGTCACGCACAGTACAAAACCAACTCTTCCGCGTGGCCTACGTGCACACGCCTTTTACGTAAACGTAATTTAAGGGGACAGTCCGCAAATTACTGACCGTTACAATACTCCTGTTTTATAGATGCATTACAGACTAATTGATTCCGCATGTCGCCAGGAACAGTTTCAGCCCAAAGAAAAAATGTTTCAGGTTTATTTCTGTGTTTGTCATGTACATTTAAGACTGGTAACATTGCACCCGCTGGCGGACAGTTTCAGGTTTTCTGGGTCATGAAGTCTTTCATGAGCTGGATCAGATGGGAAACTGTGCAAGGCGGTGGGTCCCCAGAACCGGATTCAGAACCTCATGTGTGTTAAGAATATTCAGACAGGATTCATTTGACATGGCGAGGTGCGGTGATGTAATCATTTCCCTCGTTCCTTAGTGATTTTACTCTCGCCATATCAGTCATTTTACCTACTGCAGCGTCTGCAAGCATTCTTGCACCTTTTTCAAGTTTCAAGTTTCAAGTTTCACGTTTCAGGTTTCAAGTTTAATTTCCTGCTATAAACGGCTGTTTGCTGTAATCTCAGGGGTTTTTTCTTTTTTCTCCAATCACGTAAGTGCTTAAGGAGGCAAATGACTTTTCAGAAGTTTTAAGTAAATTCCCCTACACGTATGTAATTCTGTGTAGATATGTGAAAAATATTTACTGGTTTCTTTCAACGAAAGCTACGTATCACACGGGGATGTTTTAGTGAGACAGTAATACGTAAATCCAGTAGCCACTAACATGTCTATAATTTATGCTGAGGTTTCTGATCCTGTGTGCAAGTCTGTCATACACTCTAGAGGTCTTGAGGTAAAGTTGCTTTACGTACACGTGACTGGAAAATCAGTCCCATCTGATTAGTATTTTAATGTTGCCAGATATATCAAACACAGCATGACTGCTGAGAATAAGGGAATTGAACAACGTATTGAACAACACAACGTACTGGCAGGCAGGACTGTGATGTTCTGGATCCTGGACTAACCCCCTCTGGTAAAGGAGGATTACTGTGCTGCTGAGGTGTAGTGGGGTTTAGTCCTGTTTCTACTGTGGAATAGATGGTGCTTTAGTCCTGTTCCTAATGTTGTTTAGCAGTTTAGTCCTGTTTCTTTTATGGTGTGTGGTGTAATCAGGGTACTGTAAATAAGTGACTTTTTTCCTAATAGTGATCACTCTGAGATTTACTCAGCTGCTCCTACCTGTACAGTACTGACTGGGTCCTCCTGTCTCCTCTCTACAGTACTGACTGGGTCCTCCTGTCTCCTCTGTACAGTACTGACTGGGGTTGTCCTGTCTCCCCTGTACAGTACTGACTGGGTTCTCCTGTCTCCTCTGTCCAGTACTGACTGGGTCCTCCTGTCTCCTCTGTACAGTACTGACTGGGTTCTCCTGTCTCTTCTGTATAGTACTGACTGGGTTCTCCTGTCTCCTTTGTACAGTACTGACTGGGTTCTCCTGTCTCCTCTGTATAGTACTGACTGGGTTCTCCTGTCTCCTCTGTACAGTACTGACTGGGTTCTCCTGTCTCCTCTGTACAGTACTGACTGGGTCCTCCTGCCTCCTCTGTACAGTACTGACTGGGTTCTCCTGTCTCCTCTGTACAGTACTGACTGGGTCCTCCTGTCTCCTCTGTACAGTACTGACTGGGCCCTCCTGTCTCCTCTGTACAGTACTGACTGGGTCCTCCTGTCTCCTCTGTACAGTACGGACTGGGCCCTCCTGTCTCCTCTGTACAGTACTGACTGGGTCCTCCTGTCTCCTCTGTACAGTACTGACTGGGTTCTCTTTTGTCTCCTCAGTCATGCTGTCCTGCAGCAGGTGTCACTGTGTTCTGCTGTTACAGCTGCTGACAGTCATAGCTGGTAAGTGTACAGTACAGGTTCTATTTGGTCATCAGAATTTCATTTTGATTCTGGTGTGTGAACTGGACTATTGTACCTGCTTGACCTTTATTTATTATTTAACCTTCTTTATATGTGAATTGAATATATGAAATGAATTAATACATTCTGTTTTTTAATAACTCATTTTGTTACACAGTGTAAATGATATCGTCCATTTTAATTGCATTTAAATTAATAGTAAACATGTTTACTGCATTGCTGCTGTTCATGAGAACTGTACTGTGTAACTCACTGTGGATGCGTGGATCGTCATACCTACTGTCTCACTCAGTCAGCTGGCTAAGGTAGCATGTACATAAAAGTATTAATAAAACATTAATGCCATAGTCCCTTCTTCAGAACACTGAGAAGGGCCAGGCTGCTATAGGCCCGCCCCCAGAGTCAAAAATATTAAATTCACACATTTCATTGGACAGATTCCCTGTCATTTTGCTAATAGACTTGCATTTCAGAACCCTTTAATTAAAAGCTCACCAGAATGGTCATGTAGACACAGACATAGAAGGCACAGATGTCCCTGCAGCCGTACTAATGAGCAGTATCAGTCAGTTCTGCTCTTACATAGAAATGCATCTTTGAGTAACCAAGAATATTTAAGTAGCCTGAGTGAATGGGTTGATTATTTTTTGTTTTACTGCATTTATAGAGAGAGCACGATACCAGTTTTTCTCCATTGATCTGATACCGATGTCTTGCTTTTCAATGTCGCCTGATATCAATACCAATCTGATATTTTTTCATTAAAAGCTACTGTGGTTCAGCTGTGTAGGGAATTATTTAGTGTGGGATATATTATATATGTATAATTATATATAGATACATATGCCGTATCATGCATGGATATGACAGATAAAATAAATAACATTCTAAATAATAAATATTGTTTACAAGTTGATATTTATTGCCTTGATATGTAATATTGGGTCATTTTCCTCTAAATAAATGACAGTCTAATATTGGGTTTAATTTGTTTGATTAGTTTATTTTTATCTTTTAGAACCTGTTTGACAATCTGTTGAAGTTTTAGTTCAAATATTTGCAGAAATATAGAAACTGCTAAAGGGTTCACAAACTTTCAAGCACCACTGTAATGTTTTAAACTCTTTTCTTAATGTGTCTTTCAGGCTCTTTTCCTTCAGTAAAGGTGAATCTTCATGATGATGCTACTCTCCCCTGCACTCAGACGTGTTCTGGTCTGGTCACATGGACTTTATATCATAAACCACATGACATACTGGCTCAGTGTAACCAGATATCTTGCCAGTCAGAGGAGGGATTTCACATGTCCCATGATCAGTACCTGAAGGGAGATCTCTCCCTCACCATCACTGATGCTGATTACACTAAGAGGTCCTTGTATACCTGCGCCTGTAAAGGTCAAGAGCTCTGTGATGTGAGTCTGCAGATAGAGGGTAAGTGTCCTCAATGGATTACCTAGTTATTGTTACTAAACCATTATTTATGTAGACAGAGAGAACTTTATTTATCTGGGGAAAATAAAGTAGAACATAGAATTGTAAACTTCAAATATCAGATATGTGGGGAAAAACAGAAGGAGCTTGTATGTAATGTTTAAATGTTTATATCAGATTTGCAGTTCTGAGGTTACATGGTCAAATCAGTTGTATATTACATTGAAGTTTCTAATTGTTTTTTCCACAGCCTGTAATTCTTCAGTTCAGATTAAGCCTGGTGAACCTCTGGTGCTGGATTTGCTCATATCAGAGTCAGTTGAGGTGATTTATAACAGCACATGTGCAGCTTCTCCCTCTAGTGGACAGATCTGCACAGTGGCTGGACACTCACTGAAGTGTAAACCTGAATACGCTCAGAGAGTGTCGCTCATCTCTGCTGTGGAACTGCAAGGAACCACACCATCTGATAGTGGAGTTTACAGCATCAGAGACACTAAGAATGAAGAGATTATACAGACATGCACAGTTACTGTGGAAGGTAAGTATGGTTACTGTGATTTTAATGTTGCCTAGTTACTTTTTGTTGGGGAGGGGGTTGTGCATAGTATCAGTAATTATGTTTACATGCACATCCGTGGTTCCGTATTAGTTAGACTATGAATGCTGGGATCATGTAAACAGCGTGAACTGAGTGTCATAGTTTGAGGTCTTGGTCTTAGTTGAGGTCCTGTTTATCTAAGCATATCCCCAATAGAGCATGTGGACCTGGTTGATTTTCACTGGACTCTTTGAGGTGGATGGACATGCTTGAATCCAGCCACTGATGTTTTACAGCACTTGGTGTGATGCTTGCTTGCTGATACCAAAACAATGAGTGATTGAGTGGGAAAAATTTGTGTTTGTATTTGAAGGTGTTATCTCTGTTTGGGTTATGGGTAGGGTTGTTTGTGTTTGTTTACATCCCCTTCTTGATGCTTCTCCTCCACCTGATCAAGTCTTCCGTCCTGTGCTGGAATTGTTCTGGGCTGCTGTGTTGTCTTGATTGGCTGCCTCATTCTACCCTGCGCATAAGGGGAATATAAGGGGAAGAAGCGACAGACAGAGATTCATCTTCACTGTTGCTGTAGCTGGTTGTTTGTTCAGTGAGTGTTTGCCGATTGTTGTGGTTTTGGGCCTCTGCTTGTTAAATCATTCTGACTTATCACTTCCCCTTTTTCTAGACGTGTTCACTGTTGTAAATATTATTTTGTGTATAGTGTATTATAGTAGTCCTGCGTGAATCGTAGTTGGGAAGTGTGAAGTTTGACACCTTTTTTATTTGCTCAGTTCTTTACTTCTGTTAGTTTTTGGGAGTAGGGAGGGTTATTGTACTTAATTTTGTTTGTGTTCAGTTGGGACAGTTGGTGGTTTTGGACAGAAGGGCTTGGTGGTTGGCACGTTTGCCTCTCAGTCTTCAAGTCCCTATTGGGGCGGAGTTTTCGTGTTCTTCCTGTGTCTGTGTGGGGGTCGAGTCCCTATCTGGATGGAGTTTCTGTGTTCTCCCTGTATCTGCATAGGTTTCCTCTGGGATCCTCCCAAAAACATGGAGATTAGGATGACTGGATACTCTAAAACTGTCCTGTATCAATCTGAGTTGTGCATGGATATAGATAAAGGTGTGTGTGTGTGTGTGTGTGTTCAGTGATGGTTGGTGCTCTGTCCTGGTCTTAACCTCCTCCCCTTCTCCTACACCTGGTTCTCCTGTAGTTTCTAATAGAGAGAACACTGTGTGTAAATTGGCTGCTGCTTCTCATTTGTCTGTGAGTGATTTGAGTGTAAAAGTTGATTTCTGACTGTAAAGTGTCCTTGAGTTTGAAAAAGGTGTTAAATAAATGTAGCCAATAATAATAATAATAGTTTTATTTCTAGTGTGTCTTATGTTTTTTTTTGGTTTTTTTTTAGTTTGGCCTTGTCTGCTCCTGAAGCTCAATCCCTCTATATACGACCCTCAATAAATCAACAAATACTTCACCCTCAATACCACTGTTTACTGTAGTAATTATGCTGTGTGTTAATATGACAGACTGGAGCTTCAGCAGTGATCATAGTTATGACGGAGCACAGGTGGTGATCAGGGTGGTGGTGGTGGTTGTTGTTGTTGTTGTGTACCCCCCCCCCCCCCTTTGTGTAGCTCATTCTCTCCACTGGTTCATTTACTTTGAACTCTGAGTATGTTTCTATTCTACATTTACAACAATATCTCTCTACAAGATCCAGATTTGTTTTAGTTTGTTTCTAAACAGTTCTCCATTGCTGTAATAGTTACTTCCTGATTGAATTTGATTAGATACTGATATGGAGGTGGGAGGTGCTGAGCTCACCAGAGGACACAGACATAAATCTTTAGAAGTGGTTACTATGGTAACTGGTGAAACATTATGCATACCTACTGGTCCAGCTGTGTCCATATCAGAGCTCCACAGTGACCACTCTGGTATATACACATATGATTATAACTCTGTACTGTTTAAAGAGTTGTTCATAATTTCTGACCATTTTTATGTCTGTCTGTTGCAGAAGTCCAGCCACGTCCATATCAGAGCTCCACAGTGACGGTGTTGACGGTGCTCCTGGCTCTGACGGGGGCGGGGTTTGTGGCAGCAGTGCTGGTGATTGTGCAGCTGAGGAAAAAAATTCAGGAACTCTAGAAAGGAAGTACAGTGAATGGAACAGTTACCATGACAACAGAGGAGTTAATATGAATGGACTAAACCACTCAGATGAAGAGCAGAGGTGATCTCCCAATAATAACCATGAGAGTCTGAGAGATGATAAATTATTTCGCTCTCATATACACACACACACAAACGTATCTGCACTGCTTTTCTCTGTCCCATTCAGGGGTCAAAGATCAGTGTATGTTCAGTCATGCATGATCAGAGTTTTATCACATTAGCTCTGCTGAAGCTCACCTGGTAGAGCAGGTACAGTAAGATTTGATCCTCAGAGAGCACACATGCTGTCATACTGATGAATATGTATCAGTCACTATAAGAGGATCTGCCCAGTACTGTAAATGTAATGTAAAGATGTTTATTTAAATATTACTGTGAGATCCTGTGATGTGATTTAATGCACGTTAAATACTTTTGTGTTAGCTCATGGAAAAAACGGACATTTTGTCTGGAGCATCTTTGAATAGTTTAAATATTTTAGTTGCCATTTGTCAACATGTTTTAATTAAGAGTCCCCCTTATTGTTCAGGTTATAATTTCAAGAGTCTCCCTTATTGTTCAGGTTATAATTTCAATAGTCTCCCATGTGGTCTTGGTGATTATGGTCAGTTGTTGTGGTTGGTTTTCCCAATGCTGTAATGCTGCATTCATTTCAAAGCATTGTATTATGGAAACAGGCCTCATGTCATTTGGCCTGCTTCATGCCACTTGTGACAAATCATTAAACAAATTTACTTGTGTTATCTTTGTCCAATATTAAAACACAAAATGCAGTTTTTAAATGAAGGTTTTTATTATTAATGAGAAAATAAATAGGACCTGCGAGACAAAGTGAAGTAGACCAAAAGATCCTCAAAGCTAGACAGCATGCTGCGAGCCAAAGAAATTCAGAAACTCATCGTCTTACTTTCAGATATGTAATGAGCATTGATTTAGGAAGAAATTCACCAGGACACTTCACAACACAGTTAGTAATGCTATAAAATGTCATTTAAGATATAATTGGTTCAGTAATAGTACAGTTTTGAAGAGAACCACAACCGAGGCATACAAGGGCTAATCTTTTTGTATATCTGTAACGGCGTCAGTCGTACCCACTAGCCTTTCTCTGCCCAAACGTAGATCACTGTCGCCTGAATACTGATTAATTACACCAGTCTCTCATTTTAGTTTCTTTTATAACCTCCCTTTTCCCATAGTATCCTCGCGAAGTATTTTATTCTCATGCATACCGAGCGTTTCTTGTTTCTGTTGCTTTCCCCCTAAACACCACCTCACTCTTAGCCCCTTACACAACCTCGGATTCTACCTTCTGGTTTGGACTTGGACTGCCCTCGACTCTCCCCTTCACCATTCCCCTCCTGTTTACGACTACCCTTCTATTTTGCCTCACAAGTCCTTCCTGCCTGTACTGAAAATAAACTCTTGCATTTGGATCCACACTTACCTGTGTCCTGACGATTCCTTACAACATCCTTGTATGATGCACTTACATACGCGTGACCCACCTTGCTCAGACCACGTGAGGCTGTTGTGCATGTAGATATCAGGAGCACACGCAGTGAACTTATTCCAAGGCTGTACTTCACAAAAGGAGCAGACCGTGGTGCACTTACAGGTGTGGGGCTGCACCCAAAACGTTCTCGCCCCAGTTCTGAGAATCCTGATCTGTGCAGCCAGTGAGGATTTATTAGGACACCTTCACTTTTTTCTCTCTTTGCATTCAAATGTATAATTATTCCATTTTTGGTGTATACAGTGAGTCCCTTTTCTATCTAATTTAATCTTATTTATTCAAAAGAGGCACTTTTTTCTCTCCAAACAGAAAATGTCTCCTGATAACTTAGGTTTATTTTAGGTTCGGTTTTAAAATTAGGTTTATTTTAGTCCGTGATAATCAAAACCGTACCATATGGAGCTGTCTTCAATCGTATTAGCTTTTCAAAGCTTCAAATATGAAGTTTTACATTCATTTTTGTAGACATTTTTTAATTCCAGTTGCCTAACTCTTTCTGGCATCATCCACTGGTTCACTGCATCACTGTATGTGACAGTTTCACTTCCGCCAGCTTGCCTGAAAGTTGGCATATTTTGACAGTTTTCAGTCTGTTCTGCAATGCTTTCCTTTATACAGTTATCCATGCTTGGTTAAATATGTGGATTCAGAGCTGGAATAAATACTAACATACCCATTAAAGATGTTCCTACATGCTGCAGTATGTTTTTCCATTTTTTATTTTTGTTTATTTTTTTGGACAGCTAATAAGTTAAAAACAATTTGCAGACACTTCAATACTGAACAAAGCAGAATATCCCGATACATTTTAGACAGTTTACATCAGTGTCCAGGATACATTCCAAGAACATCTTAACCTTTACAGCATTTGGCAGGTGCTCTTATTCAAAGCCAATCACATTTTAAAGCAAATTCTAGCTGGTTATCCATTAATAGGTCTTTGTCATTGCTGTACATCAAAAAAGCTGTAATACCAATAATATACAAGAAATACTTCTAAAAGAGCAAGAATTTGCCTCTCCAAAGCAAGACATGCCTCTTTCTTCCGCATCAAAATTTTTGCTTGTATTAAAAGTCAAATCCTAAAACCTTGGCAAGTTAAACAACCAGAATTTTTGATGCACCTTGTTCCTCACTGCACTAGTGCTCTGCATATGTAAAAATGAAGACCCAGAACATGCAAAGATGTCATCAAAATATAGAATAGTTGCTTTAAGGAATCTAAAATCTACGATTGTCAATATTTGTTTATCACAACTGCTAGCTAGTGTAACTAGTTAAGAGTGCATTACGACCAATATCTAGTTAAGGTTAGCTACTTTGAGTGGTTACCTACTTAACCTAGCTATCTACTTTACTTGGCTATTTTATTCTGACATGTTCCAATCAAAATGAAATGAATAATCTCTTCTGAATCAATTTTTGATGATTCAGGGTTGGCTAACCTAGCAAATTTAGCCACCTGGTCAAAGTGTAAAAGCCATGATTATTAAGGTTGTCTGCCAGATTTAATTTAAAAAAGGAAAGAAACAAGTTCACATGAAATGGGCCTTTATGAAGACATTGCTTTAGCCAGCAATGCTGACTTTTGTATCATAGCAAGCTTTAGCTAGCTAACCTAGCTAGTTAGATACTCGATAGAAATCTGATCATTTCCAATGTACCATTACAGGAGGAGAAAAAACACCAAAATAATCTAGGGTGAAGTTTAAGGTAGCATGTTAACTAATCATCGGCATGTGACTGACTATAACAGCTGATACCTGCCTGTAAAGCGTCCTTGAGACTGAGAAAGGTGCTATATACATGTTAATAATAATAATAATAATATTAGCTAGCAAGATGAAACAAAAAGCATCAGGGAGATGAGGAAGAAAATATATTACTTGCAGGTTTGTCACCATGGGGAGATTTACAAGTGGGTTCTTACAACGCACCACATAAAAAAGTGAACGGAGCTCGAATGATGTGATATTGTTAAGGGACTGAGGGGGCAAAACGTTCCATTATTATTACAAATACAAGACATTTAATACACGTTCACAGTAATCATGGTTTATACATTGAAAAAATGCATCAAAAACAAATAAGATGAACAGTTCCATAGCTGGATACACCTAATATATTAATATATTAACAGAACACAGGAGCTTTATGGCGAAACAACCTCTGTGCTTGAGAGGAAATAAGATATTTTAACTTACACTAATTATCAATCACAAAGTCCAGTAATACACAGTCCAGTAGTAAATTTTAGTAATGATAAAATGAGACAGCCGTGTATATGTCGTCACACCTGGTGTTTGTGACGTCACTGAAGCAGATATAATAAAAAGGCTCATCTGGCGTCATGGTTACTATTAGGACGGAGTGCACAAACTGGACAAACCAAACGGTAAGGATATTTAACAATTGTTATTTCACATTTTCCTGTGTATAACTTGGATTATTGTCAGTTATACATTTCTCGGATATCAAAGGTAGGCCTAAATATTCTCTTTAATGCAAACCGGGAAACGTCTATATGAAAAGAGTGCATAAAGTTTTTAATGTCTTTATATACAAAGCTTAATTTTGCTTTGAAAAGTGCTGAGTTTTGGATTTATTTCAGATGTCCCTTAAATTCACGTTCCTTTCATCATCGATGGCAAGCGCGTTCACTGAAATCAGCGCTTGGTCTGAAAGGAAGAAGGTCCACAAAACGTTTTATTGCTGTTTGTATACTTGTCGGCGTCGAAACGTATCAGCACTGTAATTGAAAAATATATTTGTAATACAACTTTTCTATTTTGATTAAAAATGATTTTCGTTTCACAAAATACCAGTTCCGCTGCGTTTTGACATTGTGTAAAATTATATATTTTCAGATTATAATCATGAACGTTTTCAGATTCTGTCATTAGAAACACTCTGACTAAAACATGCGTGTTACTTAATTTATTTAATAAATGAAGGAAAGATTGCTTGTAGATGAAACATTAACATTTTCACTTTCAAAAAGTGGTGGACATAAAAACAGCCATTTAGGAATGTTACAATCTGATTTTCAGCCGTAGTGACATGTAGCATCCCCATCATAATTTACGCATATGCTCGTGAACAAATTAAAATTGTTATTTGTGTGTTGATCAGTTTAAGAGACTATTGAATAGATTAAGAAAAGTGTGACGGCCCGAATCCTGCAGGGCAAGGAGCAGGACACACAGACCTCTCTCGTCCCAGACAGACATTTATTAAACACGAAAGATTAGTAATCAACGTTAACTGCACTCATATGTAACGAACCATTGCAGCGTGAACACAGGGACAGGCAGACACACGTACAACCAGTAAACAATGAACACTAAGACTAACATTAACATTAACGTGTACACATGTACGATGTCCGACATCGAACGAAACACACCCACGAAGAACCGGGTGCAGGTGTGTGCTAACGAGGGGGGCGTGGTTACAAACAAGACGCACGTCACACCGAACAGTCAACAGGGAACTCCCACTGCACGTGGCGGGGCGTACCACGTGATCAGTGGGAACGGGAGCTTACCGTGAGAAACGTTTGCTGAAGAGTAGTTGGATATCAACTAAGGGTTTTTTGTAAAATAATGTATAAATAAAATAATAAAATAAAATACAAATAATATACACAAATTATGCGTTATGTAAGATGATTAATCAGAAACATTCTTTAGTAGAAACATTTAGACTATATATATATATATATATATATATATATATATTAGTTAATATGCAGTAGGAGCTGTAGGAAGCTCTTTTAAATTTATAGGAATTTTAATTATAATTTTAATTAATTCTGTGTTGAGATTAGTTTAAATACATTAAATTAAATTGTTCAGATTCAGAGACGATGAAGGGGATATTAAAGAAAGTATACATACAAATTATTTAATATTTGTTTTATTTATGTGTTGTTTAGCCTAGATAAGGAGAATGCTGTATAGTTTAATCTCAGAGAATGTGTATTAATATACATTGTGGGATATCAATTGATAAACTTCAAATAATATATTACCAAAATGCCGCCAGTGTGACTCCAAGGTCGAAGCTACCCGGCACCACCAGCATGACCTGAGCTGCCACACACCGCTGCTCATCAGGAGGGCGAGCTTACATAAGGTAGAGAGCAGAGCTGTATGCCCAGCTCCGCCTGCCCCCTCCCTGGTGCTGCAGTGCATCCGTGTGCCCCGGGTGTGCAAGACTGAGGAAAAAACAAAGAGGCAGGACAAGTGCCAGGCTGGCCAGGCTGCCTCTAATCCCCCTGGAGCCAAAGACACATCTGTTGTGAAGGTTTATTTCTCTCTGTTGTTAACAAGGTGGGACAACAGACAGGTGAGCATAGGGGACCTTGGATCAATGGGTTAAAAAAATTACTTCTGACATTTACTTCACCCTAGAATACTAGAGAATTGAGTTAATTTTCTATTAGGTTCGTTTCATCAGATAAACTAGAAAATGTATTAAACGATGGCACCTCTAAGGATATTTGAGAATGGAGTCTGTAACGAAAACTGCAGCAAGAGAAACAAGAATGTACTAAAGAGATTCCATATAAAACTCCTAAATTAACCTTATATTTCATAAGTAGTGAAGAAACAGTCATTTTAGGCAATAGTCCTGTTCAGATTTGTTTTATTTGTCTGTTGTGTCTCAGCGCCTGCACATGTGAAATGAATGGACTTCACCTGCTCTGCAGATGACCAGGGTCAGTTGCCCTACAGCCTCTGTAAGCAATAGAAACCTTCAGGGCCATGTTTGCAAACTTGTTCTCCAACCTGATATTGTCTGACATCCAGCATTCCTGACACTCGTGCATATTACTTCCTGAGAAAAATCTTTAATTAAATGTAGTTTTAAATGTATGCAGAGATGTTGGTCTGTGATATTTCCATTTCAATCCCCTTGAGTGTGTCTCCGTTTCCTGTAGGATGACTAAAGAGAGAACCTCCAGTGCAAATGTAAAAATGGGGGTACGTTTGTTGTCTTTCTTCACAACTGCTTCCTCTCCAACATACACATACTTGTGTTCTTTTCTTTCTACTAGACAAATACAACACACATTACATTTACTTTGACTTAAAACACAAAGTTCCACTTCTGACTCTTGGTCTTTCCTGATTCAGAAAACACCAGTTCTCTTCTGCTGGTAATCATGGAAAGAAACTCATTACATATCTAAACGTTTTATGTTTTACACAGTCACAAATGACCCCAAACATAAGTAACCAAAGCTGATTTTAAATTCCTTTTATTGTAAAGATTTTTAAAATAATACTAAAAAAGAAATTCCCACTAATATCCTGCAATTATGCCAACTGCAGAGTCGTTAAGCACAGTGCTGCTCACCTCCTCCTTAAGTTAGTAATAGGACTGTGATGAGGTCATCGGGATACAGGACTGTGATGGTGTGATAGGGATACAGGACTGTGATGATGTGATGGGGATACAGGACAGTGATGAGATGATGGGGAGGCAGGACTATGATGATGTGATGGGGATACAGGACTGTGATGAGGTGATGGGGAGGCAGGACTGTGATGATGTGATGGGGAGGCAGGACAGTGATGAGGTGATGGGGAGGCGGGACTATGATGATGTGATGGGGATACAGGACTGTGATGAGGTGATGGGGATACAGGACAGGGATACAGGACAGTGATGAGGTGATGGGTAGGCAGGACTATGATGATGTGATGGGGATACAGGACTGTGATGAGGTGATGGGGAGGCAGGACTGTGATGAGGTGATGGGGAGGTAGGACTGTGATGATGTGATGGGGAGGCAGGACTGTGATGAAGTGATGGGGATACAGGTCAGTGATGAGGTGATGGGGAGGCAGGACTGTGATGATGTGATGGGGATACAGGACTGTGATGAGGTGATGGGGAGGCAGGACTGTGGTGAAGTGATGGGGATACAGGTCAGTGATGAGGTGATGGGGAGGCAGGACTGCGAAGCTTTAGGCTGCTTGACAACTCATTTAATATGAATAGCCGCTTAAACACTTTACCTGCACTCTTTACATGTAAAATAGGGTGACATATTGTCGCCCTTTTCTCTCTCTCTCTCTCCTGTGTTTTTTCCTCTTTTCATCTTTGGTAACCAGATTTTTCTTTTTAATTTGACATGATGCTTCATTTCCAACATGCAGTGCACTTATTGCAGTTACAGTTTGCACCTTTTTGAGGGCTGAATCGGATCTTAGGAAGTGTGAAAAACACAAGTAGGCAGTGCCCAACACAGAGCTAACACACTGAGAGGACTTCAGGGAGGGTTTTGTTCATATAGAAACTTGCACCAAAGAATGTGCAGAAGGTTTTGATTGGATTGTTTTTATTATTATATTATTATTATTATTATATATTATTTTTATTTAGGTTTTGTCTGGCTCCCAAATGGTGTAACTCACTTCCACTGGCTGTCTAGACAGCAAAGTCCCTTGCAATCTTCAAATGCTGACTGAAGACTCACCTATTTGTGAAATATTTAGAATGACCATTGATCCTGTTTGTTATTGCACTTATTGTTGCCTTGTTTTTTGCACTCATGCACCCTGTTTTTTGCACCCTGTATTTCTACAGTATTCTACTTCATTGGTATGTTGTACTCTATACTGTACTGGCTAGGATGTGTTCTATGAGGAAATGACAAAGCACCTTTGTAAGTCGCTCTGGACAAGAGCATCTGCTAAATGCCAAAAATGAAAATGTAAATGTAAATGCTTGATGGTCTGTGCTTTTGTTTTGTAGCAGAGTATGGAAAAGTAATTACACTGTTTAAATTCATTTTATAGATTTTTTAAAAGTAATATTAATAAAGAAATTCCCACTAGCCTGGCTCCAGCTCTGGATTTTTTCCTTTTTCTAATAGGGCTGACAGGGCATGTCAAGGTTTTCTCCCATGGACCCTGCAATCAAGGCATCCGCAGGGGGTGGCTGGCATACGGCTGTTTTTCCCTCCGCTGGCAGGGGAATGTCCTCCAGAAGCTGATCTGCCTCTTGTGTGACCAAGAACACTGGCAAGTCTTCAAACAGGCAGACTAACCAGCTATTTCCAGCTATTCCCCCAGCCAGTGGAGTCCCTCCTGAGCAGCTGGTCGACCATGTTCTTTTCTCATGCTGTTTTCCTCACACACCTGCTCACTAATGTCGTAGAGGCACATCCAATATTGCACTCCTGTGAATGGTCCTTACTGCGTCCGCATTGGGTCTGCCATTCTGTGACATGATGAGCATCAGGGGAAAAGGACAGGATGCAGGCACAAGTCTCAGAACAGAAATATGCTGAATTAAAACAAAAGTAAGGCAAATGTCATTTCAGTAATTTCTGCAGACAGGGTAGAGCAGGCATTGCATACACAATGACTGGCAACTTGACCGGCAACACAGTGCTGATGTTCCTTCTGCCTCTTTCTTTTAGCTGTGCTGCCGGAGTCCATCAATGCACTTTATAGCTCCCGAATTTACACACCCTCGTACCTGCCTAATATTCTAGTCTCTCTGCTTTTGTTTTGCTCCATTCTATAGCTGGTATCCATAGCAAGTCTTGGTGATTTCACTAAGGAGGTTCAGGCCAATGCAGAACTGAAGCAGGGACAGGGTATATCCTTGGTAAATCCCACACTTGATGGTGACTCGTGATATTGGTCTGAAGTTAGCCTCTAGGTTTGTCTTCTACAGCCCCATTTAATTCTTGATGAAAGCTCTTGGAGTCCTGTTGATGTGATATAACCTCATTTAAGGATCCACTGAATCATAGGTTTTCTTTCACCAGCAGCTGGTGCTTGGCTCCTCTAGTGTTCTTACTAATAACATTTTTGGCCACGCTCATGTATTGGGCCATGTGCCTACTTAGCTGCAATGATGCCTGACAGGAGCTTCCATGTTGTACAGTGGAAGGATCAGGACTCTCCTGCCTCCAGTTAACCATTTAGGGTGGGTCCCATCCATTAGCAGCTGGTTCATTTGTGCTGTGATACGCTCATGGAGAGCAGCCAGCTTCCTCAGACAGTAGGCATGGACCATGTTAGGGCCTGGAGCTGTACAGTTCTTAATGCTTGTGACTCTTTCTTGGATGTCTGCTAACATGATGGTTACTGGATCTTGTTCATCTCTCAGGTTCTGTATACACTGGGTATTGTTGTTGCGATGCCTCCTTCTCCCATATGTCTGTCCAGTAATGTTCAGTCTCGAGCTTTGGTGGGTCTGTTCTTATGCAGATTCCCTGCCACTGAGAGTACACAGTGGACGGCTAATGGGAGAACATCCTGTTTATTCTCCTGGCTTCGACTTCTCGTGTATTATTACTACATCTCTTGTAGTAATAATTCTGATGCTCTCATCTTTACTCTTATAAATCCCACACTACCCTGAAAGGTATGACAGGTGTGTAGCTTTTGTATGACTTTTGATCTGGGACCTGCATGTTCTACCCAAAATACATATCTTCCTCTTTTTGAAGGAAAGCTACACTGTTCTCAAGTCAGCAGTTACAGGATATTTCAAGTAGTTCTGCATGTTGTGTATGACTGTACTTGTACAAGTCTGGCTGCATTCCTGTAATGTTTGTCCGAGTGCCACAGGGCGTGGAGCAGTACACACACTCTCTTGACGTGAAACATTTAATGACACAGTAGCAGTGAACATACACACACTTAACACTAACGATAAAGATTGTAACATAAACACAGGCTAGACAAACATGGACACTAACATATGCTCTGACTATGACAAACAAACAATGACCAACACTAAGGCACGCACTAACGGGTGTTTAAATAGACAAACAAACACTCAACTTTAAACTCCGTGCAGGTGCGTGCCATTACAGGGTTGTGGCTTTAAACAGGAGTGAACCACCTCCTGCAGGGCAGGCCGTACCATATGACTGCGGGGGGAGTGTCCCGTAACAATTCTTTAATGCATTCTTACCTGTGAGCCACTCTGGGCCCATTCCTGTTATTCAATACTGGGAGAATCACATGATAAACTGAACAGGACAAAGAGATTGGTATGAGAGAGACTGAGAGAGATTATCATTTAATTAGACACATAAATCTAATTCAGAGGAAAATGAGTGAGTATATAAATATCTACTGTAGATTCAGAATGATCAGAATTTGAACTGAAATTCCAGTAGATGGTGTTAGTGGAGACAGACAGCAATAATAGAGGTCCTTAGTCCTTCTGCTGTACTTTAACTTTTTATCTTGTTAACCAGCTCAATTTAGCTCATTTTATTTCTAATTCAGCCATGTTATTTTGCTTTGCTTACGTTATGTGAATTGTTTGGTGACTATAACACTTATTTACTGTGGACATGAACTTCTGTTTTTGCAGCAAAATCATTTATTCCTCTTTGGGAACATGCCACATTTGAGTGTGGCCCCCACTTTTATTTGATTTTTCTGCATTTTACTGAAACTCAAATATATTGAGTTTTACTGAAACTCAAAGAGTTCCTGGGCTGTGATGCCATTTTCACAGGCATGAATTCGCTAGGGTCTTTTTCACTGATACATTGTTCATTTTAAGTTGTTAAAGGAGAGCATGAGTTCCAGACCCTGAGACATGTGTCAGTTCTTCTCACTGGCACTACTGTTCTGTTTATGGTTACAGACTGGCAACATTCAGCAATAAAATATGAAGATACATTTTGTGAAGTAGCAAATAAAATTATTTATTGTACAGCACACAAACTCTTAAAGGACCAGAGTTAGACAAAGTTTAAAATAGACACACCAGAAAATTTAATCTTAGCTTTAATTTGACAGAACAGTAATCTACAATGGGAAAAGAAGAAAACAGATCAAGGAGTAATTTCTTATCAAACAAACAACAACAAAAAACAAACTAACAAACATAATTTGAGTGCAGTTCCACAATGTCTGACTTCTTGGTTCTGTCCTCTAGTACATGGGATGTGTGTGGTGATTCAGTGTTTGATTTGTTGGGACTGATCTCTAATACATGGGAGTGTTACAGTCCTCAAACAGACTATACATCGACTATAGAGGTTTTCAATCAAATACTATACATGAACATTGTATTTTTTAATGTGTTTTAATTATTATTATTACTATTTTACAGCACAACATTACTAATGTTTGGGTCCAGATACCTAGCAATTGTTTATAATGGCAAGGAAAAACTTCCTGGGTGAAATTAAGGAAGACATTGGGACAACCCAGATTCAAGATGGAACCTATCCACCACTGGGCAGCCCAGCTAATAAACAGTCCATGCTTTATTATATTATATATAATCCATTTAGTATAGGCGTATAGTTCAGTACAGATGTCAGCTTCTCCAGTGGGTCAAGGGAGGGCGAGCTGTTTCTGCAGCTGTTCCTCTGGGTGTGCTGGAGTGGGTGGATGAATACAGCAACATCAGTTTATCTACTGGCAGCACTGGGACAGTTTTTTCTATTATCTCAGATTCTTCATCACTGATGAGCCGGTCTAGTCCATATGCAGTCCATAAGCAGTAGTCATGTGCCAGTGATCTGCATACAGTTCCAGCAGGTTTATCAGTAGCACCAGAACTAAAAGGGAGAACTAGGGGGTGACCATAGTGCTGAGGGTCTCTGAGACATTGTGTTCCACCCACATTATCATCACAAATTTGAGTGATTGCTTGCAGTGCCTAGGCAACACTGTCAACACCTCAAATTTCTAGAAAACTCTTTCAATTGGGGCCCTAGGGTCTGCACCTTTATATACAGGTAACTAACCAACCTTTTGTGTAAATAATTAAGTCTTCAGCGTGGATTTAAAAACTGCCAGTGTGTCTGAGTCTCCCATTAAAGTTGAAAGGTTGTTCCATAACTGAGGAGCTTTAAAGATTGTTTTTACTTTGGCTGTAACTAATTCTAAGATAAATTTTGCATTTATCTTAGGAACAGATACTCACTCAGATACTGCTGGGCCAGAACATTTAGAGCTGTATAAGTGTGACACTCAGATACTGTGGGCCAGAACATTTAGAGCTGTATAAGTGTGACACTTGTTGCGATGTGGAGTTAGAGCAGGATGTGGGACGAGTTTCGTAAAAGATAGGCATACGTTAACACACAAAACAATGAAGACATAGCATGCAGGCTATCAGGGTTAAACACTGACACAGTCAAACATAAACTATAGACTTTTATATTTATATTTACATTTATGGCATTTAGCATTCTAATGCCACACAATGAGGAGCAGGTGTGGAACACAGGGAGGGTGTGGCCACATGGACGAACATATGCACACACTCAAACACACACGGGGAGACGTTTGGGAGGAGGGGCTGTACTGTGACAGAGCCCTTCCCCAATGGTGCGACTCCCAGCGTGCCAACCTATCGGGCTACAGCCCCGAAGCCAAAGGCCAATGGCGAAGCCGGAGGACCGAGCGAACCAACACGGGCCAGTGAGAGCAGGACAAAGGGGGGAAGGACAGGGACCATGATGACAACAGACACAGGACAGACACACTGACAGGGACAGGCACTGACATAAAGGGGGACCAATTGACCAGCACAGACAGCATGATGGGGACACACACAGTGACAGGGACAGCTACAAAACTACATTGAGGAACGTTAAGGAGTCTGGGGAAGCTGCCAAGAGCCCCAGGCTGTCCCCCAGTCGTCAGCTGGGCTGAAGTACAACCGGCCTGTGGAGGATCGCCCCTCGCCGATTTGGGGGCTGTGACTTCTGCGCACCCGTATCAGGAAGCACACAAGCTGTTTTGCCTGTCTCTGGGGTGGGCACTGGTGTCACTTCCTTCTTGCCTCTGCCAGGCTTAGGTATGGGTGCACGAGTTCCAGGGCTGTGTGCCCTAGTGGAGGGAGTTTCCTCCTCGAACGAGGGATGGCTTGCTTGTTCCTGAGTGGCACTCCATGGGTGGAGCCTTGGGCCATTGGCTCATTGCTCCTGGAGACTACAGACTCAATGTCACTATCAGTGGGAGGATCCCCATAGAGGATCTCCTCCGCCTCCATTGGTGGATCCTCCACACAGTCGAACCCCCAAGTCCGACCTCAGATTGACAATTCTCCCTCCATAATCGGTGTAACCTTCATAGTAGTCCATGGACCCTGCGGAGTCCACTTCCGAGTACTGCTTCCCATAGTCCGGCTCGGTTCTGTAAAACTCCACAGAGTCCGACCCTGGATCATACCCAGGGCCCCCTTAAAATCCACCAGTGGCCTTCTCCCCCATTGTGGGAGTAAGGAGTGAGGCCAGGATGATGGAGGGTCTCTCTGCGAGGGTTGTGGAAGGGTGATTGCTTCCTTTCTTCCCTTTCCTTCTTTTGCTCCCCTTCCCAGGCATCCTTCGTCAGTCAGTGTTTCTGTCACAATGTGGAGTTAGATGCGGGGAGTTTGAAAAATATAGGCATACGTTTATTAACACACAAAACAATGAAGACATAACACGCAGGCTGTCAGGGTTAAACACTGACACAGTCACATATAAACCATAGACTTTTATACATGCATACTAACGACGCACAACGAGGAGCAGGTGTGGAACACAGAGGGCGTGGCCACACGGATGAACATACACACACACACACACACACACACACACACACACACACACACACACACACAAACAAACATACAGGGGGAGACGTTTGGTAGGAGGGGCTGTACCGTAACAACACTCAGATATTGTGGGCCAAAAAAGTGTGTAGGATACAGACATGAGCCATTTACATCAAACAAATGGATTTAAATGAAAAATGAAGTTAAACATGGAGAAGTACAAACTTGTAATGCAGGGCAACAAGACTAACTAGACAAACAAACCAAATAGTCCAAATAAGTGACACTAAAGTGCTGAAAGGAACAGACTTTATAGGGGGTGTTGTGAAGTGGAACACGGGACCTCTGTGTGAGGATGTGGCCTTGAAATGAAAACATAAACCACATGGAAGATAGAAAACGAACAAGGACCATGTGGAAAGGAGGATGCTGGTGAGGGGCATTACAATATGTCAAGATATCATCAGTCTTTCTACAAGTTGGAGTTTGTTTAACTGAATTTTTAGAGCATCCAATTAGAATGCTATTAATATAAATATAATCTTGCATATATATATATTTTTTTTCTATGCACCCCTGTTTTCTTTTCTTCAGTTTGGACAGAACACTCTCCACACTGCGAGTTATACTGTGTATGACTATGTATGTGACAAATAAACCGAACTTGAACTTGAACTTGAACTTGATCTTGATGAAATAAAAGCATGGACCTATTTCCCTACATCTGTTGAGTAAAGTATATGCAATGTAAATATGAAAATGTAAGTTTTACTCGTTTGTTCTACTTCACTGAAATGTGGGACATGAAAAGGGGGATATTGTATAAAAGGGCTGTAATTCCTATCTGGTTCATCCTGTAGAGATGTAAATACTCGGATTATAACTGCTATTCTGAGCTGTAATCTCATGGCCATTGTTTTATTTTAAATCCAGTCTTCTGGAGTAAAGAGCCAAAATCCACTAAAACCATGCTATTGTCCATTTCCTTATTGCACTGAACTACATGTTAAAACAAGAAGGAATTTGAGGTGATCTGACAGAATCAAATACTTTATGAGATGTGAACACTCTGGACAGCACCAACTTGTGAAGAGAGGAACATTATGCACTTTGTAGAGGAGAGTGTCTGAATCTGAGCTTTATTTATACGCCTCTGCATGGAGAGCAGTTTTTATCTGATTTTTGACCTAATCAAATGGGCTTTCTCACCATGTGAAAGTTTTCCTGTAAGTGAACAGTGATAAATCTAAAACAATGGTTTTGGCGTGAAGTCAGTATTTATCCTGCAGTGTTTCTGATGTTGAGCTGGCCTTTGGTTCATTTTATAATTGAATATCCTGCATTACTGAATATATTTATTGTCGTGCATTATGTATCTGCATGCGTTTTTGCAGGTTTACAGCTGTAATCTGTAACAGGAGACATGACCTCCAGAATGAGTCTCTGAGGAACAGCACACACAGAAAGGAGAGAGCTGAGAGAATAGAGGGATTCTGTGGAAAACAAATTTTCACCAGCACTGATCAAAAAAACTCAGAAATGTATGAAAATACCTCAATGCCTTAATCCCTCAAATATTGGTGAAAATGAATGACAATTTCATCAAATGCACTAATTGTAACACGGGAGGAGGTGGAGAGCGAACACATGTGTGAAGTGATGACGGCGTAACGAACCAAACTGATTGACAAGAATAAATAAATAATAAGTTTCAATAATCGACACAGACTAACAATACAGAATAGAATGAAGAACAAACAGGCTAACAGGAGAATAATGTGATAGCAGGGTTATGGCGAGAAATGGGCAACCAGGGAATACAACATTAAGGAAATACTAACGGAGAACAATAATAAAACATAACGGTGAGCATGAAGACAGACAAATGGGAACAACACAGAACTGGGCTACATAAGATCAACAAACAATACTGATGACGAAGATACAGAACTAAACAAGGAAAGCAACATGCAGCAAGAGTAACTAAACACAGAGAACAAACAAGATTGAACTAAACAAAGAACAAATGAGATCAGACTAAATACAGAGAACACACGAGAACGGACTAAACACAGAGAACAAGCGATATCGGACTAAACACAGAGAACAAACAAGAATGGACTAAACACAGAGAACAAGCGATATCGGACTAAACACAGAGAACAAACAAGAATGGACTAAACACAGAGAACAAGCGATATCGGACTAAACACAGAGAACAAACAAGAACGGACCACACACAGAGAACAAACGAGAATGGACTAAACACAGAGAACAAACGAGAATGGACTAAACACAGAGAACAATCGAGAATGGACTAAACACAAAGAACAAACGAGAACGGACTAAACACAGAGAACAAGCGATATCGGACTAAACACAGAGAACAAAGGAGATCGAACTAGAAACACAATGATAGAGCCCAAACGAGAACTGACCAGAAACAGTGAGAGACACTCTAAGACCAACAAACAAGATACGTAGGGACAGAGTTTTTATACCACTGCAATCAGGACAAACTAGGAACAGCTGGAGTGAAAGGGGAGGCGACAGGGAACCGTGGAGATGAATGAAAACCCAGAAGTGATTTGGTTGCCATGACAACGGGGAATGCTCAGGCTTGTAGACGTAACACTAATCAGATACACTGAGTGGTTGGTTGTGTTTTAGTCTGATTCAGGGTAAGAGATCAGACTCACCTGAACCCAGCTATGTGTCCATGAAGAGTAACTGGTCAATGGGAGCTCCTGAGCCCTTCAGAGAGAGAGAGAGAGAGAGAGAGAGAGAGAGAGAGAGAGAGAGAGAGAGAGAGAGAGAGAGAGAGAGAGAGAGAGAGAGAGAGAAAGAGAGAGAGAGAGAGACTGTTCTACTGAGCTCAGGTAAGGATGATGTAGGGAATGTGACTTCTACTGAGCTCAGATAACGACGATGACCTTTCTATGACTGTTGTCACTTTGTAAATAATTAACTATAAAACTAATATTCTGCCTTTGTGTCATACACAAACTCATCTAGAAATCTGGTCCTACACTTCACTTCCCAGAATCCTCAGTAGAGTCAGGTTAACATCCCCTATCAGCAATCATCTAGTCAGATGGACTTATTGAAATCATCATCTCCGGAGTATTAATTAGATCAACTTGCTCCTCATTTCTATTCCTTTGTAAAAACACTGTTGATGTTCTAAGACTTTGTAAAGTATTGCCTCTGTTTTTCTAGAGCTTGCCAAGCTGTTCCATTGTCTAGTCAGCGTTTCTGTGTATTGACCGGGTTTTGTATTCATTGACATTGTTTTTGGATTCTCCCTGTTTGGATTTGTTTCCTGGTGGAATACATTTTCTGGCTTGGCTTGGACTGTTTTTGACACTCCTATTGCTCCTTTGCTCCAGCAATGCCACTGTTTCAGTTTTGATATAGGCCTGTTATCTGAATTTGTTTTTTGATTATCCATATACCAATAGCATTTTGGATCATAAAAACATTTTTTATTATTTATTATCTGCAAGTGTTGCATTAGCCTTATTCCTAAGCTTCACAAAGCAATCATAAGAGTAACATTGTAAAATATATATAAAATAAAATGAATAAAACAAAAAGAAATCCAATATGACAATGTATGTATGCATGGCAATTCACACATAGTTTCCAGTATCTTCTCCCCAATTGTGCGTTTTAGTCTGACTGAGGGTAAGAAGTCGGATTCACCTAAACCCCGCTGAGTGACCAGTCATTGGACCATCTATGGAACTTCAGAGGTGGAGAGTGTTGTAGTGATGAGAGGAAAGTGTCGTTCCTAGATCTTCCTAAGTTCACTCAATACACACTAAATAGAAATAAAGATGCAGACTCTGGAATTAATTGAAGAGAAGAGCTGGTCCCGTCTTTATTCTGAGCTCAATGTTACAAACGAGGCATTGTCCGGAGAATGTTTAACAGTCTCAGGTGGGCACTCCTTTTATACATTTTCTTCTTAACCATTTTTGTTTTTTCATAAAAACTTGGCCAGGTTCCACTATTGTTCTCTAAACCATACATTATTCAATGTATGCAAATTGATATTCAATACTTACACCAACGAGTTCTTGGTACCATTAGGTTCATCCTGAACTACTTCTATTTTTTAAAGGCGATCATATTCTTTCCTACATGAAACCAGTTTATTCTGGACCATCCCTATTTTTCAGTTTTCAATATTATTTTATTACCTCATAAGGATAGTCTCCTGGTTTAGGACAGTGTTCCTTACTTACAGTCCCACCTGATCAAACTCACTCAGCTCATCATGAAGCCCTTCATGAGCTGCATCAGGTGTGTTAGAGCAGGAAAACACTAGACTATGTAATGCTGTAGGACTCCATCACAGGAAGTGAGGATCACTGAATTATGTGATTAAATCAATTCATCCAACACTGGCAATGAGGAACAATGGATTAGAGAATTAAATCAATTCATCCAGCACTGACAGTGAGGAACATTGTTTTAGGGGATTAAATTAGTTTATCCAGCCTGAATTGTACAATTGTGCTGGTGTATATAATGGTGTGTGTTATATAGGTATGAATGTGCTACACATTCCCTATTAAACTCAGTGCTGTGTTTGTCCACACTGTACAAAAGGAGAAATCCGCAATCACCTCCAAAAACAATGTGGAATTCATATTCAAGGTGTGTGCATGTATGTGTGCGTGAAGGCAGTAACAAATGCATAGAGTGCTCTCCATCATATAATACAATCACATCATAATTTTCTTTTTTGTAACAGTGTGTTCTTATGACTGTCTGCTGTTTATTCCCAACCAGGAGCTGGAGCACAAACTCATCTCTCTGGTAACGAAGGAGTTGAAGAGGTTTAAGAAGCTACTAAGTCCAGATTACCCACATCCTGCAGAACATGAACCAGACAGACCTCGCTAACATACTACAGACCAGTAAGAGTTCTGGGTCATGGCTTTATGATGGCACTGTTACTCTAACAAAAATTTTGTTTTAAGGTTTTTATTAAAAAATGACTTCAACATCAGTGATAATAAGGTGAAATATTTTGATAATGTTCTTCTGTTTATTAGAGCTGATCTCTGTATATCAGCAAAAGATTAAACACAAACTGATGTAAAAATGTAAAAATAATTAATGAACTGAATGAGATCTACACAGAGCTCTACATCACTGAGGGAGGGAGTGGAGAGGTCAATAATGAACATGAGGTGAGACAGATTGAGACAGCATCCAGGAGACCAGCAACACAGGAGACACCCATCAAATGCATTCACCTCTTTAAAGACAAACCTATCAGAAAAGTGCTGACTAAAGGAGTTGCTGGAATTGGAAAAACTTCTGTGCAGAAGTATATTCTGGATTGGGCTGAAGGGAGAGAAAATCAGAATGTCATCTTCATATTTCCACTACCCTTTAGGGAGCTGAATTTGATCTAGGAGAAAAAGTTCAGTTTGATGGATCTGCTTCATGACTCTTTCCCAGAAACAAAACAATTACAATTAATAGACTCTGATGCTTACAAAGTGATTTTCATCTTTGATGGTCTGGATGAGTGTCGACTTCCTCTAGATTTCCAGAACAATGAAAGATTGTGGGATGTAATAGAGTCGACCTCAGTGAATGTGCTGCTGACAAACCTCATCAAGGGGAATCTGCTTCCCTCAGCTCTCTTCTGGATAACCTCTAGACCAGCAGCAGCCAATCAGATCCAACCTGAGTGTGCTGACCAGATAACAGAGGTACAAGGGTTCAGTGAACCTCAGAAAGAGGAGTATTTCAGGAAGAGAATCAGTGATCAGAGCCTGGCCAGTAGAATCATTACACACATGAAGTCATCAAGAAGTCTCTACATCATGTGCCACATTCCAGTCTTCTGTTGGATTGCAGCCACAGTTCTAGGGAGAATGTTTGGTGAAGCAGAGCATGCAGAGATCCCCAAGACTCTGACTCAGATGTTCACACACTTCCTGATCTTTCAGATAAGACACAAGGACAGAAAATACCATGGAAACACTGACATTAATTTTCACCAGACTAAAAAGACAATTCTGGCACTGGGAAAACTGGCATTCCAACAGCTGGAAAAGGGCAACCTGACCTTCTATGAGGAAGACCTGAGAGAGTGTGGCATTGATGTCAGAAATGTTAGTGTACTCAGGAATGTGTACCAAAATCTTCAGAAAGGAGTCTGGGCTGCACCTGGAGAAGGTGTTCAGCTTTGTGGTTTGTTCAGGACTTTTTGGCTGCTTTATATGCCTTTCTTTCTTTCATCTCCAACAACACAAATGTGTTGGAACAGCAAAAGAATGAACTCTCTAAAAGATCAACAAGGTTAAAAATGTCTGAATCCTTAGGAATGCAGTTGACAAGGCCTTACAGAGTCAAAATGGACACCTGGACCTTTTCCTCCGCTTCCTTCTGGGTCTCTCACTGGAGTCCAATCAGACTATCTTACGATGCCTACTGACACAAACAGGAAGCAGCTCTCCTAGCAAAGAACTGAATGATCATTCTCTAGTGCAGGAAGTCCAAACATACCTGAACAGAGAAGGTGACAGTCGTCTTTGTGGAGTCAATCTCTCTCCTGCTCAATGGTCAGCTATGGTGTTTGTGTTGCTGAACTCAGAACAGGATGAGCTTGACCTGATGAAATATGAGCCATCAGAGGAATGTCTACTGAGACTGCTGCCAGTGGTCAAAGCATCCAGAGAAGCCATATTTTCATTCATAAACACATTACTGCACTGGGATCAGTGAATCAGTACCCTACTCACTATTTAAAGTGCTAGCTGACCCATTCGTTAATCCTAAAGTTCTTCTTAAGTGTCTTTGTGCTGCCTTTCCTCTGATTACAGGCAGTGCTCACTAAACACACCACAAAAATAATAATAATAATAATAATAATAATAATAAATAACACACATAAATTTCTCTTTAACTTTCATTAATTTTATTAATTTTTGATTCCGTTGCTTCTTTAAGTGAATGAAGTTGCAAGATTAACAGGTCAGTTTGCCATGATTATTTAAATGCAGTTAAATTAATAGAGGTGTTTTGTAATAAGCCGTAGAGAAGTTTTTGTTAAATGAATAGAGATGTTTTGTAATAAGCCATAGAGAAGTGTTTGTTAAATTAATAGAGGTGTTTTATAATACACCGTAGAGAAGTGTTTGTTAAATTAATAGAGGTGTTTTATAACTTTTCACTTTAGCTAATTAAGCTACATGAATGAGGCTAACCAGTTAGCTTTTTTTTTTGATACATTGAAAGGACACATCACATTAATGCAGGTAACAGTTTAGATTATCATCATCAATACCATACACATGACTATGATATGATATATTACGATATATGATTTGATATGAAGTTACTCTTACATAGCATCTTTCTCTGTAATCAACATACTACATGATGGAAACCACAGTCCCCTGGGGGTCTGCATCAGGCACAGGAAGGGGAGAGAGAATAATACACCACTTGGCATGCAGTTCACACACACACACACACACACACACACACACACACACACACACACACACACACACACACACACACAAACACACACACACACACACACACACACACACACACACACACACATACACATGCACCAGGATAATATGTAGGGTAGCCAGTTTTTACCTGACCTCCATGTTTTTGGGCTGTGGGACATAGACCTGACACCCCAGCACTGAGAAGAAAACACGCTAACCACCAAACCTAAAAGCTTGCTGATTATTTTGGCCACTACAGGGAGACATTAGTTCACTAATACTAGTCACTCTGGTGAAAGTGTTTAAGTATTACCAGTCTTTGTTATTCTTGTGTCTGTAAACAGTTTACTGAAGTTTCTCTTTCATGACTTCATGACTTCGTACATGCATGTATGCGTGTGTTGTGTGATAGAGATTGTGTACGTGTGTGCACATGCATGTATGTCTTTGTGTGTGATAGAGAGAGAGAGAAAGATATTGTGTGCACTTCTGTGTATATAAGTGTGAGGAGTTTTTTTCTTTTTGCAGGTTAGAATACTGCGGTATTAGAGAGAAAGGATGTGCAGCTCTGGCTTCAGCTCTGAGATCAAACCCCTCATCAACCAAAGCTTTGTAAATATGTGTTGATATTTTTGAGTGTGTACATAGTTGTGTTGGTGTTATTGTGCATGCACATGTTTGTGGGAGAGATTTTTTAAAACTTTTTTTAAACTTTTGAATGTTGAACTGTAAGTGTGAAGAGTTTTTTTTCTTCTCTCTGGAGGCTGTCTGAGTGCAGTATTAGAGAGTAAGGCTGCGCCGCTTTAGCTTCAGCTCTGAGGTCAAATCCCTCATCACACATGAGAGAGCTGAATTTAAACTAAAATAAACCATAAGACTCAGGAGTGAAGCAGCTCTCTGCCCTACTGGAAGATCCACACTGTAAACTGGAGAAATTAGAGTGAGTTTTATTATTGTTTCTTTATATACGCACAAAAGTCAACATCCCTCTCTCACACTGTGTCAATGTTCTCTTTTACACACACACACACACACACACACACACACACACACACACACACACACACACAGTCAGTGTATCACTCAAATCAAGTTGAGTTTATTGGCATGACTGTACAAAATGCAAAATGAAAATAGTAATAATATCACAAATAGTATAATAATAAAACCGTCAACAACAATAATAGTAACAATAGTAATAACAAATAACAGTTTTAATGCCATTTTAATCTAACAAGTCATTAAGACGTTAACATTATATGGTAGCTATTTAATGAAGCACAGGGGCACTGAGTTAGTACTCAGAGGATGAGGATGATTTCCCCTGAGGATTCTGGGACATGTAGTGTGTGGTGGTTTTAGAGTGCTGACAGAACCCCCCCCCCCCCCCCAAAAAAAAAAAGGGGACTGGCCAGACTCTTGTGGACTGCTCAGCACAAGAATGTGAACACCTGGAACATCTTCGAGAGTGGACTGCACCACGTCCAAGGCGCTTGCTATCATCCTTAGTGCGCAGTCGTCCCCTGGGATGAGACGCTGGCTTGTCAGGGTACTGACTGTAGAAATCACTTAGAAAAGCAGGTTAATTTATATGGCACCCCCAATCTGCTAGATACTGAAGGACTCCACCGCGCCTCCTGGAATCTAGTAGTTGATGCATCCTCTGCATCTTATTATCTACTGCATCTATCTGAGGGGTTGGCAGTCCATGGAGCCATAAGAGGTTGATAGCCTAGTATAAATTCAAAGGGTATTGTTAAAATATGCGCAAAAATGACCCAATTCTTGATTAGTGCATTTGCGCTGTCTATTTGATTGGTCACAGTACCAAGAAGTTAGGCTAATGGACAAACCTATGCATTCAATTAAGGCTGACCAAACATGTGATGTGAACTGGATCCCTCTATCTGATAGGATGTCCTCTGGGATCTGATAATTATGAAATACATTAGTGAACAACTCCTCTGCTGTTTGGATGGTGGTAGGTATGGCTGTGAATAAGACAAACCTTATTCCACTCGAAACTCAATCGGGGTAGTAAGTATGGTCATATATCCTACAGAAATAAGGTCGTATATCCTTAAGTCAATATCCTTAAGTCTATGGTGATGTGGGAGCAAGGATGTTCTGCTACAAGCAATGGTATTAATGTACCTGCTGTCAGGGTCTTAGGGACTTTACACTGAGAGCAGGTGGTGCAAGAAGAAATTAACCAGTGTACTTCCTGTATTACAGATTCTCACCAGTACCATTTCGTAATCAGCTGCCACATGCATAATTAACCTGGTTGTCCCATGGTCATAGAAGAGTGAGCTCAGGTGATGAGTTGGTCCCTGAACTGTTCAGGAATGTAGATCTTACCCAGAGGACAGTCAATTGGCATCTTTAGAGTCTCCAGAGCTCTCTCAATTTCATTATCGATCTCCCAACAGATGGACACAACTGTAACATGATGGAAGCATGTCGTCTGGGACCATGCATGCACTCATTATCCTGGAAAACAGCAATGGCATTAAAGTTTCTAAAAAATGTCTTTAGAAATGACCAAGCTCCAGAAATCATTGCAGATCTTTAACTGAGCTTGGTTTGGGCCCGTTGGCTACTGCTTGCCCCTTACAATCATCCATTGTGACCCCCATTGGTGTCTATGATGTATCCCAGGAATGTGGCTGATTGGAGGTGAAACTCAGATTTCTCTCTCTTGACAAAAAGTTGATATTCAAGGAGTCCCAGTCTAGGTAACATGAAATAATGACATACTTTACCTTCTCTAGATATTGTGGCAACAGAAACTATTTAATCCTAGCAATTGATCTAAGATGGAAAAAGCTACCTCTGAAAACAGAATTAATTTGTTTATCAAATCCAAGGTCAAGATCAAATATTATCCCTAGATTCAACCAACACTTAATTTCATTTAAACATTCATTCAGTCATTTGAAAGAATGCAGGTCCGTACAGGTGGGTGTCACTGGCATAACAATAAAGACTGTGTGTGTGTGTGTGTGTGTGTGTGTGTGTGTGTGTGTGTGTGTGTGTGTGTGTGTGTGTGTGTGTGTGTGTGTGTGTGTGCGTGTGTGCTCTTTTCTATAGCTAGGCTGTGCTCACTGAGCTTGTACTTAAGTAGGACCTCTTTATGTCTCTGCCAGTAAGTAGATACTTTGCTAATTCCCTGTTTAGGGCCTGATGAATTTACTTTAGTACATTTTAGTTTTAGTGTCATATTCCAAGGGTTACATATACTTGTTTTTCTTTGCCTTATAGTCTGATTCATAAAGCAGTGCTGGTGTGAGACTGCTCTGTGGTAGTGCAGACTCATCACTCTCTTTCTCAGTCTCTATAACTGTCTAACTGTTCACACATTCATACACAGTTTTTTTTCTCTCTCAGACATTGTCTGTCTATCTCTCTCTCACACACACAGTCTTTCTTACAATTATCAGTCTTTCTCCAGCTCTTTCACTCTCAGTCTCTCACCCCCCCCCACACACAGACATAATTGGTATTTCCCTTTCTCTCTCACCTACATATACATTATCACTATTAATCAGATACACATACACACACTCCCATGCCTCTCTCTCTCTCCCTCTCTCTCTCCCACACACACACACACACACACACACACTATCACTGTATTAATCAGATTCAAATACCCTCCATCTCTCACTCTCTCTTTATATAAACACACACATACATTATCAATGAATCTATATTTCTCTCACTAACACACGCATTTAACATATAATGTGTATGAAATGTTTAAGGAAGAGTGGTGCAGTTTAATTTCTGAGTTTTCTTAATTTCAGGCTTGATGCCCAACAGCTGTGCTAGGTCTATATCAACCCAGTGACCCAGTTACTTAGTGTTGGGACTTTGCTAAAGTGTTGAGGCAAGCTCCTAGCTAGTAACTCTAGATGTTGTGCTCTGTGAGCGCTTGTGCTACACCTCTCTTCTGCTCTGCGAGGGTGCCTGTGTTTTTACACTCCCCTGCCTTCTCCAGTTTTCCCTCTCACGTCTCTCTCTCAGCTTCCCTTAGTCACTAAAGCTCCTCCCTGTTTTCTGGTTTTGTTTGTAAAGCTTTAGAGTTTTGTTTTCCCCAGTGCATCAGGGCTGCCATTCTTCCCATGGCGTCCTTTGTTTTCCATTTTTTTCCACAGTCAGTGTGGTGTTTATTTTTTCCACTTGTTTTGTCGTTTTCCATTCCATGAAACGTGATATATGCACAGTTCATTTAATGGCTGTGTGTGTCTGTGTGTGGGACAGTGCCATGCTCTTTAATTTTGCCTGTGTGTGTAGAATGTGATGTGTTTTCATGACTGACTGTTCTGTGAGTATCCAGCCACTATTGAGCTGATCTGGTCTGAGTCTATGACACAGAAGAGGATGACCAAAACACATCTGATTCCTCACATGATTCTCCATGGTAACATGTGTTAGTGTGAATGTGTGAGCATGGCTGCAGCGCAGGGCTGTGTCCTCCCCATGTCTTCTAGCACCTGGACATCACACACACATGACCTGGATACCACATGCACCTGGCATGGACACCACCAACCTGATCTAGATTACACTATAATACTACATATTATACTATATATAGATATTATACTATAATATCATATCAAATTATAATAAAACATGATGAATCTAATAAAGGGTCTTAAATTACTTTATTGACTTTTAAAATCTTTAATTGAGAAATATTCAAGTCATTAAAAATATATTTTTAAAGGTTTTGAGGCCCATATGAATACATACCACCCCAGTCTTTAATCTCTGCTCCGGTCACTCTGGTGCATATTGATACCCAAACATATGTATGGCCTCAGGTCTGTCTCTCTCTCTGTCTCACTCACCCTCACACAACCCCTTCCATTGGTTGATTTCTCTCAAAGATCCTTTCAACTCCTCCCCCTACCCAGAGATTTAGTAGTGAACTTTGGGTGAAGCAATGGGTTTGATCTGCAAAAGTATTTCAGCCTGATCAATATGTTTAAAAAGTTTAAACAAGTCTTAGGATTGATTCTTTAAAAGTAAGACTCTGAAGTTTGAAGCAGACATTTGATACCCATTCAGAGAAGATAAAGTCACATGTCAAAGGGGAACATGAGCTCAGGTTTGCTGACAAAAGGAATGCCCATCATGACACTGCCCCCAAGTTCTCATATAAATAGGGGTAGAACTCACTGAGCATCACAGATAGAACGATGAGCCTAGAATCACGTCTCTTATTCTATACTCATGATGAACTCATATTATAAAGAAGCTGCTCTTATGGCATGGAGGACAAAAAGAACAGAAACCCTGAAACAAGCTTTTATGAAAAAACTCAACACACATACCTGTATCATCTGGATGAATCCTATTTCAGCCATGAAGCACCCAGACTATTCAAGACAGGGTTCACCCACCCACTGTCCAGAGCTTTGAAGCTGTGCTGCATTCAGATACCTCCTCGAACAAGATTCAGGCTATTGCTGAAGTAGTAGTAGCCAACCTGCAGGAGGTACAGAACATCTAAGCTGCTCTCAGAAGCATCAAAGAAAAAAAAACAAAGTGTGCAGGGAGCATGAAGATGTCATGAACTACTGGAATCTGCATGAAAACCTGAACCCCAGTGATCTGGTCATGTGGGAAACCTTATCGACAACCACTCTGGTCCTTCACCCAAGAAAAGAGTGCTGATGAAGGAGTGGATCATGCTGTTCTGCAAAACCATTGAAATCAGAGTCAGAACAGGATGTCACAGATGAGAACAAAACTGTATCTAATTTGGAAAATCTGATGTGTGTAGTATGAGAGTCTAGCAATCAGTAGAGTTCGATAGTATCCGAAGCCAATAATATGTTACCCGTTACATGCATATATAAATCACATTCTTTGATTGCATGCTTTCATTTTTAGCTGAATGTAACAAACATAACCTCTTTTACTGAAAGATACTAATAAATCCATAATCCATTCTAGCACTCTTCATCGTGTTTCAATGAGTTCACCATGATTGAACATCTGCTGAAAAATATTTACTATGCTCCCTCAAACCCCGGGTCCTATGGAGGGGTCGAGAGTCTGCAAAGGTCTGTGGTGGAAGAAATGGGTAAAAAGGTTGATGATAAGGAAATCAAAAACTGGTTACCAGCTCAGGATGTATACACCCTACATAAACCAATCTCTGTGAAATTTAAAAGAAAGTAATTTTAGGAAACATAGATGAACAATAGCAGGCCGATTTGTTAGACATGTCTAACTTATCACAGCATAGTGATAGCATGAATTTTATGCTAATGTGTATAGATATACTTTTCAAGTATGCTTGGGTACGTGTGATAAAAAACAAGACAGATGCCGAGGTTACCAAAGCCTTTGTTTCGATTCTAAAAGAAGGCAGATGTGCTAAAAAACTTCAGACTGATGAAGGGAAAGATTTTCTTAATAAAAGTTTAAAAACAATGAAAAAAAGTAACATCAATCACTTTGCTACCGGAACGGGGCAAAAAGCTTCAGTGTGTGAACGGTTCAACAGGGCGTTGAAAACCAGAATGTGAAGATACTTCAAAGCCATCAGTACAAGAAAATACATCGATGTGGTGCAGGACTTGGTTCATACATATAACAACAGCTATCACAGTAGCATCAAAAGGAAACACGTTGAAGTGAATGAAGGAAATTCATTCACAGTGTTTAAAACCTTGTATGGGTTGTTTCAACACAAAAAGGTGGAAAAACTCATATTCAAATTTATAGTCAGTGATTACCGTCAGAATTTCACAATTAAAAATAACTTTATGGATGAATATTTTAGTTTCTGAATGTCTAAGGAGACACTCTCCCATATACAAATTACAGGATTTTGATGGGGAAAATATAGAAAGGACCTTTTATGAACAGGAGCAGCAAAAGATTATAGTGGGAAAAGACAAAGCCTTTAAAATAGAAAAGATACTATCTGAAAAAACTAGGAACTGAAAAAAGATGTGCTTGATCAAGTGGGTTGGCTGGCTCGATAAATTTAACTCCTGGATTCCAGCCGAGGACGTCCTTAACATTGTGAAAGGTTAAAAGGTGTCCTTAATTGCGTGCTCACGTCTCTGTGTAAAAAGACGCGTTCGGTTCCTTAGTAAGCAAACCCAAACTAAGCAAGCCTTTGGTTAACTAAAATGCACATTACTGACATAAAAGTGTTGCTGAATAGAGCATTAGTCCCCCCTTTTCTATTTTATATTGATTTCTATTGACCATTGACGTGCCATTGTCTTGGAGTGACAGCAATTCTCACCTATGTGTGAAGGGGGAAGGGGCGGGTGACTAGCATTTACTTCCAGGTGTTTCCAAGTGTTTCTAGAGCAAGTGGTGTGATTGGCAGCTGTTTCATCAAATAGAGGAGGCTTAGACGAAAACGTAGACCCCTCGGTCGCCTTATTTAGTCAACCCTTTAATGTTTAAAGGTCTGTGCACTGTGTACTGTCAGTGCTTCAGTGTTGTTAGTAGATAGCCTAGCACATGGGTTTGACGCTGTTTGGCGAAACTCGTACAACCATAAGAATAATTTGATAATTTTACCAATACGTTTGGACATCATGGAAAGAAGGTGGCTTATTTTAGCTGAAGTTTATGTGGAGTTGTTTGGGTGCTGCCAGCATGGACTAGCTTCGATGTTTGCATAGCAAATCACTGACTGCTGGAAAAATTTGTAATCCTGATACAAATCATAAGTATAAATGAGAAAGTATATTTCTTTACAGTATTACATCATTTACAGTATTTTCCCCAGCATTTACAGTATTAGCTACAGTATTTTCCTATAATAACAATGATGCTATGAAGCTAATATTGTTGTGGAACTTACTAAAGTAACTTACTCTGATATTTTAGCAAAAAGAAACATGCAAACTTGATGTATAGTGACTGATGACTTTGTGTGCATTTGGAGAGGTTTTAGGAGACTTTGGAGAAGTCTAGGACACCTAGTGGAAACATTGTGTAGCTACTTAGTCATTTCATGTATATGCTCAAAACTGTTCAGTTTATTAGACAAGACGCTGGTGAATCAGGAAATGTAAAGTATGAGTGAAAATGAATCTCCAGCATCAAGACACACATTATAAACCCAAAACATCAAAGGCGTTTTATGTTTTTTATTTTGACATTTTCTTCTATATTAGATGAGCTCAATTGGAACCTAAATGATGGACAAATAAGCCTTAATGTGAATGGATGTCTTGTCCCAAGTGTCGACTTCAATTTGAATCCTGAATGATCATTGTGCTATGTGTACAATTTCAGATAACTAGTGTTAGTCATTCAAAAATGATCTTAAAACTGCAGGTGTGTGGACAGGTTTTGCTGGAGTGCTGTGGGGACAAGGGGGAGGGGGTACAGATATTGCACCAACTGGCCGTTGAGTCCCTGATTAGTCCACGCACAGCCTCAATCCTCCGTTCCTCCTCTTGACGAAGAAGACACTTGCGGACGCTGGAGAGGTGGAGGGTCAAATGAAACCAGCAACCTGAAGTGGAGAGTCGACGGCCCATGTGTACAATCACCACAGATAGTATGCACATAGACAGGTTTGAGGAAAACTGCAACAATTGCAGTGCTCCCTTCGGTTCTCCGGCTTGCCTTTTACGCTGGCCACACCTAGCTGCTCCACCGGAACTTCTGCTTGCGCCACTGCGGGTGCATTCTCCTGCTGTTGTCGACCTCGGGGAAATTGCCGGGATCGCTCCTACAGGAGATGGTCATACGTGATAGCAAGGTGTACTACCTCATTCAGTGAGTTGGCTTCCTGCTTACATGCCAGTTCCGTCTGTAGGTCTGCCAATGACGAATGTATCAGCCAAGGCAGACTCTTTTCACCTAGCTCCCGCAGCTAACGTCCAGAATTCCATGGTGTAATCTACCATTGTTTGGATTCCTTGCCTCAGGCATAGCAAGTAGTGCCCACAAAGACTCCCCTGACACTCAACCGTGACAATGAATCTAACAGAGGGTCCTCAAAATTGTTTTATTGGCTTAATTGAAAAATAAACATTTTAAGTGATTTAAATAAAAAGAAAAGTTTTCAGCCTCTTTATAATATTTATATATGAATACATATCACCCCAGTCTTTAATCTCTGCTACGCTCCTCATGTCAATCTGGCACATACTGATAACCAGACATGTGTACAGTCTCAGGTCTGTCCCTCACTCAGCCACTCACACACACCCCTCCCATTGGTTGATTCTCTCAGAAAGACACAACTCCTCCTCTACCCATGCTGGAATACACCTTCTGACAAAAATTATGTAATGACTTTAGGCCAGAAAGTTCAAAACATGCCGCCTTTTTTCTCCCCAACCAAGCAGACCTGTGTATGAAAGGGATGTGAGATTTGTTTAATTGAGATATATTAATGTGATTAAATATACTACAGTCTCATATTCTACCACTCTGTATTCTCTGCTTTCTCTCTGTTCAGTGCCCTTCTCTCTGACACACACACACACTCACGCTGTAGTCAGAGGTCACAGTTATTCTTTGTGAGCTAGCTAGGAAAGGTTATTGTAACATGCTGTTAAATGTCTATATTCTGATGGTTATTGATAAATATAACCGCTGATATATTTATATATATTGATAAATATGACCGCTGTATCATAGAGTTCCAGTTATATGTACGTGAACCATTTTGATCAACTGAAATGTAGACGTATGTACATGTAACATTTTTCTGATTATGTAAATCATACGGCTATTCTAACTCTCATGGCTAGCTAAATAGATTACAATTTTGATTTCTATTGTGTAATACTTTGGATATAAATGTTTACATTTTCTGTTACAGAACAAGACAAAATATAGTCATCCAGTATAGTCTACCCTTTTGAGAAAAACCTGAACTTCAAAGTGGGTGAATCTATTTATAAAAAATTGAAACAATAAGATCACAGTTCATTTAGATTACATGCTTTGCGAGTGCTTTAGGTATGAGGGCTACCATAAAGGTAATCTTTCTGCTCACACATCAGTCGGTCTGTAATTCTGTACTCTGTGTTTCTAAGGTTCCAACTTTCACGAGTTCCTTGAATCTGTGGAGAAAAGTGCTGACCAAGGTAATTTCTAATTTGTGAACCTTTATACATTTTATGTAATTTATTTATCATTTAAATTTTTTATTACTTCTCATTTGTAGATATGAGAAGACCAAAAACAGTTCCTATGCTGAATGAATTGTTGCACGGTAATCTTTTCTAGAGTGTGTCTACCATATGTTAAAAGAGCTGCTTTATTTCTAAAAGTTTATGCAGTGTGTTAATTTGTCACACAGAGGCAGAAGGGGTGAATCCGATATACCTCTCAACCGTCGTCAACTATTCGAGTCCTCTGGTGGAGCTCACAGGTTTTGCAGCAGACCTTGTACAACTAAAGAAATGCATACAGTCCATATGAACACAGTCTGGTGGAGGATAGCTCCATCACAGGGTGAAAAGTTTCACTTCACTCTGCCACTGGAGCTAAAACGCTAACAGCTCCCCTGAGGTGTTCAGACCATGGTTCAGAGACAAAAGATAAAAACAGACCAGCTGAACTGGTTTCTGGTAATGAAAACTGCCGTGTAGAAATTCCAAACTGTACAAAACTGAAGCCAAATCATCTGAGTGCTCATATTCTCTCTCTCTCTCTCTCTCTCTCTCTCTCTCTCTCTCTCTCTCTCTCTCTCTCTCTCTCTCTCTCTGTACTCCTCCTATGTCTCTCTCTCACCATCTCTCACTCTCACACAGACATGTGACAGCAGCACTACACCATGATGGCTCTCTCTCTGTCTCACACAACACATGTTGATAGAAAGTGTTTCATTCTTTTCAAGCAGCTAAACTGGTTTCTGGTGATGACAAGTGGTTGTGTCTCAGTTCCAAACAGAACTTAAACAGAAAAATTCCCAGTATGAATTAAAACCTACACTGTTAGTGTAGTGACCTGAAGTGCTAACTTTACCCATCCAATGTTATCTAAACACTTGTAAAGTGATGCTAACACCCGCAGTGTTGATACACCTCTTACAGTATTCATGGTGTTTACATATTTGTATTTGTGTCTGTCTCTGTGATCATGGTTGTTTCTCTCTTGTTTTCTGCATCTGCTTCCATGTCTTCCTGTGTCTTCTGTTCTCACCATGTCTGCTCTAGTGTCTTCCTTCTTTTCCCAACACGCACACACAGATGGACATATGGTATAAACACACACATGGAGGGAGATATGATATTCACAACAAGACTTGTTCTTCCACTCTTGGGATGTTATGGGACTGAAATGTGCTCATACTGGTTTGGCTCCTTCTAAAGAGAAAAAAAAGGTGCAACTAGATTATCGTTCAGATCATAACAGGAAAGAAACAGAGAGTGTGTGTACAGATGGACTGCAGTGAAGAAACAGAGCATTCCTAAAACCAGTCATACAGCCAGATTCCTAATACCAATTATATGGCCAAATTCCTAATGCCAATCATACGGCCAGATTCCTAAAGCCAACCATGTGGCCAGATTCAGAAAGCCTATCATATTTACATTTACAGTATTTATAGCATTTAGCAGATGCTCTTATCCAGAATGACTTGCAAAATTGCTTTGTCATTTACTCATAGAAAACATCCTACCCAGTACAGTAGGTTAGAGTCCAAGATACCAATGATCTAGAATACAGGGATCACTGCTGATGCCTACAAGTGCAAAATACATACGGTCTATCTTAAACAATGATAAGTGTAATACACAATAAGTGCTAGGGTTTGTTAAACAACATCAGTGTAATAAACAATACCCTACAATAAGTACTAATTTACTCAGGGTCAGTTGTCATTTAAATATTCCACAAATAGTTGGGTCTTCAGTCTGCGGTTGAAGACTGCAAGGGACTCTGCTGTCCGGACAGCAAGTGGGAGTTTATTCCACCATCTTGGAGCCAGGACAGAAAATAGTCTAGTTGCTTGTCTTCCATGAGACCTGAAGCACGGTATTTCAAGCCAAACCTTACTTGAGGTTCGAAGTACTTAAAGTACGAATCAAGGACCATTGACCTCCTGTATGAAGGGGCTGGTCCATTTTTGACTTTGTAGGCAAGCATCAAGGTTTTAAATCTGATGCGTACAGCTACTGGAAGTCAATGAAAGGAGCACAGCAGTAGAGTAATGTGAACTTCAGAAAATTGAAGACCAGTCATGCTGCTGCATTCTGGACAAGTTCAGAATGAACTTAAGGACAAATTCACATCCAAGAATACCTAGATCTGCAGGAAAGTCCACATACCTGGACTACTGGATTTGAACCTTTCCTATACAAAGTGTTGCAACAAGACCAAACTCAAATAAGGAAAATATTCTTTATTAATTCTAATGTATCCTACAAGATATTTGATTGTGTGGACTATGAATCCACAGTTTCCCTCAGTGAATCTAACAGGTTCCGCAACCTTAACAGTTCTGAGAGTCCCTCTTTAGAAATGTATGTGAACTTTCCATATGTCTTTGAAACGTTCTGAGCGCAAGCGGAGACAGAGTCACAGTATGGGGAATGCAGTTTATTAGAGAACACACGTAGTCCATAGATGTAATTCAAAGTACAAGCCGTATATCCAGAAAATCATGTATGTTTATACAGTATATGACATACAGCTGTCTTTACTATCTATAAATATATTCTGTATATGACATACAGCTGTCTTTATTGTCTGTATGCATGTATATACTGTATATGATATACACCTGTCTTTATTGTCTGTCTGTACATATATACTGTATTTGACATACAGCTGTATTTACTGTCTGTGTATATAATGCATATGACATACAGCTGTCTTTAGTGTCTGTATGTGTGGATATACTGTGACACAGCTGTCTTTACTGTCTATATGTATGATGTATATTCTGTATATGACATACAGCTGTCTTTATTGTCTGTATGTATGTATATACTGTATATGACATACAGCTGTCTTCTATTGTCTTTATATGTTTATATACAGTATATGACATACAACTGTCTTTATTGTCAGGATGTGTGATGTATATACTGTATATGACATAGAGCTACCATTACTGTCTGTATTTATGTTTATATTGTATATTGCATAGCCATACACCATGATGGATCTCTCCCTGTCTCACACAACACATGTTGATAGAAAGTGTTTCATTCTTTTCAAGCAGCTAAACTGGTTTCTGGTGATGACAAGTGGTTGTGTCTCAGTTCCAAACAGAACTTAAACAGAAAAATCCCCAGTATGAATTAAAACCTACACTGTTAGTGTAGTGACCTGAAGTGCTAACTTTGCCCATCCAATGTTATCTAAACACTTGTACAGTGATGTTAACACCCGCAGTGTTGATACACCTCTTACAGTATTCATGGTGTTTACATATTTGTATTTGTGTCTGTCTCTGTGATCATGGTTGTTTCTCTCTTGTTTTCTGCATCTGCTTCCATGTCTTCCTGTGTCTTCTGTTCTCACCATGTCTGCTCTAGTGTCTTCCTTCTTTTCCCAACACGCACACACAGATGGACATATGGTATAAACACACACATGGAGGGAGATATGATATTCACAACAAGACTTGTTCTTCCACTCTTGGGATGTTATGGGACTGAAATGTGCTCATACTGGTTTGGCTCCTTCTAAAGTGAAAAAAAAGGTGCAACTAGATTATCGTTCAGATCATAACAGGAAAGAAACAGAGAGTGTGTGTACAGATGGACTGCAGTGAAGAAACAGAGCATTCCTAAAACCAGTCATACAGCCAGATTCCTAATACCAATTATATGGCCAAATTCCTAATGCCAATCATACGGCCAGATTCCTAAAGCCAACCATGTGGCCAGATTCAGAAAGCCTATCATATTTACATTTACAGTATTTATAGCATTTAGCAGATGCTCTTATCCAGAATGACTTGCAAAATTGCTTTGTCATTTACTCATAGAAAACATCCTACCCAGTACAGTAGGTTAGAGTCCAAGATACCAATGATCTAGAATACAGGGATCACTGCTGATGCCTACAAGTGCAAAATACATACGGTCTATCTTAAACAATGATAAGTGTAATACACAATAAGTGCTAGGGTTTGTTAAACAACATCAGTGTAATAAACAATACCCTACAATAAGTACTAATTTACTCAGGGTCAGTTGTCATTTAAATATTCCACAAATAGTTGGGTCTTCAGTCTGCGGTTGAAGACTGCAAGGGACTCTGCTGTCCGGACAGCAAGTGGGAGTTTATTCCACCATCTTGGAGCCAGGACAGAAAATAGTCTAGTTGCTTGTCTTCCATGAGACCTGAAGCACGGTATTTCAAGCCAAACCTTACTTGAGGTTCGAAGTACTTAAAGTACGAATCAAGGACCATTGACCTCCTGTATGAAGGGGCTGGTCCATTTTTGACTTTGTAGGCAAGCATCAAGGTTTTAAATCTGATGCGTACAGCTACTGGAAGTCAATGAAAGGAGCACAGCAGTAGAGTAATGTGAACTTCAGAAAATTGAAGACCAGTCATGCTGCTGCATTCTGGACAAGTTCAGAATGAACTTAAGGACAAATTCACATCCAAGAATACCTAGATCTGCAGGAAAGTCCACATACCTGGACTACTGGATTTGAACCTTTCCTATACAAAGTGTTGCAACAAGACCAAACTCAAATAAGGAAAATATTCTTTATTAATTCTAATGTATCCTACAAGATATTTGATTGTGTGGACTATGAATCCACAGTTTCCCTCAGTGAATCTAACAGGTTCCGCAACCTTAACAGTTCTGAGAGTCCCTCTTTAGAAATGTATGTGAACTTTCCATATGTCTTTGAAACGTTCTGAGCGCAAGCGGAGACAGAGTCACAGTATGGGGAATGCAGTTTATTAGAGAACACACGTAGTCCATAGATGTAATTCAAAGTACAAGCCGTATATCCAGAAAATCATGTATGTTTATACAGTATATGACATACAGCTGTCTTTACTATCTATAAATATATTCTGTATATGACATACAGCTGTCTTTATTGTCTGTATGCATGTATATACTGTATATGATATACACCTGTCTTTATTGTCTGTCTGTACATATATACTGTATTTGACATACAGCTGTATTTACTGTCTGTGTATATAATGCATATGACATACAGCTGTCTTTAGTGTCTGTATGTGTGGATATACTGTGACACAGCTGTCTTTACTGTCTATATGTATGATGTATATTCTGTATATGACATACAGCTGTCTTTATTGTCTGTATGTATGTATATACTGTATATGACATACAGCTGTCTTCTATTGTCTTTATATGTTTATATACAGTATATGACATACAACTGTCTTTATTGTCAGGATGTGTGATGTATATACTGTATATGACATAGAGCTACCATTACTGTCTGTATTTATGTTTATATTGTATATTGCATAGCCATACACCATGATGGATCTCTCCCTGTCTCACACAACACATGTTGATAGAAAGTGTTTCATTCTTTTCAAGCAGCTAAACTGGTTTCTGGTGATGACAAGTGGTTGTGTCTCAGTTCCAAACAGAACTTAAACAGAAAAATCCCCAGTATGAATTAAAACCTACACTGTTAGTGTAGTGACCTGAAGTGCTAACTTTGCCCATCCAATGTTATCTAAACACTTGTACAGTGATGTTAACACCCGCAGTGTTGATACACCTCTTACAGTATTCATGGTGTTTACATATTTGTATTTGTGTCTGTCTCTGTGATCATGGTTGTTTCTCTCTTGTTTTCTGCATCTGCTTCCATGTCTTCCTGTGTCTTCTGTTCTCACCATGTCTGCTCTAGTGTCTTCCTTCTTTTCCCAACACGCACACACAGATGGACATATGGTATAAACACACACATGGAGGGAGATATGATATTCACAACAAGACTTGTTCTTCCACTCTTGGGATGTTATGGGACTGAAATGTGCTCATACTGGTTTGGCTCCTTCTAAAAAGAAAAAAAAGGTGCAACTAGATTATCGTTCAGATCATAACAGGAAAGAAACAGAGAGTGTGTGTACAGATGGACTGCAGTGAAGAAACAGAACATGTTTACAGGTGGACTCCAGTGAAGAAATAGACAGTGTGTGTACAGGTGTGTTTATAGTAGTAATAAACAGTTATGATCAACAATTGGTCAGTTATGTTGCTACAGTAGTGAAAATTCAGTAGTGAAACAGTAGCTAAAGTGAGTGTGTTGACAATTAATTAATCTGGACATCCTGATGAAGACAGATCCAGACATTCTTCCTGAAGACTTATAGACTGAACAGTAAAGGTAACACTGCTCCCATGCTTCATAGATATTGCTGTAATCTTGTGTATTTCTCTCTGTAATTAATTATGGCTTTCAGTAAGATTCCTAATACCAATCATTAGCCACATTCCTAAAACCAGTCATACGGCCAGATTCCTAATACCAATAATACGGCCAGATTCCTAAAACCAACCATGTGGCCAGCTTCAGAAAGCCTATCATATTTACATTTACAGTAATTATAGTATTTAGCAGATGCTCTTATCCAGAATGACTTGCAAAATTGCTTTGTCATTTACTCATAGAAAACATCCTAGCCCGTACAGTAGGTTAGAGTCCAATATACCAATGATCTAGAATACAGGAATCACTGCTGATGCCTACAAGTACAAAATACATAAGGTCTATCTTAAACAATGATAAGTGTAATACACAATAAGTGCTAGGGTTTGTTAAACAACATCAGTGTAATAAACAATACCCTACAATAAGTACTAATTTACTCAGTCAATATAGGAGCAGGGTCAGTTGTCATTTAAATATTCCACAAATAGATGGGTCTTCAGTCTGCGGTTGAAGACTGCAAGGGACTCTGCTGTCCGGACAGCAAGTGGGAGTTTATTCCACCATCTTGGAGCTAGGACAGAAAATTGTCTAGTTGCTTGTCTTCCATGAGACCTGAAGCACAGTATTTCAAGCCAAACCTTACTTGAGGTTCGAAGTACTCAAGGTACGAATCGAGGACCATTGACCTCATGTATGAAGGGGCTGGTCCATTTTTGACTTTGTAGGCAAGCATCAAGGCTTTAAATCTGATGCGTGCAGCTACTGGAAGTCAATGAAAGGAGCACAGCAGTGGAGTAATGTGAACTTCAGAAAATTGAAGACCAGTCATGCTGCTGCATTCTGGACAAGTTCAGAATGAACTTAAGGACAAATTCACATCCAAGAATACCTAGATCTGCAGGAAAGTCCACATACCTGGACTACTGGATTTGAACCTTTCCTATACAAAGTGTTGCAACAAGACCAAACTCAAATAAGGAAAATATTCTTTATTAATTCTAATGTATCCTACAAGATATTTGATTGTGTGGACTATGAATCCAGTTTCCCTCAGTGAATGTAACAGGTTCCCCAACCTGAACAGTTCTGAGAGTCCCTCTTTAGAAATTCATGTGAACTTTCCATATGTCTTTGAAATGTTCTAAGCGCAAGCGGAGACAGTATGGGGAATGCAGTTTATTAGAGAACACACATAGTCCATAGATGTAATTCAAAGTACAAGTCGTATATCCAGAAAATCATGTATGTTTATACAATATGACATACAGCTGTCTTTACTGTCTGTAAATATATTCTGTATATTACATACAGCTGTCTTTATTGTCTGTATGCATGTATATACTGTATATGATATACACCTGTCTTTATTGTCTGTCTGTACATATATACTGTATTTGACATACAGCTGTATTTACTGTCTGTGTATATAATGCATATGACATACAGCTGTCTTTAGTGTCTGTATGTGTGGATATACTGTGACACAGCTGTATTTACTGTCTATATGTATGATGTATATTCTGTATATGACATACAGCTGTCTTTATTGTCTGTATGTATGTATATACTGTATATGACATACAGCTGTCTTCTATTGTCTTTATATGTTTATATACAGTATATGACATACAACTGTCTTTATTGTCAGGATGTGTGATGTATATACTGTATATGACATAGAGCTACCATTACTGTCTGTATTTATGTTTATTGCATAGCTGTCTTTACAGTCTGTATGTATATACTGTATATGACATACAGCTGTGTTTATTGTCTGTGTGTATATGTTGTATATGACACTCAGCTGTCTTTATTGTCCGTATGTATAATGTATGGCCTACAGGTACCATTACTGTCGGTTTGTGTGTGTATACATTATGACATAGAGCTGTCTTTATTGTCTGTTTGTGTGTATATACTGTATAAGTATTTCTGTCTGTATGTATGTACTGTATGTGACATACAGCTGTCATTATAGTTTTTATGTATGTTTATACTGTATATGACATACAGCTGTCTTTACTGTCTGTATGTATGATGTATATTCTGTATATGACATACAGCTGTCTATTGTCTGTTTGTATATTTATACTGTATATGACATAGCTGTCTTTACTGTCTGTATGTATGTACTGTATGTGACATACAGCTGTCATTATAGTCTTGTATGTATGTTTATACTGTATATGACACTCAGCTGTCTTTATTGTCCGTATGTATAATGTATGGCCTACAGCTGTTTATTGTCTGTATGTATGTTTATACTGTATATGACATACAGCTGTCTTCTATTGTCTGTATATGTTTATATACAGTATGTCTTTATTGTCTGGATGTGTGATGTATATTCTGTATATGATATACCGCTGTCTTTACTGTCTGCATGTATATAATGTATATGACATACAGCTGTCTTCTATTGTCTGTATATGTTTATATACAGTATGTCTTTATTGTCTGGATGTGTGATGTATATACTGTATATGATATACCACTGTCTTTATAGTCTGTATGTATATTTATATGTAATGTTGAGCGATAAGGAGGCGGACACATGCGCGGAGAGGAGCGAGATTTATTATGCGCAAATCCAAAATCAGAGTTGTTATCGTAGTCCAGGCTCAAAGAGCCAACACGGAGAGCACGGGGATATATAAGTAGACAAAATAAACACACGAAGGCAAACTGGGAAGCAGGCTATAACTAAGGCTAGGGAAAACTCATGGCTAAGAAACACGGAGTACAAACCAACAGTATACAGTATACAGTATAAACATACATAAAGACTATAATGACAGCTGTATGTCAAATACAGTACATACATACAGACAGTAGACAGCTGTATGTCTTATACAGTATATACACACAGACAGTAAATACAGCTGTATGTCATTTACAGTGTATACATACAGACAGTAAATACAGCTATGTCATATACAGTATAAATATACAAACATGACATAGCTGTATGTCATATACAGAATATACATCATACATACAGACAGTAAAGACAGCTGTATGTCATATACAGTATAAACATACATAAAAACTATAATGACAGTACAGCTGTCTACTGTCTGTATGTATGTACTGTATGTGACATACAGCTGTCATTATAGTCTTTATGTATGTTTATACTGTATATGACATACACCTGTCTTTATTGTCTGTGTGTTTATATGTGTATCTGACATACAGCTGTCTTTACTGTCTGTATGTACATACTGCATTACATTCCGCTGTCTTTACTGTCTGTATGTATATACTTGTATTTGATGTACAGCTGTCTTTATTGTCTGTATGTGTGTATATACTGTATATGATATATAGCTGTCTTTACTGTCTGTATGTGTGTATATACTGTATATGATATATAGCTGTCTTTACTGTCTGTATGTGTGTATATACTGTATATGATATATAGCTGTCTTTACTGTCTGTATATGTGTATATACTGTATATGAGATATAGCTGTCTTTACTGTCTGTATGTGTGTGTATATACTGGATATAACATACAGTCTTTTGATCCCCCTCAAGACACTAACACTTTCTGAAATCTTCATATAGATTTTCTCTGTTGTTTTCTACAGGTCTGCAAAGATGCACCATAACAGATAAACTAAGACATTTACCAAGACTCTGCTGGTTGTGTGGTCTCCTGTAACTCAGGTAAGGCTCTGACCTTAAGTAAAGAAATTAGGGTGCTAGTAACACCTACATCTTGCATTTGATTCACAGGGTGCACACGTACTGTCACACTGATACACATGTAAGCCACTCTGGAGAAGAGTGTCTGTAAATGTGTGTGAACAAATGAATCCTTATTAAATCCTCGATAAATCAGTTTTCTTACTGGGTAACTCCATCACAATTGTCAGATTTTCATAACTATTGTACCAAGGGTCGATTTCACACAGACACCTATAACAGAGCCACAAACATTTTCATTACATGTTTACATACTTCCTCACATATTTGTTTCTGGGTTAAATTTCCTGTGTTCAAGATCAACATTTTTTACTTGTAACTACTACTTCTTTTTGATAAACACATGCAACCTCTGAAATAATGTGGATGAACCTGTTTATTGCTGCTGTGTTTCAGTTGAATGTTGCTTAAGATTGGTCATGGACAACCAAGAGAAAACACCAGTCAGGGGAACAATTCCAATGTTTGAAAGTAATAGGGGGGCACTGTTTCACATTTTCATTAAACTGTCTCATTGAATTTGTGGTGAATTTGAGTAAGAATACATAATTTTTATATATTGTTTTTGTTGAGTCAGTTTGAGTGTCACTGGGCTGTCAGACCCACAGGCTGTTCGTTGTGTTGTGTATTGTGAATCTGGCCCATGGGCTATGTGTTGTGTATTGGGTGGGCTGTGTGCTGTGTGTCTGCACCAGAACAGTGCAAATGCACTGTAAGGCACATCCATTAGTATTGTGCAGGTCATACCTCAGTCTACAGTACTACACATACAGTCTGATTACACATACACATACACATACAGTCTGGTCCTCCATGTTGATTGGGCGTATGGCAGTGTAGTGTCTGTATCCCTGTCACATCTGGTCCTCCATGTTGACTGGGTATAGGGGTGGACGGTGTCTATATCCTGTCACATCTGGTCCTCCATGTTGATTGGGTATAGGGGTGGACGGTGTCTGTATCCCTGTCACATCTGGTCCTCCATGTTGACTGGGTATAGGGGTGGACGGTGTCTGTATCCCTGTCACATCTGGTCCTCCATGTTGATTGGGTATAGGGGTGGATGGTGTCTGTATCCCTGTCACATCTGGTCCTCCATGTTGATTGGGTATAGGGGTGGACAGTGTCTGTATCCCTGTCACATCTGGTCCTCCATGTCGGTTGGTTCTCCTTCCAGCAGCAGTCTGTGGGTCGCCTCCCATCTCACCCTCACAGGTCTGTTCTCTGATCACTCCCATCTCAACCTCACAGGCCTGTTCTCTGATCACTCCCATCTCACCCTCACAGGTCTGTTCTCTGATCACTCCCATCTCAACCTCACAGGCCTGTTCTCTGATCACTCCCATCTCACCCTCACAGGTCTGTTCTCTGATCATTCCCATCTCACCCTCACAGGCCTGTTCTCTGATCACTCCCATCTCACCCTCACAGGTCTGTTCTCTGATCACTCCCATCTCAACCTCACAGGCCTGTTCTCTGATCAATCCCGTCTCACCCTCACAGGTCTGTTCTCTGATCACTCCCATCTCACCCTCACAGGCCTGTTATCTGATCACTCCCATCTCACCCTCACAGGCCTGTTATCTGATCACTCCCATCTCACCCTCACAGGCCTGTTCTTTGATCACTCCCATCTCACCCTCACAGGCCTGTTCTGTGATCACTCCCATCTCACCCTCACAGGCCTGTTATCTGATCACTCCCATCTCACCCTCACAGGCCTGTTCTCTGATCATTCCCATCTCACCCTCACAGGTCTGTTCTCTGATCACTCCCATCTCAACCTCACAGGCCTGTTCTCTGATCACTCCCATCTCACCCTCACAGGTCTGTTCTCTGATCACTCCCATCTCAACCTCACAGGCCTGTTCTCTGATCACTCCCATCTCACCCTCACAGGTCTGTTCTCTGATCATTCCCATCTCACCCTCACAGGCCTGTTCTCTGATCACTCCCGTCTCACCCTCACAGGTCTGTTCTCTGATCACTCCCATCTCAACCTCACAGGCCTGTTCTCTGATCAATCCCGTCTCACCCTCACAGGTCTGTTCTCTGATCACTCCTGTCTCACCCTCACAGGCCTGTTCTCTGATCACTCCCATCTCACCCTCACAGGCCTGTTATCTGATCACTCCCATCTCACCCTCACAGGTCTGTTCTGTGATCACTCCCATCTCACCCTCACAGGCCTGTTCTCTGATCACTCCCATCTCACCCTCACAGGCCTGTTATCTGATCACTCCCATCTCACCCTCACAGGCCTGTTATCTGATCACTCCCATCTCACCCTCATAGGCCTGTTATCTGATCACTCCCATCTCACCCTCACAGGCCTGTTATCTGATCACTCCCATCTCACCCTCACAGGCCTGTTCTGTGATCACCCCCATCTCACCCTCACAGGCCTGTTATCTGATCACTCCCATCTCACCCTCACAGGCCTGTTCTCTGATCATTCCCATCTCACCCTCACAGGTCTGTTCTCTGATCACTCCCATCTCACCCTCACAGGTCTGTTCTGTGATCACTCCCGTCTCACCCTCACAGGCCTGTTATCTGGTCACTCCCATCTCACCCTCACAGGCCTGTTCTCTGATAACTAAATATATACTTTGATTTTGTGTATCACACAACTTTGAAAATCATCTCATTGTATCACTCGGAATTTCACATCTTATTCAGTAACATTCCAATGCTTTTTCTTAATTGTGAAAGCCTATTAACTCCTTCCCCACCAGTAAGGCTGTTTCATAATCAATGTTTTTCTGTCTGTAAATGTGTTTCTATACTGCCATCTTGTGGTCACTGATGGACATTTCAATGTCCATGGTGCCATTTGTGTAAAAATAAATAATCTATTATAGTCATATGACATTAGTGATGGGCAGATCATCAATAACTGCCCCACTAATTTAAATGTGAATTTAAATATGTGTATTCAGAGTAAAACAAGCAGACTGTATGACCTCAGACTATCAGTGTTTTCATAACAGACCCACACAGTGGTAGTGAGAGATGACAAACAGGTAAAACCCAGTGAACACACATCAACACTTTACTCACTCCTCTCCACATCCCTCACACAGCACACTTCACCCAACACACATTCACTCCTCTCTGTCACTCACACAGCACACTTCACCCAACACACATTCACTCCTCTCTGTCACTCACACAGCACACTTCACCCAACACACATTCACTCCTCTCCACATCCCTCACACAGCACACTTCACCCAACACACTCACATTCACTCCTCTCTACATCACTCACACAGCACACTTCACCCAACACACTCACATTCACTCCTCTCTCCATCAATCACACAACACTTCTCCCAACACAATCACATTCACTCCTCTCTGTCACTCACACAGCACACTTCACCCAACACACTCACATTCACTCCTCTCTGTCACTCACACAGCACACTTCACCCAACACACTCTCATTCACTCCTCTCTGTCACTCACACAGCACTCTTCACCCAACACACTCACATTCACTTCTCTCTACATCCCTGCACTGTGAATATAAAACGTTTGTGAACCTTCAGTAAACCGGACTGTTGCCCTTCTTCACATTGCAGGATGGACAAAGAACAGCTTCTCTTCACTTTAAATGACCTGGAGACAGAAGACCTGAACATATTCCAGTGGCATCTGAAAAATGGAGTGGAAGGTTTCCTGTGTATCCCAAAGTCTCAGCTGGAGAAATCTAACAGACCTGACACTGTGGACAAGATGGTGCAGAAATATGGCCCAAATGGAGCTGTGGAGATCACACTGATCATCCTGAAGAAGATGAACCACAACCAACTGGCTGAGACCCTGAGAATCAAACACAGTGAAAATAAAGCAGGTGAAATCATGTTCAATTTTTAAACTCACTATTTCAGGATTTTATATGCTCATAGCATTTGGTTTTGTTTTGTTAGTGAACTCAATAGATAAAGAATGAAGAGGAAAACAATGCTTAGTTAATTTACAAAGTAGAATAAGACAAAATTCAAAATAATTTGGTATATTAATAAACAAACATTGCAAACAATATGTTTTGAATAACAAATGTTCATTAGCAACAATGAGAAAAGTGTCAGTCTCAGTTTAAACATGAGCAAATCACAAATGTAGTCCAATAATGATAAACAATGTGTTTGGCACCGACTGTATAACTTACAAAATGCATAATAACAAATGTGCAGTGTCTTTTCAAACACAGCAGTCACAACCAAAAAATGCACATAGGACTCACAGTTAATAAAGTAGGTTTTGTGTTTTATATGTTCTGCTCTTTACTCTGATGTCTTCTCTCACAGGTGGAGACAAATTTGAATTGTCGACTGCTAAAACTCCAGCAGGTAAATTCAACCCAGTCACACCTTTAGGCATGAGATTATATTACAACTTTAAACAACATGAATATCACATATACTACTGTCATCATTCACATACATACATCACATACACTACTGTCATCATTCACATACATACATCACATACACTACTGCCATCATTCACATACACACATCACATACACTACTGTCATCATTCACATACACACATCACATACACTACTGTCGTCATTCACATACACACATCACATACACTACTGTCGTCATTCACATACTCACATCACATACACTACTGTCATCATTCACATACACACATCACATACACTACTGTCATCATTCACATACACACATCACATACACTACTGTCATCATTCACATACATACGTCACATACACTACTGTCATCATTCACATACACACATCACATACACTACTGTCATCATTCACATACACACATCACATACACTACTGTCGTCATTCACATACACACATCACATACACTACTGTCGTCATTCACATACACACATCACATACACTACTGTCATTATTCACATACTCACATCACATACACTACTGTCATCATTCACATACTCACATCACATACACTACTGCCATCATTCACATACTCACATCACATACACTAATGTCATCATTCACATACTCACATCACATACACTACTGTCATCATTCACATACTCACATCACATACACTAATGTCATCATTCACATACTCACATCACATACACTAATGTCATCATTCACATACTCACATCACATACACTAATGTCATCATTCACATACTCACATCACATACACTAATGTCATCATTCACATACTCACATCACATACACTAATGTCATCATTCACATACATACATCACATACACTACTGTCGTCATTCATATACACACATCACATACACTACTGTCATCATTCACATACATACATCACATACACTACTGTCATCATTCACATACACACATCACATACACTACTGTCATCATTCACATACACACATCACATACACTACTGTCGTCATTCACATACACACATCACATACACTACTGTCGTCATTCACATACACACATCACATACACTACTGTCATCATTCACATACATACATCACATACACTACTGTAATCATTCACATACTCACATCACATACACTACTGTCATCATTCACATACTCACATCACATACACTACTGTCATCATTCACATACATACATCACATACACTACTGTCATCATTCACATACTCACATCACATACACTACTGTCATCATTCACATACATACATCACATACACTACTGTCATCATTCACATACACACATCACATACACTACTGTCGTCATTCACATACACACATCACATACACTACTGTCGTCATTCACATACTCACATCACATACACTACTGTCATCATTCACATACTCACATCACATACACTACTGTCATCATTCACATACACACATCACATACACTACTGTCGTCATTCACATACATACGTCACATACACTACTGTCGTCATTCACATACTCACATCACATACACTACTGTCATCATTCACATACTCACATCACATACACTACTGTCGTCATTCACATACTCACATCACATACACTACTGTCGTCATTCACATACATACGTCACATACACTACTGTCGTCATTCACATACATACATCACATACACTACTGTCATCATTCACATACACACATCACATACACTACTATCATCATTCACATACTCACATCACATACACTACTGTCGTCATTCATATACATCACATACACTACTATCATCATTCACAAACACACACCACATACACTACTGTCGTCATTCACATACATATGTCACATACACTACTGTCATCATTCACATACTCACATCACATACACTACTGTCATCATTCATATAGATCACATACACTACTATCATCATTCACATACACACACCACATACACTACTGTCATCATTCACATACACATGTCACATACATTACATACACTTCTGTCAGCCTGCAGTTATTAAACAGTCCCTCAGATACTGCACAACATTATAGTTCAGGTAATAATTAAATCTCAAAATTATTGCACAGCTTCAATGTTGTTACACCTGTTAATATAATCACATAGTCTAAAAGAATTGGAGTTTCCTAGATCTAGCTACTTAAATCTTTATTGAAGGCGGCACAAACTATTTTTTTTAATAATTCTATTACATACCAGAACTGTGAAGGTTAAAGCACAATAGTAGTGAGAAATCTCTCCCCAGCCTAAACGCATCATGTTCATTTATGCTCTTTTCATAACAAATCTCATTCAGGGGAGACAAACCAAATAATGGGGGGAGTCCTTCTCTAGTTGACATCCAGCACAGCAGAAACAATACAAACAATGAAGAACAAAATACCTCTTTATTAACACACTGAGCACTGGTAGACACGTCACCTCTCCCTTAGTGTTTCAGCACCTCTTCATTAACACACTGAGCACTGGTAGACACGCCACCTCTACCTTAGTGTTTCAGCACCTCTTCATTAACACACTGAGCACTGGTAGACACGCCACCTCTACCTTAGTGTTTCAGCACCTCTTCATTAACACACTGAGCACTGGTAGACCCGTCACCTCTCCCTGAGTGTTTAAGCACCTCTTCATTAACACACTGAGCACTGGTAGACACGTCACCTCTCCCTGAGTGTTTCAGCACCTCTTCATTAACACACTGAGCACTGGTAGACACGTCACCTCTACCTTAGTGTTTCAGTACCTCTTCATTAACACACTGAGCACTGGTAGACACATCACCTCTCCCTTAGTGTTTCAGCACCTCTTCATTAACACACTGAGCACTGGTAGGCATGTCACCTCTCCCTTAGTGTTTCAGCACCTCTTCATTAACACACTAAACACTGCTAGACACGTCACCTCTCCCTGAGTGTTTTAGCACCTCTTCATTAACACACTGAGCACTGGTAGACACATCACCTCTCCCTGAGTGTTTCAGCACCTCTTCATTAACACACTGAGCACTGGTAGACACATCACCTCTCCCTGAGTGTTTCAGCACCTCTTCATTAACACACTGAGCACTGGTAGACACGTCACCTCTCCCTTAGTGTTTCAGTACCTCTTAATTAACACACTGAGCACTGGTAGACACGCCACCTCTACCTTAGTGTTTCAGTACCTCTTAATTAACACACTGAGCACTGGTAGACACGTCACCTCTCCCTTAGTGTTTCAGTACCTCTTCATTAACACACTAAACACTGCTAGACACGTCACCTCTCCCTGAGTGTTTTAGCACCTCTTCATTAACACACTGAGCACTGGTAGACACATCACCTCTCCCTGAGTGTTTCAGCACCTCTTCATTAACACACTGAGCACTGGTAGACACATCACCTCTCCCTGAGTGTTTCAGCACCTCTTCATTAACACACTGAGCACTGGTAGACACGTCACCTCTCCCTTAGTGTTTCAGTACCTCTTAATTAACACACTGAGCACTGGTAGACACGCCACCTCTACCTTAGTGTTTCAGTACCTCTTAATTAACACACTGAGCACTGGTAGACACGTCACCTCTCCCTTAGTGTTTCAGTACCTCTTCATTAACACACTGAGCACTGGTAGACCCAACACCTCTCCCTTAGTGTTTCAGCACCTCTTCATTAACACACTGAGCACTGGTAGACACGTCACCTCTCCCTGAGTGTTTCAGCACCTCTTCATTAACACACTGAGCACTGGTAGACACGTCACCTCTCCCTTAGTGTTTCAGTACCTCTTAATTAACACACTGAGCACTGGTAGACACGTCACCTCTACCTTAGTGTTTCAGTACCTCTTAATTAACACACTGAGCACTGGTAGACACGTCACCTCTCCCTTAGTGTTTCAGTACCTCTTCATTAACACACTGAGCACTGGTAGACACGCCACCTCTACCTTAGTGTTTCAGTACCTCTTAATTAACACACTGAGCACTGGTAGACACATCACCTCTCCCTTAGTGTTTCAGTACCTCTTCATTAACACACTGAACACTGGTAGACATATATAACCTGTTACAGCCCAGCATACATAAGACAGTTAGTGCACAAGTAAAGCCCTGCACACACTCCGTGGTTATAAACTAATGGAGGTAGCACTGACCAAAGAGAGAAGGCAAAGCAAAGCTGCAGAAAGTAAGAACTACGATCCAGCTTGATTCAGTTAAGGACTCACTGAGCCATTACAGAATGTTCCATCTCATAACAATAATCAAATCTTTGACTCTCATTTGGAGTCTTTTTGATGTCTCCTTATTTGTTACTACTACTGATAGTTATTCTACTCTACAGTGATAAACAAACTTCAGAGAGAACATGATATAAAGTTAACATTTTGAAACTACACTAAACAGGCACTTTCCTTATTCACACTTTATATGAATCACAACTTTTTCTTCCCACTTTTTAACAGGTGGAAGAAAAAGTGATCTCAGTAGTAGGAGAATGAAAATAAAATATAAGGAAAAATTTGAGAAGTTGTATGAGGAGGCTCCACTAGAATGTGATCGTGTGCCTATAAAAGACACTTACACTGAAGTTTACATGATCAAAGGATGCACAGGAGGAGTGAACACAAAGCATGAAGTGAGACAGGTGGAGGACTTTTACCCCAAAACAGAAGAAACACCAATCACACTCAGTGACCTGTTCAAAGTTCAGTCTACTGAAAAGAAGCAAGGTACTAAAGTCCTGACATTGGGAATAGCTGGAGTGGGAAAAACAGTCTCTGTGTACAAGTTCATTCTTGACTGGGCTGAAGAGAAGTGCAACCAGGACATAGATTTCATCATGTACCTCCCATTTCGAGAGCTGAACTTGATCAAGGATGAAATGTACAGCCTCTCAGAACTACTTCTTTACTTCCATAAAGAGCTCTGTTCTGGAGAAGAAAAGGAGATATTAAATGAAAAACATAGGCTGCTTTTCATACTGGATGGATTGGATGAAAGTAGAATTCT